>NW_024884142.1:70891321-71139593 GCF_019232065.1 Centrocercus urophasianus | reverse complement strand
TATATATATATATATAAAGAAAGTTAATGATATATATATATATATATATATATATATATATATATTTATCATGTCTGTTCTTTCTGATTACTTTCTATTCTTAATCCTGAAAGATCTTCCTTCTTCACTCCAAAAAAATTGAATTTTCTTTGTTGAATAGCTAAAATGCTTGTTAAAATTGAGTAAATCTAGCTATCAAATACACATAGCCAAATTTGTATTGTGGCACAAGGCTATTATAAATTTTTTAATTCACTGAAGTCTGGATTCAGTAAAATATTTTGAGCAGATACGTAAGCCCTAGTATGCCTCTTTTTATTTGACAAAATCCTTGAATATCTAGTTAAATATCAACCTATTGTCTTAAATTGACCTAAAATTTATTTACCCTTCTTCACAATGCAAAGCTGAGACAGGTAATTCACTTCTTATAACTGTAAAGCTCATCTCTAAATATATAAAATTGATGCAAGCAAGACATAAGCTTGAAGCCTTTTATTTGTTGAAAAACACAGGTCATAAATTTGTGAATTCAGGCAAATACAAAAAATACTTTTGTCAATATAACAGCTGTTGCTGCTTAAATAGGAATGTTTTGTTCAGAAACAAATCAGCCTGATATATGGAAAAGCCTCCTAGCTAACAGAATAGACCATAAGATGCAATTAATATGAATGATCACATTTAAATTAACACAATTATTAATAAAATAAATCTTCAGAGATTTCTATGTACAATTCAAATTATTGAAGAAAAAAAGAAAATAACTCTGCTAGAAAAGCTACTGTTCAATAGAATTATCTGATCAGACAGTCCTACAAGGTGTTACAGAATCATAAATTAAATACTTGAACGAAGTTACAGATATAAGAAGTTTGATAGTCTTATAAAGTAGAGAATACTACAAAACCAAATGGTCTAGCAATTTGAAATTGTAGAAACTCACAACCAAGAAAAATCCATACTTCACTTAAATAACCAAGCCATACTGTGCTAAATTTTGTTATGGAAAGAATAGCTGTACTTCATAGAAACAATTTGGAATATTGATCTCTAGCAGGTAGATCACATCTCGCTCACTTTGATTGAAAAAAAAAAAAAAAAAAAAAAAAACGAACTAACAAACAGGGAGATGATACATTGCTTTCACGATTTGCAGAATCATTGACAAAATAAATTTTAATGTATCATGTAAGGATAGTTACTAATCAAAGAAATACCTTTCATTCTGAGGGAACAGGAAAACATCACTAGATTCTCCCAGTTAAATTCTCATAAATTGTTCATCTGCTGATTTTGTAAGTCATGTACAAGAACAGCTCATTTTTCTTACAATAAACTCTAAAGTGATGCAACTGTTTATAACCTCCCAGTTACACATCAGTATACCACTACACCAACACAAACCTTGAGTGTTTGCATGCATTCTCTTCAGTTTCAATTAGTTGGCCCTGATGTTCGAAAGTAAGGCTGAAATCTTAATTCATCCTCTTTTGAGTGTTTACATGTCAATCTTAAAACTCACAGCAATGTATTTCTCAAAACATGAATAAATACATTTCCCAAAAACCCTGCCTCATTTCAGGTCCTAGATGTAATCATCTCCTGGGAAATGTTTTCTGCCTCTGATGATGTGAAATGAATGTAAATAGAACTCAAGGTATACTGCAAAGTATGTTAAGTCACATATAAAGAGTTCACTGACCCAGAAACTTTGGTGTTCAATTCATGGGTGAACTATGAGTTCACGGACACTAAAGACCATAGAAGGGAGAAAATGTCACCAGGAGAAAGTGAACCACTCACTATTGGATATCTTAATTTATCCGTAAAGACTTTGTATCCTTAGAATAATTTTTGAACTCTCAAAAAGAAAGTAACTACACCTGGTTTTCCAACAGATTGAGGTACAAAGCTTTATCATAAAACAATGTAAATGTCTCCAAAATCTGAAGATTCACTTTCCGGTCTTGAAAAGACATCATTAAATTTCTGATTTGACATGTTTAATGTCATTTTACATGAACTTAGAAGCCTTTCTTCTTGTCCTTGCTTAATTGTAGATTTCATCCTTTCTACCTTAATTGTAGACTGAGAGTCATGTTCTTGTCTAATGTACAAACATGGAAATAAATACCCAAGGGCAGAATTTGTAATAATATCAATTTAATTAAAATATCCAATTAGCACACACTTTTGGTAGAAGACTTTTATAGATTCTGACATGGAAAGATATATTAAAATTTTGCTGCAAAAATTAAAAGCATCACTATCAGCTCTTCTCCAATTTGCAGAAATGAGATTTCAGCATTGAATCCAGGGAAAGGTAGATAAGTTGTAGAAGAACCTTCAACAAAAACTTATTTCACAACAGTCATTCCTGATTTAGTCAGTATAGACTCTTGGCATATAATTACGTATCTCTTTTTACAGACTTTGAGTTACAGAGAAGCAACGCACCACAAACAAACTGAAAGTTCAGCCTTAATAAACTGCAATTTTGTTTAGAATTAACAGCTCTTACAAATTGTACTGTCTCTGTTAATATATCAAGATATCATAAATCTGCTATATTTCCTAACAAATATGGAAAATATCACCACTACTAGCACGCATTTTGACTGAGAAAGCAGAATACCCATAACAGCAGGTGTACTTCACTCTTAATGTAAGTAGGTGCTTGAAGTTCAGCAAAGCTGATGGGCTTAAGCATTCAAAACTAAACAGCACTGCTTACAAACTTGCTTCTTAGAAACTTGAGGCAGGACAAAGAGTAGCAGGAATACGTACCTAGACCAGATGGAACTTCAAATATTCACAAAGTGGTGTGGATGTCCATTTTAAACAAGACATTGTAGTGTCTAGGAAGTCACTGGATCTGACAGAAGTTCAGCTGCTACGGAAAATAAATCTTAGAGTGATTAAATACATCTGTTGGTGGCTGGTTTTATTGGAAGTGTCTGCCTTGAAATCAATAAAAGTTATTTCACTACAATCTGTATTCAATGTAACCAGGTTATTCAGATTTGTTTATGCAAAATGCTCTTGAGATTTTCCTGGCCATAACATGACTTAACAAAAATAACCTGTTCCATCAAATACTAACTAATAAGTAATTAACATTTGAAAGAGACGCTCCGGGGGGGGGCGGGGGACCAAAAAAAAAAAAAAAGAAACAACAGCACAACAGTTTTAAAGAGAGACTATCAGAACCTTTACATGTATTGTTATATGATGATACTTTTTCATGTTATGATAACAGGTAGATTATGACCTTGATGCATGCAGAAAGTCATTTAGGTGTTCAGGACAAACTGACAAAGAAAGAAGCAGACTTCCTTCAAGCATACAAGTAATGGTTTGCTATATAGAATTATCACCTCATAAACACTGAAGTACGATTGTTTCTTGTGCCATGTTGTTCTACTCCTTAAAGCAAAATTAATTACAAAGATTTGTTTCAATATAGGTTCCACCATAGTGAGCTAATTGTAAATAGTATCATAAAAAGTATAGCTGTATATAGAGAATAAGTGTTCATAAAGAAAACCTGATGTTATAGCATCCCTCACTTAGGTCAAATGATACATACACTTCTGATACGTAATTCTAAGATCACCCAGATTATGTTTTCAGTGTCAGAATAAGCGTAATCCTTATCCAATAGTTTGTATTAAAATTGTCATAAGACGTATAGACTTGGGACCTAAGGTATTAGCATAATAAGCGGAGATAATATAGTTTGCCATTTGCGTGCAAACAGTCTTAGGCTGTAAGATGAGAAAATTCAGCAATCCCTTCTGAGCATTAAGAATAATTCACATTTTAACTGCTAAATTAAAAAAATAAGTCAACTTACTTCACAGTGGGTTTCAAAGCACATAATGCACAAGGACTGATTAGAGAACAGACAGGACATGCACATCCTACATGAAATGTTTGTGGTCGTCTTGCAGCACAGAGACATCTCAAAGACAGCAATACATTTCTCAGTGCATATCCTTCTCTGAAGAACATTATAGGATAAATTACTACATACGTGTACCTTTTGCTTGGATTTCTGGGAAAACTGATTTTTCTCTTTATTGCTTACTGATAAAAATCTATACATAATTTGCTTTCACTAATTCCCTTCGTATTCCTATCTGGTATATCTAGAGCTGCTCATCTAGGGAAGCAAGAAACAAGAATGTCAGTAAATAACCTGAGATCCTTTAGGCCAAATCTTGAGACTTCTAAGAAACCTTTTTTCTTCAAATTTCATCTTGACAATACCCAGTAATACTCCTTGCAATCCTCCCCTAATAAGGGTGTCTAAAAAGTTTTGTACTTTACAAAGAAAACTGCCTTTCATTTAGACAGCTTTCCAGGTGTGCCCATTACTCAGGAAGCCAAGTCATATTTTCAAGAAATCTGTCTCTAAATGCCTTTAGTCATGTCTGAAATGAAGATTTAGGTTTATAACTCACTTAGGCATTTAAAAAAAAAAAAAAATTATCTGTCGTCCATCTGAAACTAATTTACCTTCTGCTTTCAAATTCCATAGGAATTCATTCCAAGATGTCATCACTCTGTTGTTAGTTTTAAAATAGCTCCATGTGCAACTTTTCTGAGCGCTTTAAAAGTTTCCTTCCAGTTTTGAAATAAGTGATTTGTCAGTTCTTCTTTATACAGCCTCTTCCTTTTCATGGAGAAAACTTCAACAGGAAGAACAAAAGAGATTTAGGTTTTTTTTTGTTTTGTTTTGTTTTTAATCACATATACTTACATTCTAAGAAATATTTCATGTTGTGTGGTTCAGATGCTTCTATTTTCCAGTTACTGTGGTTTGAGAAGTGCAGTTCTTCTTCAGGATAAGAGAAAGGGATAAAGGGCCATGAACCTCCTTCCTGTGTGTTCCCCAAAAATTAGTGCGAAGTCTGACAGTGCCAGCAGAAGTGATGGCATCATTAGTCCTCTCACACTTTGAGAGAGAAATCTGTGCAAAGTAATTGATATAGATGCTGAATTTAGTTTGTCAGTAAGAATTGGGAGAGAGCAACATGCTGCAGTCCATTCACTATGAGATTCATTTTCTGAAACATGTTGGCACCTCAGAAGGAGCAAGTAGAGGGGAGAAAGAAGAAAGAGCAAGCAGAACATAAGTGATGTACTGGAGGTGCAGCACTCATACCTAGCATAGATCTGGTTTGGTCCATTAAAAGTCATTAATGATGCTCTGAGCTTTGTTTTTCAACAACCAGCTGTAGCAAATTGGCCCATTCTCAGTCTTATCCAAATTATCCCCCCTGTTACTGAGGAAAAAAGGGCTCTTCAAGGTCTTTGCCTTGATTTACAAGTGCAAAATAATGGTTCAAAGGTCCCCACTTTACGGTTTACCACAAAAACCTAATACCTTATGAACTATCTCCATCTTTCTCAAAATGTGCTAAGGCCATTGAGAACCAGACTTATGTCCATGCTCTAAAGCCAGATGGGATTAAATAATATGACTTAGTTCCTAAAGACCTACCAAGTAAATAAGAGAGCTGCAGTCTAAAGTTTACCTGAAGTTTTTCTCCAGTAGATAATAGTTCTTGCACGAATATCATGACCATGAAGATCACTGTTATTCAAAGCATTTTGAAACATAAACACACCAATAGATAAATTGCATGCAGTTTTCATGTTCTAGAATAGTTTTACTGCTCTTCAGCTTCATAGTCTTAGTGACACTTCGCTGCAGTTGCAAGTCACTCTGACAATTCCCAATTAATGGCCCTAACCTTAGCCTCGAGTACAAGGCTCCATTTCTTTTAAAGGAGCAAAAATAAAGGATCTCCACATACATCATAGAGATACTACAAATCACTGTGACTTTATGTTTTCACCCTTATCATCCAGTACACAGATGCTTTTCTACTTTTCATCTCTATCTTATCTCAAAAAGCACCTGAGGACATGCTGAAGAGCTGCCTGTCTGCTAGAAGCATTTTCATGGTTTGTAGAAGAAAGACTGAATGCAAAGTTTTGGGGATGAGCGGAGAAAATAATTTAAACACTGAATACTTATTCAAACCTAAACAACTATCTCCTTCTCATAAAGCATCTCTCCGAGAGCACAAAACATGAAATTCCACCCTTATATTTTTAGACAAATAATTATGGGTAAATAGGACAATATAGCAATTTCATCTAACATCTCACTCTGTGTTCCACAAATAACTTTAATTATCACTAAACTGCTCTGTAGTTGCATTGCAAACATATAATAACTTTTGCAATTAAAACTACCACATTATTATAATTTAGACTCCACATTCCTACAGATACATAAATTAATCCCATATTTTTGGGGGATTAAGCGATAACACTTTGTGGTCAAATTTGAAAGTAGAAAGCTTAGAAATAGATGTTACAGGGAAAAAGACACTGGCCCCTGATTAGTCCACTTTAAAATTTATCTTAATTAACTGAACACAAAACTAGAAGATCTAATAAACAAGTTCATGGACAGCTTTAAACTGGGGGGAGCATTTAACTCCCGTGAGGGTAGAGAGGCCCATGGATGGTTCAAGCAAGGCGTTAGGAGAAGATTCTTCATCAGAGGATGCTAAAGCCCCTAAACAGATTTCCCACAGCAACAATAACAGCTCCAAGTTGCTGGAGATCAAGAAGCATTTGCACAATGCTTTTGTACATCAGATTTTAATTTTGGGTCATCCTGTGCAGAGCCAGAAGTTGGAATCTGTAACGCAATGGTAAGCACAACAAGGACAGCAAAACAGCAAGATCCCATGCCACAGTGAGGGAAGATTCACTCAAACCAACAGCAGTAGGTACAGAAATAAAGAAAATAAGCTGCTTACCTTCAGAAGACCTCAGGCATGCAAAGATCTCCAGAAAAATATCCTCCCCTTCCACTGCCAACCCTTAAATGAGGTCTGGGAAGGGGTGGAGCCAGGATCCACCCCTTCCATCACTCAGATGCATTGCATGCACCTGAGATCCCTTGAGTTGGCCCTGCCTTCTCACCAGGTGCTCGATTACTGCTTCAAGCCCTAGCTTAGTATTTCCACTATGGATTCCGTGATCCTTGTGGCTCCCTTCCAACTTAGGATATTCTGTGATTTCATGATTCTATGATTCTGTGACACAGAAATGTGAATATCTTTAACAAAAATGACAAGCCTTTTCTCATCAGTTGAAAACTTATGTGCTGTACAGATATTGCCGCTGCCAGAATCACAATGAAAAATGAGTAAAATATTAAGCTGCCTGTGGGCTGCACCATGCGTGTTGTGGTATCCTTGCACCTTGGTGACATCTCACCCCACCAGTGACAACAGACCTTTCCCTCTCTGACAAATGCTATTTACAAGCAGAGTATGGACTGACTTGTTCCTGTATTTCAGAGAGCACCTTTGCTTTTTTCAGATGTCAGCATAGGAAGGAAGGATTGAAGGCCAAGGATGTGCCTTGAAGAAGAAAGGATTCTGCTGCCTCAGCTGATCTACAGGGCTGTTGGGTGCTAAATGCCACAAACAGGCTGGATTCCTTCAACACAGATTCCTGCATAACATCAGGCAGCTCTTGTATGTCTATTTCCAGTGACTGTTCCAAATCATTGACTCTTTAAAACTTTCTCTGTTTCCAAATGACTTTAATTATTCTAATTTCACTTCCTTTCAGCATTTTCTGTGAAGTTTTCTTCTATATCTTCATATCCTTTCTTCTACATAAGCACATCCCTATTTGCTTTTCTGCATCTCTTTTCTTGCCTCTTTCTCTTGTTTCCTCTTTGACGTCTTTCCCACTTTCCTGTTTTCTGTCCTATTACATTTGAAGACATGGAACTTTGGATAGCTTATTTGAGTGGCCACTTTCTAGAGGAAAGAAGATAAAATAAGATGCATAACTAAACAGCAGTGACCTCGTTCAGACTATGAAATCCCATAATACTGGAATTACTTTCTCTTTTGACACCAAGAGCCAAAGAACCAAATCATTTCAAGAACTACCTTCCCACATAAGTGATGCATGTCTACATTCATCTCTTTTGTGAGAGTCATGTTAGAAAGTGATTGTTTGGTTAACATTAAAATAATGCATGAAACATTTGATGTGCTTATACATTTAACAGTTTATGGTAGTAATACAAGACATTGGTAATAAAATAGCATGCCACTTTGATGGAAATAATAATACATACTGCAACAGAGAGCAGTCCATAGAGAAGCTACATTTCATCATTAGCTGTTAAGATCATTCCTGCCCTGGCTGGCAACACAGTGACTATTCTTTTCACATGCTGTCAGTAATGTTTTACATGACCTAAGCTTTGTACACAACCATCCAAATTTGTCTACACCAAAAGCATCAGACTGCAAATCAGAGGCTTGTGTATGAACCTCCCCATCGTCCTCATAGCAGCTCACATCAACATGCATGAAAGGGCAAAGGGGATGGTTGCAGCCCTGGTTAGCCAGTGGTTGCCAGAAACACCAGAGGCAGGTTGAGACTGGTGTCCCAGCTGTCCCTGTCCCAGACTTCGGGGTCTGCAGCTTTGAAACATGTCTACATCTGAGTAGAAGGTGCTCTACACCTCTCCCACAGTCAGGATCACTGAGTTTAGGTCCACATCTGCCCTAAACTGCACAAAATTCTGAGGACATTAACTGCGATTACATACACACAAAAGCAAGGTCATAAAAACATAGTTTACATTTAAACATCTCTCAACTTCTTTGGCAACTGAAGAAGCTGTCCTGGAAGAAGACATCAAACAGTCCCTACAGGCCACAGCTGCAGGACAGCCAGGTTGCTGCACTAAGGACAGGAGGATTGCAGGGGTTGAAATAGTTTCAACAAATCTGAAAAAAAGTCAAGGGAACCTTTGCTGTTGCAGAGAAAGTAACTATTGTAATAATAGTAGCTTAAAAAGGAAGCCTAAATGAATTCCAAGAACAGCTTTGTGGTAACCTATAGAAAAAAAAATCATACTGTGAAAAAACTGATGGAGAAACCTTCAAATAAAAATGTTTGAGCTGGGAACTGACATAAATAGCTTGCTCTTAATTCTTTTGCTTTCCTTTTTGCTTGTTTATTTGCTTGTTTGCTGAGTGAACAACCAGCTCTTAAGATCCACCAATGAAAATTTTCCCAACCCATCTTAGAAATCACACAATAAACAAACAGTAGAGTGGTTGTAAATGGCTCAGTGTGTGGATGGAGATCAGTGACAAGTGGTGACCCCCATGGGTCAGTGCTGGGACCAATACTCTTTAATATCTTCATCAATGACATTGACAGTGGGGTTGAGTGCACTTTCAGTGAGTTTGCTGATGACACCAAGCTGTGGGGTGCAGTGAACACACCAGAGGAACAGTATGCCATCCAGAGGGACCTAGACAGGCTGACCAGTGGGATTAGATGAACTTCATGAAGTTCAACAAATCGAAATGCAAGATCTTACATCTGAATTGAGGCAACCCTCATTACCAATACAAACTGGGGGATGAAAGGATTGAGCACAGCCCTGCCAGAAAAAGACTTGGGTGTGCTGGTGGATGGTAAGCCAGACATGAGCCAGCAGTGTGCCCTGGCAGCCCAGAAAGTCAACTGTATCCTGGGCTGGATCAATAGAAGCATGGGCAGCAGGTTGAGGGAGATGATGCTGCCCCTCTGCTCAGTGCTCATGAGGCCTCACTCTGCATCCAGATGTGGAGTCCTCAGTACAGGGGAGACATAGACTTGCTGGAAAGTGTCCAGAGGAGAGCCAAAAAAGTTATCCATGGAATGGAACACTTCTCCTACAACTTGAGAGAGCTGGGGCTGTTCAGCCTGGAGAAGAGAAGGCTCCAAGGTGACCTAATAGCAGACTTTCAGTATCTAAAGAGGAGATATAGGAAAGAACAGGACAGTCTTTAGCAGAGTCTGTGGTGACAGAACAAGGGGTTTCAAGCTCCAAGAGGGTAGATTTAGGTTAGATATAAGGAAAAAGTTTTTTACAGTGAGGGTGGTGAGGCACTGGAACAGGCTGCCCGGTGATATGGTTCATGCCCAGTCCCTGGAGACTTTCAAGGAGAGACTGGATCAGGCCCTCAGCTAACTGATCTAGCTGTCCCCAGGGAAGTTGGACTTGATGGCCTTCAGAGGTCCCTTCCAACTCTAAGGATTCTATGATTCTGTCATTTCTCTAATCATACGTGTTTTACACTTCAGAGCAAAATTAACATAATTCTACTCATGATGGAAATAAGCCTTTTTTTTTCCTACTATGTGAAATATCAAAAAATATTTGATTGATAGTGGGATGAAGCACTGGAAATCAATTACTCAGTCCAGAGGTCACTAGTTTTATCTATACACTAAAAAAAAACTAGGGACAGTTCATAATTTATTTTAGCCTTTAAAAAAGCAGCATTTTCCTAAAGGTGCCATAGATCTAATTAATCTTTGATAGTCTTCAAAAAATCATAGGAAGATCTGTAAATGTTTCAGTGCTTCAAACGCTAACACATTCACTCAGACCATGAGATCTTTAAAACTCACTGCAAGATTAATATCATATTTTAACATAAGATAGCTCTAAAGAAAGTCTTCCACCATCATTTCATGTCAAGGCTGGCAGCTGTGCCAGGCTTTGCCTTTTAAACCCAGCTGTGTCTCCTCTGAACTGTCTTAATGTAAGTTCTGTTCAAAGAGATATTAATCAGGCTGGTTCAACTGCTGGGACTTAATGTTTCCACTACACACTTTTTTATCTAGCCTTATAAACTTTATATTGAGATATAAATTAAGACTTCAAGTGCTCCTATTTGCTTCTCCAACTCTTTGCCTCAGGCTCCCTTTAATTCTAAGCTGTCTGTTGAGCTATACAAATGATGCATGTGAGAATGCCATCAGCTTTGATATGATGTTTATTTCTTCTTGTTAATGAAAAGATTTCCATTTATTTTATGCATGTTCTGGTGATCTAAGAAAATGCCATCTATGCATTGCTTTAAAGTTCACTATGATTAAATTGCTTTTTATTAAAACAATATTTTTCTCTAGTCTCAAGATTGGCACTTGCGTCGTCTAATTCTGACACTTTACATTATTTCCCTGCATAATAGAATTGAAGCAGTGGAAGATTAAGAGGAGGCAATCTAATTTAATGGTTGCAATTATAGTTGGTGAAGGAATGTGTTAATAGGGAAAAATACAACTCTGATGACTTCCAAATTTAAAAAAAAAAAAAAAAAAAAAAGCAAAAAAAGAAGAAAAAAAACGGAGATGGGAAATTTGTGCTCAGTGATCTTTTCTGTGTATACGCTTTTGTTCTAAAATCACATCTTAATATGGATATTCTGGCACAAAATTACATCCTAAAGTACATGGGCTGTGTCAGCCTGATGGCTCAGCCAGTAGAAAATATTGAGGAGTTACTCAAACTTTTTCACTAACATCTGGTCAGTTACTGATGGAAGAATACTTAACTTACCAAATCATCCACTTCAGCAGGCCTCACGCCTGAGTACTGGATGTGATCTGTGGGACCACTTTTCAGCATCACTTTCCCCCTCAGTACAAGTACATATACAGCATGATGACAAAACTGTACCAGAATATAGTTGATCATTATTTTCTACATAAACAGAAACTGCCATCTGCTAGACGCTCTAATACATAACGTAGCATGTGGCCAGGTACAGCAACCTCAGACAGCAGCCGTCCTGCTGGTGCCTCAGTGAACCACTGCCTGGTGGACCAGCAGCTCCCAGCCTTGTGTGAGACAGCTGCCCTTGTCTCTTGTGGCTGAGGCTGTGAATATGAGGTGATTCTCAACTGTAAAACATTGCTGCATTAGATCAGCCCCCCTTATACCAGGCACAAAAAAAAATAAAATAAAATAAAATAAAATAAAGCTCATTGCATAGTGAGATATATTTATACGAAGTCAAGCTGGCCAAAAAATTGCATTTCTTTCTCAAGGGAAATTTCAGTGAGTGACTGACATAAGAAAAAGAGAAACACGTACTATACTCAAAATGAACAACTAACTCACATAAATATTTGCTATAGAACTGCATATTTTTGAGAATTGATTTTCAGACTATAAAAACTTTTTTCCATGTGGTGCGTATGCTCTGCTGCACACTTTCAGTGAAGTATAACTCTACAGAGCTCTTCCACTGGCTAATAACCCTCAGCCCTTGCAAGCAGGACAAGCATTCCTGCCCAGCTTCTCTCCAAGCTTAAGAGGCAATGCTGTGTAGACTTTGAGTCCCCCTAGTTGCCAATCAGTGGACTGGAAGGAGGAGCAGTGACATGCAGGGAGCACAAAAGCATCATAATCTCTTCCCACCAGCCATGTGGAGCAGTGAGTCAGTAGGATTGCTGAAGATAAGGGTTCCAGAAGGAGAAAATAGTCTTAGGGCAGTGTAGTGGTGAAGAAATTATTAATTCCAACTTTCTTTAGCACCTTATCTTGGAAATAACACTGTCTCCAGGAGGCAGGAGAGGCCTAAAGATCAGAATTCGCCTTTACCATAGCTCTGTGCCAAGGACTGAACCTCTTTTTGGCAAAATCCAGGAAAAGTCTCCTTAAGATGCTATTACCGTTCAAAGGACATGAGAGTACTGCTGCCAACACTGTGAACAACCACTAATTTTAGAAGGGTAATCTGTGATGCAAAATTTCAACTGTTTATCACTTGCTCTGCTACAGAAATGTTTCTGTCAAATGGTGAAGCTTAACAAGGATTTATGTTTCAAGTGACCA
The DNA here is from genome assembly GCF_019232065.1 of Centrocercus urophasianus. Taxonomy (NCBI): domain Eukaryota; kingdom Metazoa; phylum Chordata; class Aves; order Galliformes; family Phasianidae; genus Centrocercus; species Centrocercus urophasianus. The sequence continues at coordinate 71,126,845 of NW_024884142.1, read as the reverse complement.
ATCACCTATTGCAAACAGACAAGCTGCAGTGCAATGCTCACAGACTGAAGATTTTTATTCAGTGATTTAGTCATTATTTAGTGAATAGTTCTGAATAGCAACTACCTTTATATGCTTCATGCTCAGTTCACAAACAAACAAGTTAAATACACAGGATAAAGTATTCATAACAAGTAACTCCTGCAACTGCTATGTTACCTGTTTTAAAACCTGATCATATTACCATATCATAGAAGGGAAGTACTTGAATACAAACAAGGCTTCAGAAGCTGTGAACCTGCATTAACAACAGTATCTGGCATTTTCTTCCAATTTGCAGCACTTCAATTCTCCCAGAAGAGAACTACAACCCTGGCCCAATTTTCTGAACTGGAACATTTTTGGAAATAAGTTATCTCAATTCTTTCAGAGTATAGCTAATTTCTGAACCAAGAAGAGGAGAAATAGATGATAATTTCCAAACAGGCATAGAAATAAATATACAATAAAGTAGAATCTGAGGCAACATTTTCTTTGGCCTTTGGGTTGTGAAATATCTATAATCATTAGTCTTTTCACACAGATGGAACACTTATGTACGATTTATTATCACCGGTGGGGAATCCATTATCCTCCTATCTGTCCTCCTCCTTTGAGGTTCTCTAATTTTGAAATCTCCCAACACTGTTTTGTGTGCTTGGCTCACAAACTTCAGCATTTGGTTAACATTTTTTTTCTGAGTTTGAATCTTAATTGCTAGAATCCATTCTTAGAGCAGTTCTTGCTATGGATCCTTCGAGTCTAGAATATTTGTTGTACTTTCAGGACATCTCATTGAAAAGCAGACTTTGCAAAGCCATTGTAATGTAGTACACATTTTCCCCTGTTCTCCTAGGAAGGCTGTCACATTCTATTCCATTTGGGCTGGAAAAGAATCTCTCAGTATTAATTTATTAGAAGAACTGATCTGTATTCATTCAAGATACAGAATAAACATTGAAAAAAATCATTCAAAAATGAATTTTTATAACAAGATCAGGCTGGAAGATGACATTTAAGAAAAGATGGACTGAGTGTATCTGGTTGGTTTTTTTTTTTAGAACAGAATACGTTTTTCTTAAAACTTTACAAGATTAAGTCGAGATTGCTACCCTGTGAGCAATTTTGTGTTTGGGAATTCTTGATTTTTTATAAGTAAAAGGACAAAAAAGATTCTTTTCTGGAAAAAGAAAAAAGATAGCAAATTGATTGTAGAAGTCAAAATGTGTATTTAAAAGTTTTCAGTTACATAGAGGGAAAAAAAAAAAAGGGATGTAACATATTACATGAAAGATAGTGGCACATCCTAATATGAATAATGACATGAAAAAAAGAAAGAAAAGAAATGGAAATGAAAGAAATGAACAGAGGATATAAATGTAAAGAGCCATTTGGAACTTTAAAATGAGCTCACTGGAAACAGAAATGGAAAAATCATTGGACTGGAACATTAAATGACAGGGATGGAAGACGAAAGTGTGGAGGAAACCCTCCCTCCGTGCACACACAATTGAAGTGGATTTAGAAACACTTAAGCAGGAGGATATTAGCTGGCTCAACTCAGAAATTATTTTGAGGTACTAAGGAGAACAGAAGAGATGATTATAAAATGGTCCGGCTTTGTGATATTTAAAAGGTTTCCAGTATTGTAATACACAGCAGGAAAATCTACTGCTATTATGCTAAATAGATTTACATCTACTCAGTGCATAATAAGAGGAAATTTCTCAACAGCCAATGTGGATGGCAAGGAAAGGATCTTGGGGTGGGTACAAAAGCTTGTTCAGGAAGATTTGAGTATTTTACCAAGATGTTAGTAGTGCATTTAGAATTGAATAAAGAACAATACAGCTCTTCAAACATATTTTGAGGAATGGATTGGAGAGGGAGATGTAAGGGACAAAACAAAGACAAAATGAAAGGAAGGAAGAGAAAGTAGAGCTATACCCAAAATAGCTTATTTGAGAAGCAGAATCTTTTCTATCTCAGAAGTTTCTGACAGAGTTGTTACTGCTTTCTGACTTACCCTTGGTGGAGGTACCCTGGCTACAGATTCATCTCTGTAAAAGCAGAGATGGGTAGGACATTTCCTACTTGGTTTCCCCTTCCTCTGCTCACACCTTCTCTCCTCACCCTGACTGGCTGCAGCCCTGGTCCTTCTGTGCTGGCAGTGCAAGCCAAAGGTCGGGAAAGCTCTAGGAAACAAGCATAAGTAACTGGTAACTTCGGCTGAAACAAATCCAGTTGTATTTCAAGGTTTTTCTGAGATTCTATGGGAGGAAACATAAGGAAGACACAGAACTGAACTTTTCTGTTTAGATACCATTTCACTGGCAGAAATTTACTGAGTAAAACTAGAAGGGCCATACCTTAAAATAATGACATTTTATGTCATGTTTGCAGTTATAATTTCAGGCAATTTAATCTCCTATCCATATTCTAAAATTTCTAGGCAGTAAGTCAAGCAATACTAATTTCATAAAGAAGGGAGGAAATTAAGAGAGGGGTACTTGAAGCACAGAGGACCTTACTTATGACTGATCGTAAAGCAGGCAGAGCTGTGCATGCTTTAAGATGCCCGAGCAGGACCTACAACATGACATGAGCTGACATAATCTAGCTGGAATCCTGCTCCCACTGTGCCAGCTGCCATCCTTGGGCTAGAATTGTTCTGAGAAAAACATGAGGTTCTGAAATAGCTCTTTCTGACAAACTTCCTCAGGGACTTTTTTGATCACTTCATGAGAAAATGGAGAGTCCCTTCAGGAAGAACTGGAAAGTGAAGAAAGATTAATGATCTTTGCAATTCTGGGTATCTGCAAGAGACATCTCTAAAATTACCTTGCCTTATCTTTAAATGCTGTGTTAGTAATGTTCACATCGGTAGAGATCAAAAGCAATTTCATTCCTAGACTTCATTACTGATGATCAGATGCAGCCGAAATGGCATCCCAGAAAAGAGAAAATGCACTGATGGCATCTGAGCACCAAGATCTGTACCTCTTCTGCAGCACAGTGTCTCACTTTACTTGGTTCTACCTTCACCTCCCTCTGCTGACCACTGGGACATGGGAACCACAGAACCTGTGCCTCTCTCTGTGGTGGGAACAGTCTTTCCTATTGCCATTACGGGTGGTGATGGTCCTCCTTCCCAAAGCCCTGCTCAGCACTGTGCTGAGATAGCCTCTGGAAAGGCCAGATCTCCGGGACAAATGAGGTCAGATCATCTTGTCAAATAAGGGATAGGAGAGTATTATCCCAGCCACATCACAAACCTATTTCATCTCATGAAACTTGATGTTCCTGTGAGATCTTTTTTGTTTGTTTGTTTTGTTTTGGTAGTAAGCATTAAGAAAAATTGAATTGTTGATGCTGATCACTGCTCAGGCTTTGTTACTAGTTTTCTGCTTCTTTCTTTTGTGCATAGTTTTTGTTTGGAAAATTCTTAATAATCTATTTATTTGCTATTAAAAATGAAATTGGGGGAGCTGTCCAGTTGAATTAGTACAGCCAATTAGTATGAACATTTTACAAGAACTGGCAATCTCATACATTTCAGAAAAATTTTATTTTCTATTTGTTCTTCCAGTTATCTTTTAAACTTTGTATTTTACTAAATAGAGTTTAAGCCATATTTTCAGGGCCCTGAAAATGCTTTCATTTAAAAATCTCAAATACCAACTAACTTATTCTCTAAGCTGAAGAGGAAAAAACCTCTTAGATAAGCTCAATTAAACAATTTTTAACATTCAAATGTAATTCTTTATATGTTAGAAATATTATTTTCAATATAGCAATATTCAGTATAATAAAGCATTTACAGAGTTTGACTAATGCTTCCTAATGCAATGGAAAAATATACAGGCCCTTGAGATAAGATATAACAAGTATCCAAACAAATCCTGAAGATTTTGATACATTTCACATATCAACTCAGTCCACATGGTCCCTTACAAAACTTATAACTTACTTACTAGTTTGTATGTAAAGGAAAAGCTAAGAAAGGATAATCTAAACCTTACAGATGTTTCTCACAGCTCTTGGATCTACAGAACTATTGAATACTATCATATTATGTTCACAACTGTATTTCTGTATTTCTGTTAAGCACCCAGACCAAGGCTTTTATAAGACTATGTGAAATGATGAAGAAATTAATAGCAAAACTGTAATAGACTATTTTCATATTTGAAAAAAAAAAAGGTTTTTGATTTTTATTAAATTTTAAGTGAGTTCAGTCTGTTAATTGTTTAAATTCTTGCAATTCTCCAGTTGTTACCAGAAGAGTTAAATGGGAAAATTGGAAGGGCTCTTTCTTCAGACTCAGGTTTTTACTCAAAGTGTGCCATTTTTTCATTTATGCATTATGATGCATAAATCTTGCCTCTATCAAACCAACTAGAGAGGAGATATTTAAACGCCTTCAGTATTGGCCTATCTAGAGAATACAATGGAAGAATTTTCCAATAACTTCAATGCCTGCAGACCTGGGTCAATGCCAAGCACTTTAGAAATTCCTACATTCACAGTTTTTCCTTCTAATATTTAATGTTTGTGACATTGGTGCATATATCACTCTATGAAAACCAGCTTTTCTTCTGCGTATTCAACACAATAACTTATTTAAATACATTTAAATTTATAGTTTATTTCAAGTTTCTGAGTTTTCAAGTGTCTGTGTCTCTGGATCTCATGGGATTTATTTCCTACATAAACCATTCAATGCCATGACATCCACAGACTTGAAAACATTCTCCAGTCTCTTAAATATAATTAAATGCTACCACCAGTATGCAAGAAGTCTGTCATATACTATCCAGAGCAATAGATCACATAAATCAGTCAGCTCCTGAGAACTCATATGAGTTCATACAGATGCTCAGAAATTTTACTCTTGTCTAAAAAGAAAACATAAATATGCTTTTCATACACTATGGAAAGTGGAACACCACTTTTCTGCACAACAGCATTCCAAAGCCCTCAACTGAGATTTGTCCCTCCATACAGCTGAATAACAGGCTGATTATTATTATTATTATTATTATTATTTTAAGAAAATGAAGCGTTCAGTGAAATATTTTATCTTTTCTTTCAAAACTGAATGCCCAAAGTCAAAATGTTTATATTTTCTTTCTGCAACACTAACATTTTTTCAATGGAGAGATGGATTCAAAGACTAACAGAATCATTTAATCATTGAATCACAGAATCATATAATAATTAAGATTGGAAAAAACCACTAAGATCATCTTGTCCAATCATCAACACATTAGCACCATGACCACTAAATGATGACTTTCTGTGCCACATTTATCCCTTTCTTGAAGATATTTCTTCTTAACACTTCATGGCAAGAAAGTTTTTAGTTACTAATGAACTTTCTCTTAAATTTCTCTCAGAGGTCATCAAATCACAATCCAAAACAATGAGAAGCTTTCCAATGTCATATCCAGGCTTTATCTTTGTTCCAGAGTCCTGAACCCTGTTAGTGTTTCTCAAAGCAATGTGAAGTAAAATATGTAAAACAAATAAATCTCATAAATCTATAGCAAAAGATGTTTGGTTCTTCAAGACAAGTCATGGAAGATGCCAAACATTTTTCATACCCTTGTTTTACACATTCATTTATCAGCTGTGTTTCCAGCTGGCTATAAGAGCATTTCTTATACCACACTGAGCCGTTGAAAGAACAATTGTAATGACCTTTTGACTCCAGAGATTGCTACTACATGGGAGCTTCATAGAAATTGCTTAATTTTTGCTCACTCAAGAAATAAGGAAAAGAAAAACAGAGATTTTGTGAAAGAGAATTAAAATATCATATAATGACTCATTAAAAAAAAAAAAAAAAAAAAAAAATCCCTTCTGTTTCACACAATTGCACTGAATTGCTACCAGCTCTGCTCAACCATATTAAAAAATAATTACTATTTACTCATACACCAGTTATTTGTTTTTCATATTAATATAAAAAGCCTGAAATCCTTCTTCTTTTTTTTTCTTTTAATGATCAGATAAACAACAGTATTTGAGAAATTAGAAAACTGTAAGAAGTTTACAAACATAAGTGATATGAAAAGTGAAACATATTTTTTCTAGACATATTTTTTCTTTCTATCTATCTTTCTACTAAACAGCAGGAAGAAAATGATGGACAAACCCTTAATGTGCTATGTATGTTTGTCTACATTTAGTTTTGTTCTATAAAGACTGATAGTATCTTCTTGTAAGTCATTGCAAGACAACTCTGTTTTTATTTTTTCAGTTGTTATTGATAATTCTGGACATGTTTCCAAGAGTAACTCGTTTAGTAAAGCTTTCTTACTATAACTAACCAGGACATCCATGGTATAGTATATCCATGGTATGGTATATCCTTCTTGTTTAATATGGCAAATACATTTTATGCTAAAGACAAGGAAGATAAATGCCTGTAAATCTATTATGTAGTCCTCAAGTAGGGACTAATATATTTAACATGTTATGATAATTGAAAATACTGGAAAAACATGTATAATCCAGGAAAATGGCTTTTAAAAGACTAGCTGATACATCTATTTCATTATCCTTGTTTTGCTGAACTCCTATTAAAGTTACTTGCAAAGTGGGAGATGAGGTTATACTCCTGAAGGATCACTGTATATTATATGACTTCTCTTTCATAAGCTTTTGACTTTTCTTATTAAAATTCTGAAAAGATACCCAAATACAACTAATGTTCTATTTTATACATTTTCTTCATAAATTAAAGCTTTAAATTCATTTCTTCCCCTTTTTGGGGGCCACTCCTCTTTGAACAAAATGTTGCTTTCACTGAAACAGAATTGATGAAAGCCAAGTTCTCATTAACATTGAGAAAAATCCTGTGAATTAATGAAATACCACTTTTATAAGAAGTAGAGAAGGATTCTGCATATTTTTCAGTGTTTGGGAGGCTTGTCTGGATCACAAGTCAACTGTGGTTAGAAAAGGGGTGATAAGCTTAATCTAATGGAGGAAGAAGAAAATAAAATGAGTCTGTTATTTAAGAAGATTCATAGCATATGGACAAATTAAACTGGATATGTGGCAAAAAATCATAATAACATGTGCAGAACATTGAAAAGATTATTCTAAGTTTTTAGAAAAGTTGGAATGTAAGAAAGAATCTGCCTGTTTGAGAAATGGTCCTTCTGATATTATGATTTATGATGTTTATTCCATGGTAAACTACTATTGTATTACAAGCTTTAATGTGTGTCTTGCATTCTTTGTCACTTGTTGACTTCTTCCAACAAGCACCTCAAACTTCTTAGATACTACAATGAGCTGTTACATGTATAGAAGTTCATAATTCATCAAATCTCCATCTTCCTTCCTTTGTTCATCCATGATAACGTATGTAAAAACTTCATTTCTGTGTGAACCAAGCTCATTCTTTCTTAGAACTTACCATACACATTTCCTCATTTGTGCTTGCATTCCACAGAAGTATGTCTTCCCTTCACTCATACTGTTCAGAATTACTTGCATCAAAAATAACACCCAATCTAACAGCAAAACTGAGGTCACAACATTTCTATTTTACTCTAGTGAGGTATTTTCAACCATTCATTTATGGGCCTCTGGACAAGTTTCTGTACTGCTTAGTGATTTGTGAAAGATAATAAAAGCAAACAAACATCCTTAGACAGTAGATTTCAACTCCCTAGAGGATCTACAAGGAGTGTTTTAGGGTTTGAAGTTTTTTACCCTAAGGTAGTATATCTAAAACTTTAAATTTCCTGTGTGAACATTTCAGTGTGACTTCCACTAGATTTTAACACCTCACAGCATCTCATAACTCAACAGGAGTGGGAAACAAGAGCCCAAATGCTTTTCTGAAACCTGACTGCGTGCTTGGCTCACTGAAACTTTGAAGAACACAAAGAGCAACAAGGGTTACAGATCTGCTGAGTATTAGAAATAGATACATTCCGGGGCAACAGAGTGATTTTGAAGAAATAAGTAACCACCATAACAGTTCTTGAGGGGAAAAAAAAATATTCCTTGTTTGAAACATTATTCTTAAAATGTATTACCACCTCAGAGTCACAACTAAGAATTAAGTATGCCAATTAGAATGCTCCCCGTTCTTAAGAGATTTTGATTGCAGTTCTGAGTAAAGTCATGAGGAAATCAAGTTGATTCTCATAAGAGGTTCAAAAAGCTTTTAAAATAATTCTTCAGATGCATAAAGTATAATCTAAATGGAGCTGTGTTGTTGTATCAGGCTTTATTCCTGAAATGTATTAAGCCATATTCCTCATGGCATTAGTCTGTGGAGTTATAAAGGATGCAGAGAAGTTTGTTTAACAGGTGGTACCAAACAACAACAAAATACATTCATTCTTTCTACAAAGCAAACACCAAACATCTAAAATCTATTTTTACCTTTCAGCAGGCCTGAGGATGGCTCATTCCATGGAGAACTGATCCAAAAAGCAGTTCTGGAAGTGGCAGTTAGCAGGACCACCAGTCTGCACTGGTCTGGACTTCAAGGCACTTGATGGTATTTCTTTTTCCCCTCAAAGCACATGCTATTTCCTAGGATTCTGCATTATGGGAAAAAAATGCACGCAGCTTAAGCACAAGGCATAAGGAATGTTGCATGGAAAAGATCATAATAATTTGTCTACCAGTATTACACTGAAGTAGTTGGGCAATCTGAGAGCACAGTGTTATTTCTTCCTAGCACTTGGGAATAAAATTCACCGCCGTGAATAGAATACCTGAAAGTGGGTACAGAATTATAGTACAATATAAAAGTCACAAGTGCCATAAAGATGGTATGAATTCTATGCTGACATGGTAATAGACGGAGGTCATAAAGTCCTTAGAAGACTGTTCCCATGTCTCACACTTTCTCCTTTGAATTACAAAAAGTATCACAGTAACAAAACACACATACACACACACCTACCCTCTTTACAGACTGTATGAAAATCATTTGCTGTTCACTACTTCTTACAACAATGAATAACTCCACTTGTCCTAGCAGTCTCACTGACACCTTGCTCCTCTCTGTTGCTTCCTCGCTCCCTGCATCTCCTCAGCCTTATGGCCCACTGCACTGAAGGTGGGTAAGACCATGGTGAGGGATCTTGAATTTTCACTTATTCTTAGACAGTGTCTTCAGAAAGTTCTTATCATTTAAACCAAAATCAATATGAAAAGTATATTAGCAAGCATTATACATGCCTTTCTTTGGAATGCCCAGGTTTCTGAATTGACATAGTAGTCCTGAAAAACACAACACGTTATTCTCTGTAGGAGATACAGGATTTTTCCCAGTGAAATTGTAACTGACAATTAGGCTGTTATGGTCTTCCGAAAGATTTCTGGAGTAATTTTATTATTGCCTGCAAATATTTTGTTGATAGTTGCCTAATTTTTCTTTAAATTAAACTGTCTCTGAAGATTACAGATGAAACTGAACTATATTACATTGGTCCTACATGGAGGAGGCGGAGAAGATAGGAGATGCTGTCTTGTGTTGAGGATAAGTTTGTGCAATGAAAGAGCAGATATTTCATCCCAGAATGATAAAAAAAGACAGCAAAACAAATGGGAGCATGCTACAGCCCAAACACATGCCCCTGTTCAAATCTAGGTTGTGCTAGGTTTTTCAACACAAAAAAGATCTATTAAAATAAGAGAGCAGAAAACCATCTGACACTCAGTGTGGGAAAAGGAGCCTCAAACTGTCTGCAAAGTCTTAAAAAGAACACTTCCTAGAATCTTTTCATATGTTTTCCATCTGTTTAGTATAAACTGATTTGTGCATATACCTTGACATTATTAAATGTATTTTAAATAATTGTTAGAACTAAACACAAGCATATATTTAAACTGATCAAGTAATGTAGTTAATGAATATCTGATATTAGGTGTGCATTACAAGAATCTGAAGAGATATCTTCCCACCTGTGGTAAAAACATTTCCTTGTGAATACGTAATTATGCTTTACTCATGCTACACAATTTTTCCTGTTACAGAGAAAGATATATTCTGCTTCTATCCTAAATATTTTATTCCAGTTAAAAACACACTGTTCTTTTATTTGTCTTTGCCACAGCCTCTGAAGTGATATTTCTGTACACTCATCAACTTTCAGATAATCTTTATGAAGATCTCACAAAGAATATGAACTTTCTGGCTTTTCTCTCACTGCCTACATTTAATTACAAATGTAGTTTTACCTGGACTTTGCATTTTTGGTAGCAGTTCTAATCATTTTTGAGTGTATTCTGATGTGATAGGCTTTCCATAATTCTAATCAACAGCATTTTACTTCGAGATCACTCCTTCACAAAAGAAATAAGATCTGTGCCTCTGTCTCCTTCCCCAGTTTGTTTGAGTGGTATCTCAGTTAATTTATGATTTGTTAAAGGTGACCAATCTGCCCCTTTAAGGTTTCTGTGGGTGATTGACCACATGATGGGGTGTGTACAGAATTTATTATGGCACGGAAAGAAAGACCAGTTGACAAATACGTTTCTTGTACCACGTTCACCTAATGGCAAAAGTCAAGACTATTTTTTATCTCTTGTGAGATCCAACACTGCATGCCAACTTCTGGGAATTTTACCTCCTCACAGTGACTCAGTTTCAGTGTCCTGGAGGAATGCAACAGCGCCCACAAATGAGGTTGTCAGAAGAGCATATCACCTCCTGCATAGGTGATTCACTAACCACACGTAGAACTTATTTTCTCTACTTCGCTGTTTCATACACAGACTGAATGGCTGTCCTGAAAATTAATTCCAGTGCAACAGTTTGCCTGAACAAATCTGTATCTATTAGGACCAGGACATGACTTTTTGCATCCTAGTATTGAATGAAACTGTTTATAGACTTGTCTAACAGTGAAGTATGGATAGAGATAATAAGCCTGTTCACATACTTACCTGAAAAGTTTACTTTCAATCCAAAGTTTATTCAAAACAGAACCTGCCAGACAGTCTGCTTTCATGATTTCCAGTTAATTATCTGAATATTTCCAGTGGTTTTTGGTCCTGTCCAGGAAACCCTGCAAGAACTGCTTCTCACAAGACTGAAGTGTCTCATATGTGTGTACTGCTCATGTTTCCTTTGTAACTGGAAAAGTGCTGAACTACATCTTTGTCACAGAACTCTTCTTAAGCCTGGGGGAAAAAAAAAAAAAAAAAAGAGAAAAAAGAGGAAGTCTGAAGGATATTGAACACAAAAAATGTATTCTCTGAGATGTGCTAATTTGTCTGTAACATAGAATGTTGTGAATTCCATTTAGTAATTTTTAGTAATCGGGTACATCTATGAACTCATTTCATCTTGTGACAAAATGTATTTTTTTTATTAGTAAGTAAACCCTGAATAGTACAGAAAAATAACGTCACAGCACAGGATTAGAAAACAACTTTTGAATTTTGGTCATATAAGATATGCAAGTCTGGTGGTTTTCAGCACCCTGAAGCATTTGTAAATGATTCAGATGCAGAGATACCAGTGTGTAAACAATTTCTATGCTAAACTCTACTTACTACTTTAAATAAAATAGCTTTTTTTTTTTTTTTTTTAATGTCTTACCTGTGAACTAATATGTATAGCAACAAATCCAAAATAATTGAATCATCTCCAGTTTCTCGAATGAGAAATACATTGAGATGTTAATTATGAATAAGGGTTAAGGGAATGTTCGCATAATGTACATTGTTTGAGCCTTTCCAAATGAGGAAATTTATTTCCAGTGCAATTAATGACTTTTTTCTTTTGAAGATTGCAGTAGTTGATAACTAAAAACAACAAAAAGCGTCATTGCAAGAATGCTGTGGCATTATTTCATTCTTAGTTCAACAGCAGTATAGTACACATGTTCAGACAACAGCAACACATTAATAAAACCCATTAATTCCTTTTTCCCTGAGGTCTTTGCTGACTGTTTGACTGACGAAGTTCTGCTTTTATTAGTTATGACAGATCAGGTTTTGGATTTCATTTCTCTAGGGAAACGTCATGCTGTTATTTTAAGGTGAATTGCTCAGTTCAAGTAACAGAACTGCCTCAAGCTCTCAAGACAGTTAACAGAGGACAGCTTTTTCAGTCAAATAGTTTCACATTTTCTCTGGCACTAGGAGCACTAGGAACATATCGATTATGAAGGAAGCAGAATAGGAATGATGGAATGGACAAGGATCCTCCCAGTGTTTCAGTCCAAAAGGGCTGGTACAGATGTGGGAGTGTGCTGTGTCCCTGATCTCCAAAATCCTCTCAGACCAAGTTAATCACTTCGTTTTATTCTCTCCCTCTAGCTTTGCTTTTCTTAGTTTTAACACCATTTATCTGCTCTTGCTTAGGCATCAAGCTGCTACAGTGCAGATCAACAAACTCGGGCAGTCCTCAAAGCTTGTGATGCTTCAGTCCTGGCTTTGATTCTTCCTTGACTTACATGTACACCTACAAGCACACCCAAAAAGCAAACCCAGAACGTAAGAGTTGGAGAATTAAAAAAAAAAAAAATAAAATCATTCAATTGTGGTTTTCCGAATCTCCAGGTAAATAATCATGCTTGAAATTTGGAAAGCAGTGATTACCAAAATCTGCTGCTGCAAAATCTGCTGCTGGACAGTTTGTTTATCACATGCTAAAGAGAAAGAGATGGAAATAAGATTGCTTCAGAGACAAATAGACTTGTATAATGGTACACCTCCTTCTCATTTTCTGTCCCGCACTTAACTTTCCATCTGCTGCTGGATTGCTTCTGCAACGAGCAAGGGTACCACTGAGATCTCCACAACAACAACCACAATTCATACAGTTAAACTGGGAGGCAATGAAATGCGTGAATAACTCAAATTTCTCTACTGTTGTATATGACAATGGATATACATCAACACTGAATCAGAACTGGAAATTTTTTTGTCTCTTCCTTTTTAATGTGATTAAATTTCAGTCCTCTCTAGCACTGAGTATTTGAAGTAATTTTGTGTTCCAGGAAAATTTTAGTATCTCCAGCTCACTACTGTTTCAGTTCACTACTGTAACAACTAAAGTAATAGATATACAGTCTACTTATCTATAATTTATGTTTAAAAACATATTAAACTGCTGATCCAGTAGAACACATTGCCACACTGTATCATTATTAAAAGTGGACAGGACATACGTCCTTTCATATCTGAGACAATTTCCAGGCACATTTCTCATCATGGGATCACTTCACAGAGTCTTTTGATGAACTTCGTCATTGGCTTTAATTCTTAATTTGCATAAGCATTTATCCTACTAGCACCTATTACTTTCATATGCTCAAAAAATCACAATAGATTAGAAATGGGTGGTTTTATTTTAAATAAACAATTTTGCTTTAACTCTGAAGTAACACATTATCTCTACAAGTTCAATCATTCTGTTTTTAAAGATCAATTTTATTGCTGAGATAAGCCTTAGTGCTCTGCAGTTATCAGGAGCAACAGCTCCATTTGTTCAAAACACACATATAATGCTTTTTAATGTCTTCCATTTGAGGAGGTGAGATGATTTCAATACTGATACACATGATAAGAATACACTGGTGTAGTTTATTTATGGGACAACAGAAACAAAGGTGGCAAGCAGTCTGAGAGCACTGATTTGGAATTATCAGCAGGAGCATGATGCTGCTCTGTATCAGTGGTGATCACAACAGATTCCAGTCCACTGAGCTCCTCATGGCTCATCTCTGCATGAATTATTTCAGAAGTTCACTAAAATGTTAATTACATTTTTAAAAAACTTCAGCTGCCTCCTGAATCATGAAAGTATTTCAAAGTGATCGTTAACAGGAACAACATCTTGGGGAAACACAATCCAAGCCAGGAATAATAAAAAAGATGTTTAAGCACTGTGAATCCTCAAAATTACTCACTCTTCTTCAAAAGTACAACTAAACATGAAAATTCATCATTAGAAACTCTTTGCAAAATCACAACTAATTCATACTAGTACTGAATCAAGCTGGTGTCTGTCCTGTGCTGACATACCATATTGGTCATCTTTGCTGTATTTTCCTACTCTAGGACATGCTGTCAGCAGTGTCACAAAGCTTACACAAAAGTATCTGTATTTTTATGCACAATGCCTAATAAAAGACTTTCTCAGAAGCATGTGCTGTCTAAAGGTACAAGGTATCTCTACTCAAATGGGCCAGATGTAGGTCCTGAAGGTGAGTTTTGCTCCTATACCCTCAAAGTTCACAACTAGCTCCCCTTGTGAGCAACCAGAGCTGCCAGAATTCAGGACTCACATCTTAGTCCACAAATAAAGGCTGCTAAGGGCAGGAGCTAGAAGATCTCCACTGCCTTCCTCAAGCACAAGTAAAGTGCAGCCACAGCACCTATTAAACCTGAATCTTCTCAGCAGAGGTAATAATGGCAGTGGCTCTGCACAGCTGTGCGCCAGGGACATGCTCTGATACACATGGGACACTGAAGGATCTGGTCCTCCAAGTTATGCTCCTCTGACTGGTCCCACACGATGAAAACATTACTGTCATCACTATGCTCAATGCCATTGTTAGCTCCTACTGTTCACTTAGACTGATATGTCAGATTTCACATGGGTTCTGCCCCATTTAAAACAAGGTGAGACCCAAACAAATTAATAGGGCTCAAGGAATTCACCATTGGGAATGTGAGAGTAATGTGCTGCATCAGGGCTTGCTGTAGAGCTCAGATTGCAGTACATCTGAGAGCAGAAAAATCCCATTCTTGCATGACTGAGGAAAATGTAATCAGCAGCAGCACTGGAAAAAATCTTCCCTAATTACATATTTACACAATAGAGAGAAATGGCATTGGAGCTGTTCCAGGCTTTTGGTTACATAATGCATGTTTAACAAAACTGTCTAATTATAACTGCACATATTTACTCAAGAGAGAAAAGGCTTCAGAGGAAATTTTCCAACCTCCAGGAAAGTCTTTTTTTTTTCCAAAACAAGTTGAGTCATACTCAACTATAACCCAAAAATCTATGACCTTATAATTATAAATATATAAACAGAATATTATTTAATATCTAGCTTGATATAGAGTTCTTCAAATCACTTAAGTTTCTTTTTTCAACCAATAAAATCTCAGAATTCAAGGTGACATTCCTCCTAGAAAAGATAAAAATAAATCACAAAAAGAAAAAAAGATAAACGCCTCAAGTTTCCTTTCTCAAAGGACAACAGTGTCAAATGCAATCTGACCTTTTGAAGCATCAGAATACTTGCACATGTTAACAGCTAGAGGAAAAAAAAAAAAAAAAGGAAGTACAAAACAAATTACACAAGCTACTACATCTAGAGCAGGGATAAATGTACCCCAGCTTTGCGGACCGGACACACCAACATGGGCAGCAGGTGCCCATGAGGTAAGACTGATGCTGTCTCCCCACTGGGAAATCAGTAAGCATGGGGACACAAGGGCTACCAGGCACCTTGTATTTTGGACAAGTTGCCCCTATAAAACTCAAAATGACCAACAAACCTCTCCAGAATGTCTCATGTCCATGGAACCAGGGTTTTCTGATTTGAGAGCTGCCCTGTCAGTGATTCCTCTTTTTTCTAACCATCTCTAACTCTGTAGGCTCTGTAGCAGCATCACATCCTCACTGTATCAAGCCCCAAGAAAAAGAGGCTCCACTGACTCATGAGATGCAATGCAAAATATCACAGCATAGCTGTAGAAAAAAGCCAAGAGAACAAAGGACTCTCCTGCTTACATCTTCTGCCCTGACAGGCTTTTAGACAACCAGCAACTTAGTTACTGCAAAAACATTCTGCAGCTACCAGGATTTCTACCAAAATGGCTGGACTACACCTTAAATAAAAATCCTTCTTCTCCATGAATGTGCACAATAAAACTAATGTCATCAAATACAGTGATGATGAAAGCAGTACCCAGGCCTGGGACAACGCATCCTGAGTGCCAAGGACTCACCATAGACCAGAGGGAAGCTGTGCTCAAAACGTAAGAAAACTCCCTCCTGCAGAAGCTGCTAGCAAATCCAGTTTTTATTTTTATATGCACACTTCACAGCCAATTATCTTTATTTTTTACACTCCTTTTAAATGAGTTAAATATCCAAATACGTTATCAGACAAGAATACTACACAAATGCTGATTTTTAATCTGACAAATATATTATGTATAATAGTTTAATATTTCATAATAATCTTCAGTTAATAATTGATCTGAACCTAATTTGTAATGCTTATTAATCCTATGAACTGAAAATGTTTCATCTCAGACTGGAGCTCCAACACAGCAAAGCCCAGAGCTGCAGTTGATACTGTGCTCATCAGGAGCTGGATCCCAGAGAGTGGCACTGGTGTGGGACAAGAAGCATCCCCAGTCTGGGAATGCTGAAGGATGGAAATTACTTCTGCCAAGCAGTACTCTGACGTATGCTGAGTGCGTGTCAGCAAAGTGAAGGGCATGTCTTGTGCTATCTATTCAACTGTGCTGTCACTGCCAGCTCAAGCATGTCTCTCACTGCATTGACATGCATGACAAATTGCAGAAGCAGCTCTGACTGCTAATGTCTTCCTTCTGCTCCCCAGCTTTTGGTGATGGTACAGTACAGTTAACCGTGATGAAAGGTTGCATTCATAAAAGCCTGTTAGATAAGCAATGTTCTCACTGTGTGTGTACATATGTGATCTGTAATGAAATAACTGTGCTCCTAATTTTGGGTCTTGCAAGTGGAGCTTTATGTATTCAAGCTGTAATCTTTACCATTTAAGAAATAAAAGGATATTTTCCTTGCATTTTAATATTATGACATCAACAAAATATTAGTGCCTGTGAGGGTCTATGGTCTGAACTGTGCTCAACTATAATTCATTTTTTCTTATTGCAACATGTTTCTGTAGCACAAAATAGGCTACATTCTTTGGATTGTGGCAGAAAAGTGTTTGGAGGCAGCAACTGAATTATCCAGGGGTTCATAGACAGAAAAACCCAAATACATCCAGAATTACTCAGATAAAACGTAAATACTGGTAGATTTATTTCAGCATAAAGAAACTGAAACAAAAAATGTGGAAAACATTTTTTTTAATGTCTGTAAAATCCCATTCTCCCAGGAGAAGCATGAACCCTTCCAGCCCTCAAGATATGTTAACAGATTTTTTGTCATTATAGCTTCTATCTCTTATGCTAGGTTTAAGGCAGAATGATTTAGTTTAGTGAAATAGTAAGCCCTTAGCTGTATTGATTGATGATTATTGATTGGGCTGAAAGAGTCTATCAAGATGATCTTATTAACTATCTTTGTTATATTTCCTAAATGAGGGTATGAGTCTAAATCATAAAAGCTAAGTAGCAAGACATTTGTGCAGCAGATATCTTAAGCTGATTTCTTCATGGCTATAGCTATAGTCTTGATATTCTATGTGCTTAGATGTTTGCTTGATGTACTTATTAAGAAGAAATTAAGAAGTTAAAGTGGGGGAAAGAGGTTATTTGCCCAGTGATGGTGAATGAATTTTCTACTGGCTGGTTGCCCAACTCAAGTTAGGATGAAGAGTTTAGCCACTAGGAGTAGAAATAAGATTTAGGAAAGGAGGTGTCATTTTATTGCCTGTTGCCTGATTTATGTAAGAAGGGGTTAAGGAATAAGATCAGTATGGAGGCGGCTAGTTCTAGGACTCCTTCAAGCTGGGTATTACACATATATGCATGACAAATTCATGAAAATGAAGAGGGAGAATACTCATTTTTTTCAGCGCCAAAAATGAACCATAAGGATCAGCAGTGCTTAATCCAAGCAGTACTGGCAGTACTTGCTTCTTTCAAGGATAAGTCATATTTTCCCACAAGAATTTCCCTTTTCTATGTTGACAATTCATTTTCCTTTGGTCTCAATGTCCCTGTCTGGAAATTGTATTCTTCACAGATAATACACTAAGTAAATTCTTGCTGTGATTCAGATTGTCCTACAGTGTCATCAGAACTGGCCTAAGCCAGAAATGAAACCAGTTCATTCCTCCTGTCAACAGCCCATAAACCCCTGGGAACAGCTAAGTAACATGCTAACTGGGATTTAAATGCCACCAATGACAGGGGTGTTTCAGGAGGTTTCCAAAATGTCCTGAATCTAAGAACTGGGTACCTGACTGACTGAATCTTTTTATCAAGCACATTCTTGACCTGGAACCTGTGTGAGGATTGCTAACATAAAACTCAGAAAGAGAGCAAACTCCTGTGCTGAATATATATGAAACCCACTTTTTCTGAGTGCAGCTCACAGGATTTCCAGATGGCTTTGATACATGCTTAATGTTTATTATGTTTTCTAAAATAATTAGATTGAGTATAACTAATTTTTACTCACTATCTAAAAGGAGAGATGAAGCAAAACAAACACACAACCCAAATATTTTGAAAAGCTAAGTAACAGGTTGTAATTGCTATTCAGGGATATTTTTTTTTCTCCTACAGTATATTTTTATTGTGTGCTCTCCAATGGGTATTTTGGAAAGCAGCACCCAGAATAAGGTGTTCCTATTTAATGTTTGAACACTTGGCAAAATAAGAAATAGGAGGAGGCAAACAAAGCTCAACATCCTCCCATGATGAATGCACTCAAGCTAGTTTATAAAGTTGATCATTTCCCAATGAGAATGTTTGTTTATTCTTGAGATCTGCTTGTTGATATTTGCAAAACATCTCCAAGGCACCTAAGTACTCTATTCAGAACATTTCCTGTTATGCCTAGCTGCTATGGCATCATGTTGACTTCAGAAAGAGGCAGCAGCTGTCAGCCCTGAGGGGCAGAAAGTCTTGGTTATTTTATTATTTCTGCATTTATTACTATGACTCCACACAGTCGTTGTCCCTTTGAAGGTAAATGTGTAAAAGATAGCTTGAATACTGCATTAAATAACTTGGAAGTTTGAACATCAGTGCAATCCATGGGAAAGCTGGGGTTTGTAAGGTTGGATAAACTGTATTCTCACATCTTAGCGTCCAACATTAACATCTAACTTCTGTGAATTTCAGTAGAAGTTAGACATGAAAGTTTTTCTGAGTTTGAATTCTTGCAGAATTTACAAATCTGATTTTAAATGTCTAATTCACCCAAGAATAAACAACGTCTAAGGTTTAAAAAATCTTAGTCCTACCCATGATCACAAAATGTTGTCATAGTCTGTGAAATTACAATAGCTTGTGAAACAAGCTATCAGTTCATGATATGATATGAAAGGTAGCTGACAGTGTGTAAGCTAGAGCTTACTCAAGAAGAAAATTACTCATCTGATTAAAAGCAAACAAACAAACAAACATACAAACAAAAAACAACAACAACAACAAAAAAAGAAAAGAACAAAAAAAAACCCAAAAACTTTTCTTTAAAATATGACATGAAGCAGAAAACAGTTATTTTCTGACTGCAAAAATAAGCATCCAAACATCTCTAAGTTTTAAATCAAATTTCTTTCGGCACCTCTCATACTGCGCTTAATATTTGAGGTGATTTTTCCCTTTATTTCTTCTACAAAAGCAAAAAGACTATTCAAGAGTCTTACCTTTGCAGATTTCTCCATTAAATTTCCATGATCTTAACAAACAGTAGGTCTCTCAAGGACTCAGTCAGTGCACCTCATTTTTCGCAATTATGAGTTGGAAACGTTGGCCTTGAAGCATGCCTCCACAGTGATAAAGTAGCCATCACCAGATCTGAGTGCCCATACAGAAATCACAGAGAAAAGACTGCAGTTGCATATAGATGAATATGGGCAGGGTAAGAATGCTGAGGCAACAAATAAGGGATGTAGTCTGGAATAATAGGCTGTGTCAGAAGACCCCTTTGGGAAGCTCATCGCATAGGTTAGAGAAGCTTTCAGAAATGTATCTAACAGTATTTCACACAGCCAGGAGGAAAAGCGAGGCAGAGGAATTAATTTTAAGCAGGCCCCTCTGAGCTATGCTATACAGTCAAGAGCTGCCAATAATCTCAGCTACTGTATTTAGCTGAGGTCATTAATTATTTGTTCTTGATTTCACCTCTACACCTGAATGTTTTCATAAATTCCAGCACTGAGAAAAGATTTGTTTACAATTCACCCTATAGCAAATATTTTATTGCTGCTAATTCTGTGTATAGGAGGAAATGGTTACATGATTGTTATTGCACAAGCTGCATTTTCCTTCCTGTTAGACAGCCCTCAGGGCTGTGCAAACACAGTAGCAAAAACTGAAATGCTGTAGATAGTTAGCAACTCCCCCTCAGAATTCTACCACAGAAACCAAATGTTCCCAACTCATCAGTCATTCTGGATGTTCCTACTGCATTAAAAAATAAAAAATAAAAAAAATCAGAAGAAAGAAGAAGTTAATGACGATCTTTTTTAATAGAATCAGAAGTAAAATTCTCTATTTCTTGAGTAATTTCAATGAATCAGTGCCAAATGCAAGTGAAGGGACCCAAGGAAGAGAAATTGTCCCATTTATTCAGCTCCCCCCTACTGATATTTATCCTTGCAATACAGTTTAAGATGCACTGAAAAGGCTTTTCATTTTGAGTCATAATTTAGATCAAAGCAATGTCCAGGGCAATTAGCGTTTCTCACATGTCAGTTATTTCATATAACTTCCATTGCATGATGACTTCCTTTATGTTAATCTGTTTCTACCTTATAAATGGTTGTAATTTATCAAGGTCTTTCAACATGAAAATTGACCTGTATGCTTAAATTCTCTGTTTCCCCAGTATGTTGGGGAATAGATCAATGCTTAAAGGAAATGGATCTGTCTAAGTAGACATTGAAAATTAAGTTTGCTCTACAGTGTTTCACTGAATCAAGATCTACACTTAACCCATCCCTCTATCTTAAAGCCATTGGGAAGTAAGCCTCCAATCATTTTTTTTCAAATAGGTTACATCAGAAATCTGATTTACTGCCTTTTAAAGGATTTTGCCTAAGATTTTTCTCTTTCCTCTAGTTTCTACAGTCTTTCCTATGTGATGGGACCAAAAGCTCACGATTTATTCCACATACTAACTCACCAGTGCTATGAAAACTACACTATTTCCTTCCATATTCTACAAATGATCCAGCACATCTGTCTTCTATTTAGGGTGTGGTGTTGGTTTGTTGTTTTTTTTTTTGGTTTTTTTTGTTATCATCACCAGCTGTTTCCTGGCCTTGTTGATTTCAGGATAGCCATACTATCAAAATTAGGAGATGGCTATTTCTTTCCTCCTCAGTATTTTTCACAACTATATGTCATGTTCTTGCATTCTGCTGTTGTGACCTTTTTAAGTCTCTTTGTAGTGTAACTTCCTTCTGCTAGTTTGCTGATACTTCTTGTTTGATGTAACTGCCAAATTCAATCAGTGTCAAATGTAATCATTCTTTTAAAATAATCATGAGAGCTTAAATACTAGGGGTCATAATACTGCTCTATGCATTAACCTCAGCTCTCCGTCAAAGAGTTTCTAATCCACTATGTGATACTGGATGCTTTGATTCTGCTACAGATCAATAATACAACACTACATAGCATTCATTATTGAATTTCCTATGTAAGGAAATTCACCTCTAATATTCTTGGTTTTTTTTTATTTCAGTATGATCATATTATATGTATTCATACAGGAAACGCTCCAAATCAGTACATGAGCTGACTCACACGGGTTGTTATGAGTGTATGTGAGTATATGTTATCATACTAGTGTTTTTCTCATATGTTCAGGCATACGAGCTAACCCTTGGCTGTGTCTCTGCATAATATTAGATGGAAATACCTGGGCAAGTTTCTTCAAGCAATATCAACTAAAAGTAGGTATGTTAGTGCAGTACTTGAGTTAACTCAGTCGAAAAAAAGGTATATGTAAGGACACGGTCACACACCCACATATCCAAAAGCTCTTTGACAATACCTTTGACAAGTATTAGTGACCCTGTTTTCCTTTGCACAGAGGCAGACTGGAATCACTCCCACAGTCACATGCTCCATTTCATTTGGTAATGTCACAGCTGGGTCTAAAGTGCCTGTGCTTTTAGCTTATGTGGAACACCAGGAAGTTTTAGGTACGTAAGTGACTTGAAAAGATCTTGTTCAGCTAGTGTGACAATGCACAAGGCCAAAAGTCTGTATCTACTGCAATCAATATCTCCATGCAGTTTTGTCTTCTGACATCAGCTGCTGCATTGCAAGTAGTTGCCGTACAACTCCAGACGTGCATAACTTCTGAGAGTTGAAGGGTTAAGGGGGAGCAAGCTATCCAGACTTCAGTACTCTTCCTAAGAGAAAATTCAAAATTTCCTTTTGGACAAGTCCTGCTCTTAAAAATTACTTCTTTTTGCTAAAACCAGAATGATCATGGAATAAACAGAAATGAAGTTCATTTAAAATACCTTATTTATACTTCCGAAGCACAAACTCAGACAAGAGCTTGTTAATTCAGGTAAACTAGTGATCTCCTAACACCACCAAAAATAATCATCTGAATGTCAGCAGAAGCTGGCTTCTGTACTCATCCATGCCTCTCTTGGCCTTTCAAGTATCTGATAATTGCATTAATCCATCAAAATGAACTTTCCACACCATTTCCACAATAATATAGGCATTACTACCATTTGTGGTCTAAGCCATATCGTTACTATCTTCTTACCACTGTGAGTCCTTCTACCCTCATGTATTTAGACTGCAGTTATTTTCCTTCAGCATTCACAGAGCCTTGCCACTATATCTTACTCTCCATCCCCAGAAGGTGCAAATCCTTGTCAAAATAATGAGGTAAATAATTAGCTCATGCAGTGTTTCTATTGCAAATTATTTATAATTTTTGTTGGCTTTAAGGAAAGTGCTATCAGATCACTGTGCTATTAAATGTTTTGCAGTTTTCCATTTGAGACAAGATGAGATTTGTGTGTGGTAAAATCAGTACATTTAAATATAATTACACATGGAGGAAGTTTGGACCATGATACTGAGTTTTATTCACTTGAAATTTCCTTACTGAACATTCAAATATAAGAGTATATATTTTGGAAGTTATCCTGGGTAGCCTGCTGGGTGGTCATGCTTGAGCAGGAGTTTGGACCAGATGAATTCCAGAGGTCCTTTCCAATCTAAACCACCCTGTGACTCTGTAAAAATTATATAACAATTTCATTTTTAAAATTTTTCATGGAGAGAATAATGCCCTTATTAGGGGTACCTCAAGTTTGCCCTTCCTTATCTAATTCACAAGCAATTCCTTATTCAGCATTTCTTAAACAATGTAGGATAAACTGTATTTTCTATTGCAAAGCTCAAGGTCTGGGGCAGGACACTGCCACAGAAAGGTTGCCAGAAAAAGGAGGAGTGAAGCCAAGAGGAATGAGTGAAAAACCCTGCTGCCAAGGATATCAGAGATCCGGAGACATTGTCTTTAATGTCTCTCATACATAGCACAGCCCCTAGGGATAGACTTGAAATGGTGATCTAGAGGTTAGAAGAACTCTAATGAATTGAGTCTCTGAGCTCTTCCAGTCTAATGTAATTGACTTCACTGCAGCCTCACTCGTTATCATCAAATAGCTCTAGCTTACACAATGTCAGCTACCCTTCATGTGAACTGATAGCTTGCAGTGTAATTGCTTAGAAGATAATAATTTTCAGAACTCAGCACTTTTACAGTGTAAGGAAAAGTCAGGCACAGCATGGTAAAGAAATAAGATTTTTTACAGCAAGTACATTGTTTTCCATCCATACAAATACAGAAGATGGGGAGGGGTGCAAGGGACAGAGAGAAACATGCTTCTGCTCAGCAATCTCTCCAGCCACCAGACAGAATGCAAATGGGAGGGCATAGAAAGCTACACCACCACTTCCACTGACTGCAATCAAAGCAGGGACATTGGGCAGTATGGGAAAGGTTGAATAATTTTCTTTAACTTGTTTAAAATAGAAAATGTGTGCTGCAGCAAATTTCTCTCTCAAGTTCCACAATAGGAGCTATGAAAATGATGAGACAGAGTCCTTTAAAAACTCAGGGTTTTCAGCTCTCCCTGCATCCCTCAGGAGTTAGATGGGAGGTGGCATTGTATGACTTTACCCGAGTCAACACCTTGATTTGGGAGTAAAAATGTTCACCACACAAACTCTAGAGCAGTTCACACTCTGCTTCACATTGAATCACAGACTGGTTTCAATTGAAAGGGACTTTAAAGATGTAGTTCCAAGCCTCCTTTCACAGACAAGGATGTCCTCCACTTGGGATAGGTATAATTAGCTTTTATTTTTAATTTTTATTAGCTTTAATTACATTTTTTACTTCATACACTTACATTAAACGAGGGATATGAGGAAGGAATTTCCTTAAGGTCTGGTTCACCCTTTGAAATACGGGAAGTAAGTTCTAATAGGAAGATGTTTCTAATAGAAGGAAAAGATCCATTGCACTACATAAGCTATCTTGAGAACAAATCTAAGATGGGCTAAATGAAGGCTACAAATTAGAAAAACCACGTCCCTTATAGTCTTTTTTTTTTTTTCCTATGTGCCAAAAAATGAATTTTTTCCTGTCTCATCTGTTTCTCAGATATCTATGTGCTATTGTTATGCAACTACATAAAGCTTTCAGCACAATTTGTCAAAAGCTGTTCTCTGAAGGACTGCAAAAATATGGGTAAGTATAAAAGAAACAACTGGAATAAATGTGACATAGAATTATGCTGCAGTTGAAGTTGGAAGGGACCTTGAAAGACCATCAAGTCCAAACATACTAGAGACATACTTGTGGGTGTTGAAAATGCAAATTTGGATTAAACAGGGCAATAAGAAGTAGAACTGGACAAATCCAAATAATTACTGGTCAGGCAGGTCACAGGCCTGTAAACTGTCTTCCAAAGAAGACACTTAAGTTCAGTAGCAGAAAATGGAAACAGAAGAGAAACACACAACAAACATGTCATTTTTTCCCTCATTAATGAAAAGTATATTGTCTTAGGCAGTGTCTAGTACTTTCTATGAACAAGGAAGAGTTTTGAAGGACACAAATGTTCTGAGAAGAAAGTCTGATTTCGATTTAACTGAGGAATGCCAGCTCATGTTGGGAATAGCCAGTTTGACTAGAAGGAAGGAACCTGAATAACAAAGTAACTGGAATCAACAAAAAATACTTCCTGTGAAAAAATATTTTAAGTTTTTGACTCACATAGCTTAATAAAATTACAGTTTTACACAGAAATTGAGAACCATGTTCTCACTTCTAAAATGTTAGTGGATGAAAACAAGTTCTTTCTCTTATGTATCTCAATTTATGCAGTAAATTTTTTTTTCTTCACACATTGTTACATGCAGTACACATTCACTGAACTTGCATGAAATATCCAGGGTATTCTTTCTTCACACTCTATATTTCCTTAAAGGTTCCCATAACTGTATATGAGCTTTAAATAGGTACACAGCAAAACTTGCCTTTTTTGTAACAAAAATTTTTTTATGTTCCTAGAAAATAATCATTATTTAAGAATAAAATGTGTCTTACGGACTAGCACATTTTATGCTGCTGTATTATATTAGAGAAGACTTTGAGCAAAAGAAGAAATGCCACAAAAACTGGATAACTTTGAAGCTATGTCTAAATCAGTCAAAAACACAAAAAGAAGGCCACTCTTCCAGGAAGATTAACAGATTAAGTTTGGATTTTGTAACGTACATGCAGGAACTATCAAGTGATGATGAATCATCTAAAATGCTTCTTAGGCATCTTTCCTCTTTCTGTCATAGTACTCAATTATGTGTAAGAGTAATCTCACAAAGATTCAGCATTTAATTTTTACTCATTTCTCCAAAACTATCTGCATCTTTGAGAAATAATCAAGTAGCTGCAAAGTTTATAAACCCAGCCAAAAAAATGTGTGGATTGTGTGTCTCTGATACACTCTTTATGTCAGTCAGTGGAAAGTTTCTTAGACCCCTTAGGTGATAGCGAATCACAGACTGTAGAACTCCAGTGTGCCCTTAAGACAATACAGGATACAATGAAAATCAGTGAAGCAAGCAGAATTTGTCAAATGAGCTACACAATTTAAACTCATCTAGTAGAAAATCTGATTGAAGTTTTATGATTGTCTTGCATTTTACAATATGACATATTTACACTTTTAATAAGAATTAGCAGGTAAAAAATCAGCATTGACAAATTTTTTGCCTACTAATGAATTAAAATTTAAATGTAGATACTGCTGTAAGTATGTATTTACCAAAGAAATAGACCACTTCACAGGCTTCTAGAATATTTAATAACCCAAGGCTTTTCTAAATTCAAAACAATTATAGCCAAGGTTCTCAAGATCTTAAGCTCTTTCTTTCTATTCCATTCTCACGTGCAATTCAGGCTCCCCAACATGGCAAGCACCTTAACATCCTAAATCCTCAGTTTTCTCTACTATCAAGCAAGAAGAGTTTAAAAGGAAATGAGCTATTAACACAGACTACAGCATCGTTTGATCTTGGCTGTGGCTCATGAAACATCACGTGCTAATGTAGTAATATTACTTATAACAACATTACTTATAATACAGATAACTTATCTGCCAACAAGAACTATAAAGTAAGTTACTGACCCAAAAGCAGAAAGTAGTCCTCTGAGACTACCTAGTACCAGAGCAAGTATCAAGAATGCCTACATGTCTGCTCTTATTTTTTGCCTTTGTAAAGAAAAATAAGCAAAGTTTCACACAATTCACAGTAAAAAAGAACTGCATCCAACCATCATCCTGCAATATGTACAAGTGACACACAGTGCATACCTAAAGATGATTCCAGATTTCAATTAAACTTCTCTCAGTTCAAGAAAAGCTCTTGGCTTTTAATGTCAGATCTTATACTATATATGTGACCTTAAATATTCATTGAGTTTGTAGAAATTTCATCTCCCTTTACATTTACCAAGAATTATTCATAATATGGCAGTTTCTGTCACAATTCAGACACATTCGTCCAAAAAACAGGAAAAAAAATGCTAAAAGACAAAATGACAGCTGGAGTGATGGAATGAGGATAAGAGAGATAGCTTTAAAGAAACTAACCGTATATCCATAATTTTCCCTTTTAACACCTTATCTTTAAGCCATACATCATTTTATGTGTTGTTGCAGCTCAATGTGAGGTACATAATTTACTGAATGCTGACATTATTTGAAAGATTTATTTTATTGTTTTGCAAGTCAAGTACAGTCTTGCAACTCTATGGCTTACTTCTAAAATAATAAACTTTGTGTTCACTGGAGCAGTGATCAAAACATGAACATTAAATGCCACATTGAGTTTAAAGTATAAATATGAATATCCAATTTACGTAAAATCAAATCACTCATCCAGAAGGCACAACATCAAGAAGTTTTGATTAGATACGACAAGGTACCACAAGGCATTTGATAGGACAGTCAGCACAGGAATATAAAATTGCTTTGCATACTGTGTGTGCTTCCTGATTAATATCTCTACATTATTTTATGAGGTGATAGAGGTAGAGAAAAGGATATTACAAAGATCAAGTTGGAACTTGTACATTTACATTTGTCAGTTCAATTTATAGTTGTTACCTGCATTATATAAAGATGGAGAAAGTTATGTATTTCTTATTTTCAGAATTCAGTTCCCATAAGTCACTACAAAACCAAAGACTATAAATGTTTTTATATTGATACTGTGATTAAGAAATAATTGAAAAGGGTAAGTTTTGTGACTGTTTTATGACATTCATCAAATTAAATGATGAAAGAGAATTAACAGACAACACTGTAAACCTCAAAATAAAGGTTCAAAAATTGCAATATCCTGTGTACCAAAGATCTAGACAGCTGAGCTTATTTTATAGGTTTGTATTTTTTGTACATTTAATAATTGTATAATTTATTATATAATAATTTAATAATTTTGTACATTTAATAATAAATTTTGTACATTTAATAATGACAGACTTTACACTTTCAGACTGTAATACTTTCATTCAAGGACATTTTTTAAAAAGCAATTGCTTTAATATCCAAAACATCACAGTAAAATAAGCTTTGTCAGTGCCACTCTAAGCAACAGTAATATGAAGAATTGGCAAAACTTTTGTATAGGAAACAGTGTTACTGTTGAAAATTGTATATGCTTAGAGTCACAACAACATATTTCTGTGTATGCTTCTCACTCTTCCAGATCTGTATGCAAAGATATCTACATACTACATCTATCTCAAATGAAGGACTCATGACTTACAGTTCTCCCTTCTAACACTATGCTTCTTCCTTCTGACAACATCAAATGCTTGCTGTTCATACAGCACTTGTTACCTATTGGATGCATCGTGATTATTTCTTTGTGATGGCATCACAAGAAGTTTCTTTTTAAGGTAAAAAAAAAATAGATATTAGATAATTGGTTTGAAAATAGTAGATGTTAGATAATCAGTTGGAACAATTTTTGTGAAAAGCAAACACAAAAACTTCGTTAAAATCATTCAACACCAGTAATTATAACAGGAAGCAGTAGGGCTTTTTTTTTGTTTTCTTATCTATTTTCCTAAAGATACCTCTTGATCAACTGATTGTACAATCATCACAGTTTTTCAGTTAACAATTGTGATCTCCATTAGGTAGTGGCTTAATGGTTTACTGGCTTACAAACTATCCCCCTTACCCAGAGTGAGCTGGTCAAGGCATCAATAGCATTTCAGTACCTTATTCTAAATATAAAAAAGAAAAAAGTAATACAGTAAAATAGGTAGAAAAAAAGAAGCTATCTTGAGTCACTGTCTCACTAATCTGAGTATTTTACTTGTTAGATTAATTGAAAGATCTACAGAATGCTAAACAGCTAAAAACTAAGAGGGCTTTCCTCGAGTAGAAATTATGACAGACAGAGTCTAATAATATTAACACTAGTATTTCTTCAAATAGAAGCTGGACGACTATCATCTAATGGCACTGTCTACCTTAATCTTGTATATTTAATTTCAGATCTTAACATTTCCTGAATTTCCAAATGTTCCTAAGTAGCTTTGCTCAGAAAACCTTTCATTGCTAAGACACATTAAAATCAGGCAACCAAAACTGAGTTAGTAAAGAAGTTGTGATTAGCTTTGACATTTCAGCTTACATAATGAATAATAAGTTTTCTGTAATGATAGATATACCAAGGATTACACATTATTTAAGTTCATTTAAAATTTAATAAATAAATTTAATTAACTGTGGTACATATGTGGTACATTGGAAAGAAAAAAAAGTAAAAAGGAAAACCAAATCTAGAAACCTCAGTTACTGGGATTATCCTCTATACAAATGACTTAGAATAGGTATGTGTTTGTAGCACAAAACAGTTGTTTAAAAATATAGCACCCCAAAGACCCGTGAAGAGAAGGGAGAAGAAATAAGATAGGAAACATCAGGTGAGTTTCAGAGAACAAATTAAAACTAATATTCTTTATTTTGGCTTCTCTTCTTCTCAGGCAAAGGTCATGCTTTCCTAGGGAGTGATTGTGTCATTAAATACAGCATTGCAAACAAAATTTGGATCAAATAATTCGATCAGCTTCATCTGAGCATTTTGCATACTGTATTTTAAATAAAAATATTTCAAGATGAATTAGCAAATAGCATTAAGAAAAAAAAAAGTTTTCTGTAGGAGACAATGAACATCTAAGCAACGTCATATTCTACTCCAATTCATTAATGAGGTATAATTAATTGAATCCATATCATTCCTCAGAATGGGCATTAACAGTGGTCTGCTGAGCTGCACTTATTAATCTTAGATCATAGGCTATGAAGAAATGAGCTGAAGAGGTACTTTTTACAAGCAATAAAGTAAAAAAAAAAAAAGTTTCATGAACTTTTTACAAGCAATAATTAAGATACTGTGTGCTAAGCAGGAGATATTAAAGAATTTGTTCTTAAACATTCAGAGGCCTTTCTTTGCTTGCTCCACCTATTTACTATTTTTTAACCAACTAACGTGGGTTCCCTATTACAGAGTCATGTTCCACATAAGAATTTTGGAGGAGGTAGGATGCCTTTGATCATTTAGGAGCAGAAAAACATGTTCATTTCTTCAATAAAGAAAAGCACAAAAGACACTGTTAACATAAGTGAGCTACTTCGGGGATTTCATGAACTCGGTATATTATGCCAAATAAAGTTTTCAGCTTGAAATGCAAGTACTGCTTTGCAATGACATGCTACCACAAAGCAGCTACAGTGTGGAGAAGCTGAGAAATATATGGACAGGTTCTGCCAGCTTTGCTTTTTTCACTTAGTGCCAGGCTGCTTCACTGCTAGATGAAATCAAAGGGATTATACACATAACAAAGTTTTAGTGGCAAAAGCATTTTGATGTTTTTCAAGAAAAGAAATTCTGAATGATGAAGTATTAGCAAATAATCTCAGAATCTTTAAATTATCCTATGAAGCTTTCGTCTTTGGACAAATGCTTTAGTATATCACTTCCGATATTTCAGAAGTGAAAAATGAAAAATATTTCATATTTTTCTAATGCCATCAACATAATATTGTATGAAGTATATATGAATCATCTGATGGGCATAATGTACTGAGCAGATGTAGTAAAACCAGCCATCTTTGAGGACATTGGCTTGTTTTAGCATAAATCGATTTGTACCGAACTTGAAATGAATGTTGCTTCCCATTGTGCTGCCACATCACTTAGGGGCCTCCTATAATGTTTCTGCAAGTGAATGTATGCATCATCAGAATAAAATCTGTTAGCATTTTAAAGGACATTTCAAAGATGATGAATGAGAATTTCCCTGTGGTGGAAAAAAAAGAACAGTGACAAAGGAAGTATTATCACTGGCTTTATGTGCCTGAATAAGGTAATGACATGAAAAATTTATGCTTCTCATGTTTGGTAATACTGTTCAGAAGATCATGCTTTTTTGTTACACTTAAACATCAGGCAATGTCACATATTTAAACATACTCAATCTGGCAAATTGTAAGAGTATTAAAACATAGCCATTCTAAAAGCTCCTAGTTCTATTTCCAATGAGAGCTTGAAGTCCTTAGTACTGCTGAGAACACAGTCATTTTGACCCAGGTGGATGGACAAACTCTTTGTCCTACTTTTCATTTTCAACTATTTGTACCATGTTTGTGGTCCCATTTGGGAGCTGATATTTTTGACACATTTGCTGTATTGAAAATAGGCGAGTTCCAGTAGGGACACAAAAGTACAAACACAATAATGGATGGCACCTCTGTACAGGAAAATAGGGATGGAATGTGATGCATGCTTTCCTAGTGCACAGAATAATAGGAGGAAATCAGACTTGCCAAAGAAAAGGATCAGATGTAGAAAATGAGCCTGTTTGGGCTGTGTTAGAGAGAATAAATAACTTTGAGCAGCCAGAAAATTATTAAAGGGCAACCTGAATGTTCAGAGCTCATTGAAGCTAATGCCCACCTATAAGAAGCAGCAGGAAGTTGCCAGCATTACAGTCCAGGCAGATAGGAACAGAATATATAATATATTGCTGCTTACAATGTTGCTTAATCAGTAGAGAGAGTCCTGTTTTACACTGAACTCCTACAGTATACTTGGAAGAAATTCTCACCACATTTGTTAGATCAGTTTTTGCCAATAGCATATCACTAGGAGAAGATATTTTCAGATGCAGAGAAACAGTTCAGATAAGATGGTCTGACAGGTACCTGCTTCCTTAAAAAAAACTATGACCAACTGCAGATGAGTTTGCACTCAGTTTTTATTGCCTAAACTTGTGACTGTGCTTAGCTTCTCTAAGGCAAGTGGTTTGAATCTATTTCCTCCATTGCTCAGAACAGACGTAAAAAACCAACACATTCTGCTGCACAGCTGTTTTCCTACCTATGAAGACAGATGACCCACTCTAGATTAAACCAGAGAGCACCAGAAGTTGATAAGTGGATTAAATTATCCTAGATCCAAGCATAAGTTCACTACCTGAGCTTACATATCAGCGTAGATTCTGCCTGTCTTTTGACAAAGTCCGTGGGGAGGACTTAGGCAGATGTGAAGAGCTGCAGCAGCAATTTTAGAAAGAGCTCATTTGAACTGTACTTTGCCACTAAATCCATAATTGAAGTACAGAAGAAATATGCTAGGGCTGAAAAAGAATAGTTGGCAGAGAGTGTAAAGTGGCGAGCTCAGTGTGCATTTGCACAGCTCCAAAACACTCCATTTACTCTGCAAACAAGCAGCAAATGTAAGGTGTCACTGATCAACAGCCAAGGTATAAATCACTACTGATGCATGTGCCTACCGATTAAATTTATGAAATTCACTGTTAAAGCACATCTCATTCCACAGAAGAAGCTGACTATTTGCCAAGTTTGCAAAGCACACATAAAGCTTCCTGGATTGGAAATATCATACACATACACATAGATACATAGCTAAAGTTGTAAGCAGGCATCATGTAAGAAGGGATATTATATTTTACTACACTTACTCCATATCTTGGATAAAACTCTAAAAACCTCCCCTTGCCATTTACATTTCAGAATTTCATACTAACTTAGGCTTTTTCTATAGTGAGATTACAGACATTTTCTTGCTGAAATTTATGAAAAAAAAACCTTTATATGTTGTCATTAATAATACACTTTTCCAACAATTCTTACTCCTCTAGCAAATATCCCACATCCATAAGCTGCTGCACGCCTCCTTGTCAGAAAACAAAGCCTTGAGGTTACAAACACTCAGCATAGGTTTCTCTAAGTGCCTTCAGACAAGGCTGATCTTTTGTGGTGTTTTAACAACTTAACATTACTTGGGGGAGTGACACTGCAGCCTTCTATGTGAAAAATGGTATCTGGAATAATTTTACAGTAATTCCAACATCAGCTACATTAGCAGCATTTCTGGTGCATAGTTCAGAACTGTGGTTGCATTTCTTTTGCACGCACACAAGTCCCAGAGGAGCTATACAGCATTATCAAAAATGTCACTACCTTGCATCAGCTTAAATTGCCAGTGTGGTTTATGCTTGTGTATGATGATTATATCTTACATTTTTCATTTCAGTTATTGAAGTAAAGATTACTGGGGGAAAAATACTTTGGATTATTCTGCTCTAGTATGTGAGAACCATGAGAAAACCATGATTGATGATATGGCTCCAAGGAATAAGCCTCAATGACATCTGCAGCACAGCTATGAAGTTACTAATAACCACAACCTGTGAATTGAGAAACAGGCCCTTAAAATGACTGCTGACAAATACAATGAAAGAGATTTATGGATTGTCTACTTCAAGGTACCCATCCTGCATGAAGTGAATGGCTTCTCTCATTCATTATTTTCTGTGATTTCTGTAACATGAAAACTGTATTTTGCTTTTTTGTTCTGTTTTGTTTTGTTTAGGTCAACACTGACTGAAT
Organism: Centrocercus urophasianus; assembly: GCF_019232065.1. Taxonomy (NCBI): domain Eukaryota; kingdom Metazoa; phylum Chordata; class Aves; order Galliformes; family Phasianidae; genus Centrocercus; species Centrocercus urophasianus. The sequence goes on along the minus strand of NW_024884142.1, from coordinate 71,093,432 downwards.
ATCAGAGAGTCCCAAGGAAAATCATAAACATGATTCATACAGCCACAGAACATTTAGAGAGTTTTAGCCATCCTTAACGTTTCAGAAAAACAAGATGTTTTTAGATCCTACCAAAAGGGATATCATCTTATCAACGGCAGATTTTAGCAAGACTATTACATGGCTATAAAGCCAAAGCCACATCTAAATCAAATTATTTGTATTTTTACTGCCTTTATTCCTGCCAAGCTTTATACTACATCACTGAGTTGGTATATCTAGTGTTAAATATACTCAAATGCTACTCACTTCACAGTGGCCGGGGTCCTCTCTCAAGTAAGTGTTATAAAATGCAATCAGGAATAAACTACAAGACCCCAGACTGCACACAGACAAGTACAGAAGGATAGCGCCTGTGCCACACAAACAAACAAATAAATAAACAAACAAATAAATAAATTTTAAGGATAGAAAATGCAAAGTGTGTCAAATGTTTTAAAAGGAAGTATTCCAGTTCATAGACAAGTGTTATCCTCAGAACCACACTGGCCATGCAATTGGGAGGCCTATACTGACAGAGCATCTTGCAGTCATCCCACTGATCTATTCTGATGGATAACCATATTGTTTCAAAAGCTAAAACTGAAAATAAATAAGCTTCTTACACAAGTCAAGGCTTCTCCAGTAGTATCTCTTTATGCAGAGAAAATAATAGAAAGACAATTGCTAAATCTGCATAACTAGCAGTTGCAAAGAGATCTTCAGCTGACACCAAATGGAAGGGACCTTGTCTGCCTCTGAAGATCTTTTGTATCTATAGTCTTAGGCCAACACAGAAGCTATACGGAGGGAATAATGACACAGAAATACTCCATTCCTATTTTATGTCAATCTAGCACCCTTCAAATTTATAGAAACACTACAGATTTCAAGTGGCTAAGTGATACATTGTAAGTCTCAGTTAATAAGTTACTCTGTCAAGTCAGTCCAGCTACCTACCCAGAGATTTTATATTACCATTAATCTGCATCATATTGTGTACCTACACTGCTTTATATACTACAAATAACACATGTGTTATATACATATATACAGCTATACAGAAAGAGACCCGAGGATGCTGGCCAACTCAACATGAGCCATCAGCATGCTCTGGCAGCAAAGAGGCTAAAGTGCGTTTCAGAATGCATTAAACACGGCACAGCCAGCCAGTCAAGAGAGGCGATTCTTCCACCATATTTAACACTGATGCAGCCTCATCTTGAATACTGTCTGAATTTCTGGTTCCCACGATGTTAAAAAGATGTTAAAGTCTTTCTAAGTGTTCAGAAGAGGGCAACAAATCTGGTTACAGAGTTGGAAGGGATATCCTGTGGGTGGCTACTTGTCCAGTCTGAAGAAAAGGAGCTGAGAGGTGGCCTGATTCCTCCCTCCTGAACTTGGAAAATGGAGAGGAAAGCGCTGGTCTCTGCTCCTAATAACTGACAACAGAACATATAGAAATGGCAAAAGCCAACCGCGGGAGGTTCAGACAAGACATTAGGAAAATATTATTTACCATGACTATGATATATTTTCCGGTTCCATAACACTGGAACAGAATTCCTAGCAAGGTGGTTGATGTGTTATGCCTTTCAGTGTTCAGAAGTTCTTTGCAGAATGTCTTCAATAATATGCTTTAAGTTTTCCTTATCCCTGAAGTGGTCAGGTATTTTGACTTGATGATCTTTGTAGGTCTTTTCCAATAGAACTATTCTAATTCAGTCCAGTCTATATGTGCATATAACATACAAATCTATATAACATTAACAGCAGTACAACCTTATGCTGCTGAAAAGATTGTTTCAGCAGACTCTACTAGACCAGAATACAATAAGGAAACATCTTGATATGTATCTCTAAGCTAGAATATTTTATTCAGATTCATTTGCAAATATTAGTATCCTTCATATGAATTCTCCATGTAGTTCCTGATAATTTGAGCATTTCTTCTTTCTAAAGATCATTATGAGAGCTTTTGTGAGTCAGATACACAGGGCGTTTAGTGGCTAATAATCAAAGAGATAGCAAAGAGTTACAAATATGTATCTAAACTGGTTGCAGGAAAAGAAATCTCAACCCGCAAGTAATCAATGATGGAATGAAATAAAATTGTGTACAAAAAATGTGACAAAAGAATAAAAAATAAACTGGCAAGTAGCTGAAAGATGATGATCTTCACTGTGGAAAGATTAGAAAATTATTATTGCTGGTGTATCCTGTGAAAAGATGAGTCCCACCTAACACTTTGTTTTCAGAGTCTTCTTGCAGACTGATTTTGGTTCATACTGGAGTTCTGTTCTAGTGCCAAAGTCAATTAAGTGTGTCTGTCTGTACTTAAAGTGATGAATGGGTGCTATTGATAGTATACATTACTCAGCAAGTCTGTGATTTTATTCACTGAGTGGGCCAGTATGAGTCATTCCAGCTCCAAGTATTTTCATAAGAAATACTTGTATTATACTTGAAGTATTGTCTTCATCAGCATCTACATAGCAGCCATTCTAGTGTAATTTCATAAACACTCAGTACAAAATATAGTAAAAATATAGTAATTCAGTACAAAATAAAATATTAAAAAGAAAAGACTATTTAATCTGCTAACCAAATTTACACCACAAACTGATAGCTCAGATATAAAGCAAAAGTAAATGAGCAACAGAACAGCCTGAAACACAGATTCACTGTGTACTGCTTCGCATGTTATTATGTCAATATATGCCCGGTGTAGAATTCAAAAGCTACCACGCACTTCCCTTCCTGTACTCATGAACCAATGTCTTCCATGAATTTAGCAGTGCTAGCTGAAAAATCACCACTTCTGCATTGCTCATTGCCACACAAAAGTGGGAGCTTTCTAGGTCCACAGCTCTGTGGAGGAGCCTTGCACATCTTATTCCTCTACAGACAAAGTCAGATGAGTTGATATTAACCACCTTTGTGGACTTTTTAAACTCGTGATGCAGATTCTGCCTGTAACTGCTGAAGGGAAGTAACAGGAAGAGAGACTGGAGAAAGGATATAACTTCAGTAGACACTTCACTTTGTGTAGGAAACATCTGCCCACAGAAAGTGACTATTCCAACTCTGTCACTAATGTTTGCATCTCTATATTCTCATATCTTCTTAGAAATTGATTTATTCCTAAAACAATATAAGCATTTTATGCACTTTCAGGTGACAGCTGATCAACATCCACAGTATCTATTGAAGTTAAAAGATCATGAATCTACAATAAAGTTAGCACTTACTGTATCAAGTTCAGAAGGAGCTGCTGTGATTGCCTAAAGTCTTTATTTACTGAAACAGAAATCGTGTTCATTTTAAAAATCACCCTAATATGCATAAACTGAAGTCATTACAGCTAGGGAAGCAATAGTAATGCTAATAGTAATAGTAACAGTAATAGCAATAATTACTGTAATAGCACAAGCTGTAGTAATAGCAACAGCTATAGCTATTTCTGTAATTGTTATTGTTGTTAGTCATAGTTACAGTAATAGCCTATCAAAAAAATGTAAAGTTAGAAAAGATACACATAGTACAGGTTATGGTTTTTTTGTTTTGTTTTGTGGTTTCATTTTATTTTGGATTTTGCTTGCAGATGTCTATGTAATATCTATTTTGATCTTGATAGAAAAGAAAGTGTCAGATTCCTGAACCATATTTCTCTGCTAAAACCAAATAGAACTCCTAAAAATAAATAAATAAATAAATAAATAAATTAAATTGCTACCGTTCAACACTGCTTTTCATACAAATTCCCAGTAGTAATGTTGCAACTTTCTCCTCTTCACCAGCCAGCATTAGCTTATTCACAGAGAGAAACAGAGATCATTTTTTCGGTTGTATAATTACATAATACTGGTCATTTCCATCCATTTTCATCAACAGAATGCAAAAGGGCTCAGAGGAAAAGTAGGTCTCCTGAGTTGCCATTCAGTCTTCTGGCAGACCATACTCCCATCTAAAAGCTAAATTATTTTAATTTTAAACAAGGCAATAAAGAAAGGGAAATTAAAACGGTTCAAATGCCCGATTTAAATATATTTATTTTTTTAATAAAGAGAAATTGATGTTACCAGGCCTAGTAAGACGGGTCTATCATACACTAGCTGCAAATTTACTTGAGGTGCTGGCAAACTCTTCATCCTGTTAACCACATCCAGCACAGCTAATCCTACTTATGTGATCTTTGAGTGGACTCCATTCATGAGTACATGATCTTTTTTAAAGAATACAGGCTGAGAAGGATCTCAGGAGGTCTCCAGCCCGTTTCTGAAAACATGCTTAGATCTGGGGCCAGAACTGGGTGTGTTGCACTTGGGTTGAGGTAATCCCAGATACAGACTGGGAGAACTCATTGACAGCAGCTCTGCCAAGAAGGGCATGGGGCTTCTGCTGGAAAGAAAGTTGGATATGAGCCAGTTCTCTTGCAGCCTGGAAGGTCCAGCCCCAGCCACCTTGGCACTCCTTTTGGTGAGCTCCCCACTCAGCATGCTGCTGGCCATCTTTGCCTCAGGGATGTGTTCTTTTTGCAGGCCATGGGGAGTTCCACCCACTGACTGTTCTGCAGCACATTGTGAAGGCCCATGCTTACTTCTGGCCATCCAGCACAGCTCTTCTGAAGAGCAGAGCACTATGTGATCTAGTTGTTGTTGTCACAAAAGTTGCTAAGAATCAGAAGAAAATTGCTAAGAATAGATCTCTGAGTTGCTGTAGTTGGATGATTTCTGGTACTTGCAATGGCTTGCTTAGAGTTAATTGGACAATATAGGATGAGATAATGGCAGTGTGGTCACCTCCCTTTGTGAGGAAAAAGAGATAGGTGTAAATGTCAGAGCTGGAGTTGTGACAGTCTGTAGCCACTCAACAGCAGGCTTAAAACAGATGCTAGAGATCTTTGTGTTAAAAATATAAAAGCTCTGGAATCAAACTTAACCATCTACTTGACTTTTTGAACATCTGTGCTTTCAACAACATGCTTGAGAGTATTACCCACTGCAAGACAGGGGCACTCTCACACTTGAATCACAGTACCTTGCACAACATACATCACAGAGAGACAGATGTACATGTTGGCTTCTTCTTGACACCATAAATGAGAGCTAAGTTTCTGATGGTAGTATCATTTTGTCCTTCGTAAAAAAACTCAATTTTCCTGAATAACAAATATCTTTTACTTTCTCAAAAATATATGCAAAAACCTGTAAGAAGTACAAATACTGTGTATGTGTCGGGTTGAAGTGTAAAAAAGGCAGTTAAATTTTCTAAGACTGTTTTAAGAAAGTATTACTGCAAAACAGTTCCATATAAAAAGTTGGATGGGACAGAAAGATTCTCTTGCCAGTAAACATGCAGAGCAGATTCTCAAACACCTCTCTGATATGCATTGCATTTTATTCGAAAGGATACATGACAGGCACTGCCTGTGTTATTATCCTGCAGGTGTGCTGGTGTGTATGGAACATTATTGTCAAATCATTTAGTTCTTGTATAGACTGGGCAATTTTGATTTTAGCACTGTAAGTTCTCCTCTAAGATGTTTACATATCCAAAGAACTGTCAATCTGGATCAGAGAAGTCAGTTTAGGCTGATATTCCATTTCTGACCATGTCTATTAATAAATATTTAGTGGAATTATGTGGGCGGCTCTGAAAGTAATGCCTCTTATTTTGTTACGTTGGCCCATGAAGTCTAAGGTGGATAATGGTGGTATGGCAGCAGAGGTAGTACCTTCCCACCAATACACCATTACATTTTGTTGCCCTGTGAAGGCAACAGAGGGGCAGTTTGACAAAAAGGCATCTTACATGGAAGCATGTCTTTAGCAAAGGTGTATGATTTTACCCCCCCTACAGTAAAAAATGGCACTCACTGATATTCATCAACACTTGCTGAACATTTATGGAGACCTAACAATGGATGTGAGCACAGTGAAGCAATGGGTCATTTTTCAGCAGTGACAACGGTACCACGGAAGACAAACCATATCCCAGACTGCCAGGAAGATTTTTATGAGCATACTATTCAGGCTCTTGTTTACTTCTGGAGAAAATGCATAGCTAACAGTGGTAACTATGTTGAAAAATAGCGATTTATAGCTGAGAATTTGCTCTATCAAAGTGTTATTGTGCTCTTTGTATCTGTTCCAGTTCCCCTGGAAATAATTAGGAGACATTACTTTCAGAGAAAGATACTTGTAAAGACAGATTCCTTCCTGGAAAGACACTCCAACCTTCAGGTGCTCTGAATGGATGCTGTCTACAAACTATCACATTTAATTATTGCAGAGTTGTATCTCAAAGCCTAGGTAAAACATGTAATCCCACGATGGGTTTTAACTCTTCCTCTCTCCTATCCTTCTTTGCCTTGTCCAGTACTTTACAAGCATTATAACTGATGCTGTTTTCATTTTAATTTTGGTTTTGTACATTTTCTTACATAATAAATGACTAAAAAATTTGGTGAATGAAAAAAATGCTTAAATGTGCCCTCGTTTTGGAGGTAAATCTTTAGCAGTAAAATGCAACTGTAGCAAATCACTTCCCAACTTAGAGAGTATAGCAAAGTCCTGTCTCCTACATTCTGCCTGCAGCAGCCCCTGTCTGTTCCTTCAGACATACCCTTTAGAACCAGAATTTGATGCTAAGTAATTAGTGTGCCAGATGTAAAGAACATTATTTTTTCCAAAAGATTCAAAAGAGCTTTTCTTTTCTTTGGAATCTCATCAAAATTGGTTTTGCCAACTTTAGATGGTCTCCACCCCATCCTGTTTAAAGTTGAGTCTGATAATTTTTGTCTCAGCAAATAAAGCAAAATCATCAATCATTCCATTAGGTCATTCCGGACAGCAAAGTCTAAGGTGATAAGCAGCCAATCACCTGATCTGCTGCTATATGAATACATCTGTTAACAGGAAGTTGGAAAAAGCTTCCTCACAAAGTCATATTCCCAGGCTTTGTGGCTCTGTCTTCTATAATACACAAATCAGGATGGAGTCACATAATATGAAGCTGTTTTAATGGGCTGCCCTGTAAAGGCAGTGCTTGAACTGCTGGTGTTATATGCAATGCAATATGTAGAACTACAGCAAACTAAATGTGGTATCCATTGTGTTGCTGATTGCTAGCAGAACTAAGTTCTTTCCATAATGCTTCAAATTAGCATGAACTATAGCCATAAGCAAGGAACAGCAAACTAGGTGACATGAAGTACATTTCATCAAGGTAATCTCATGGAAATTAAAGTCATATTACAAAGATAAAGAAGTCATTCAGGATTTCATGAAAGAACTATCCCAGAGGTGTTCAAGCTCCAAGCAGGTCTCTCAGCCATAATATCTAGTCCACCTCCTGAGGAAGGAGTAGCCAGCTCAAGTAATTGGGCATACAGAGTGTCTTCTGGCCATATTCTAAGACCAGATATGCATCATATTATGAGAAACCTACAGTCATTGTATCTACACATCCTGAAAAGAGGAACAGAGATGCTACTGAGCCCCCTGAACTTAACACTATGGATCTAAAGGTACAGAAATGCAGCTCACAGGGCAAAAGGGGGTACATGGAAATAGTGAGTACTGTGAAGGGTATGATGGTAGTTCTTGGCACACTCAATCAATACCAACCACACTGTCCTGGTAAATAACGAGAAAGCACAAACATCATTACTTCTTTGCTCATTCTCTCTCCCATCAGAGAACATGCCTGCAGGAGCTGCCACAAGGCATAGCCTTGACAATATTCTTTCCATATGCTGATCTGTGCAACAGACAGCACACAGGAAGTATGGAGAGCTGGGTGGGTCTCCAGAATGGCCACAGTCATTCTTACGACAAGACTGGGTTTGCTCAGCTTCCTCAACCCTCTTCCTTGGCTGCCCCACAGCAACAGTAACTAGCCCTAAGTGCATTCCTGCAGGGTCATTAACTTTCAAATTCATGACAGCCTCTCACCAACCCCTCTCCTTGTCCGGGTTTAACCTGGATCTCCATTCACAATGAACTGCAATAACATTAATTCTACCTCACATCTCAGACTGGAAAGACGATCTGGCACAGGTTTGTTTCTCTGTGAAAACAGTCCCCAGCAATTATGATCCACTCTTTCTGCCCATCTTCTTCCCTCTTGACCACTTTCACATACCAAGCAAAATATCTTACAGCTTTCCCAACAGTTTCTAGCTTGCAAATTATTGATCTTGCTTGCTTGTAAGCCAAGTATTCCAGTACTTTTGTATTATCTCTGTGTCACTGTGCACACTTTTTGACAATCTCAAGCTTATCATGATAAGATTCATCCCTCAAAACAGTAGAGTTCTTTCTCACAGAAAAGGTCATTTGTTCTGTGTAGTCTTATTCTCTTACTCCTTGCTCCGCATCTTACTGAAGAAAGCATAGTATATCACCTTGAGTTTTGAAACTATAAATATGCAATCCCAGTGATCAAATTAAGGAAGACAGACAATGGAGGCTGAATCCTCACCACAGTCTTATTGATGGACACTTTACAAATGTACAGACCTTCTTCAGTTGCACAGTAGCAACCCCTCTACATCGCTTTTTTTGAAAGTAAATGGTTTGCAGAGCAGAGATTCACTTTTGTTATTCCTATTGGTAATCAAGGACTATATTGGCTATCTTTGTCACAGCATTTTTAATGGGATGGAGAAAGGAGAAGACTAATAATCACAACCATCTTCCTAAAATGATGCTTCATTCTGAAGAAGGCTTAAGTGCTTATCTTTGTTTTTACATTAGTTAAAACCTGATCCAAAAGGGAAGTACTTTTTCCTATTTCCATATTGTCTTTTCACTTAAATCCATGAAAAAATTTTATTGTGAAACACCTCACCAGCCCAAGTTGTTTGGCTAGTATGCCAGGACATTGCTAAAATGTCCCACTCATAAAGTAACACATAGCAGTCAACAGGTTATCTAGCAGCCCAAATTGTATAATCCTTTCACAAAAAGGTCAAGGTCCAAAAAGTGTTCAGCACTATGAGCTTACAGGCAGGTTGGTCAGTTTCATTTCAGCAGAAATTATTTCATGCTGCTGCAGTCTGCCACCAGAAAATGGCCTCCACAGAGGCAGTATCCGGCAGACAACTAATATAGAATGGGCACTGATGATCTTGTGTGTTATCATTCATGTTATCATTGTTACATAGAAGATGTTTTTCTCCATTCTCACTGCTGTAACTTGCAAAACAACCAGGGTGACGTTTTGAATCCTTTGCTTTGTTGATAAAATGCAAACTGTTTCCCTTTCTTGTGTACGTACATGTGGCTATTTATTACTGCTTCTTGTGCCCATCAGCAACAAAATTCTTTCTTTTTCATCAGTAAGAAAGCCTAAAACAATTTCTAGATCATACTCTCATCTACAAGAAAAATGTGAATTGTGAACAGAGCCTGCAGCTACTTGCATCAGTTAGCTTTTTCCCAAACAGTCTCTGGGATGGCTATCTTTACTTTCATTACCCCAAGATGACATTAATGCCATTCAGTGCTGACTGGTCTGCCTGATAAAGCTAAGTATAAATCCAGGCTGATGTAGAATCTGACTGGCAGATTTCAGAAGAATAGTAAAAGCAAGGAGCATGCCACCTCCTTAGAAAGCTTTTTGCTGCCAGTAAAATAAATGAATTTTAAAATGGTTATGTTTGATACGCTGCATAGAATTTTACATCATCTTATTATAGCCTGTATCACTTTCTCATGTTCCTGAACGTCTGCAACAGTGATCTGTCAAATCACAGGAGCTAGAGTTCCTTTGCAAAGTATAAATAGCACACTGACAGTGAGTAGCAAGCAGTGCTTCAAAAGAAAGTGCCTTCATAAGGGAAGGAAGAAAGGGCAGGACAGAGAATGAGAGTGCTACTTCAAAATGAATTCTCAGGGTACCTGATAACAGCTGTTGCCCCATTATACTCTGTGTTTTGCAAGAAGCAGAATTCTGAAGAAAAAATGCTCTTTTTTGTTGCATTAAGTGTGAAAAACACAAATACAAGGAGTAGATCTGTGTTGTAAGGAGAATTTGAAGAATGGCATTTCCATTTGCCCACACTTCTTTTCATTATTGTTTGCCAAAGATTTGTGTTTTGATAGATTCCATCCCATTCTAGACATCACTGTGAAAACTGAGGTTTCTGGGGCCAGTTATAGCTGAGGCTTTTGACACTAAAGTCGAGTAACAATTTCAGTAAATGTACAAACAAACAAAATATTTTTTTGTACCACAAAATCAGAAGAAACCAGTGGCTTGGACAACTCGAATAGGTAAGATTTTCTGAAACAAGAGAAAAACATACACTGGTAGAAATGATTCACTTCAAAATTGCTATAGAATTAAATGAAAATTAAAGTAGCTTTTTTACTCTCTGAATTGACAAACAGCTTTTTGTAAAGGAGCTTGGGAAGATCAAAAGTGATTCAAAACAAAATGAAATATTTTCTTTCCAGTCCCAATTTGAAAGTTTTACATTCTTTCTTTTTCTGTAAGTTTCTAATAATCCTAAAAAAACTTACCTTTTCCTTTTATCTCTTCTTCAAAGTCACCAAATTCTTCATCAGATTAATTCCTTGTCCATTTCAACTTGGCACCATAAAGATATATAAGATAATAGAATATTGGTCTAAAGTGTTGGTGATGATAAAAATGAAATGCTTATGATACACCAGCATTATCTTAAATTTGGACAGGAGATGAAGGGCCATTCACTCAGAACCATTGTTATAAACTGTCTGCTAATTCCAGCTATTGTACTGTATGGTCTATGTACTTTCCCAATACAGTTTGTTTAGATAATTTGAAGTCCTGTGATCCTTTACTATTCCATTTCTCCTTTCCATTACTTGATGTGTTCATTTTCCTGAGCAGCCACACAATGCTGCACATGGACTGCCAATATGCACTGAACTTATTTCCTTTTTCTTTCTTTTTCCTTTTACATAATTTTTGCTCTTGTTTGAAAGCAAATAGTTTTCATCTAAACCTCTTTATTTCTTTCCAACGTTTCCTTATGCCTAACCTTTTATTTTCTTATTCTCTATTTTTCTTCTTGTTTTGCTTCATATTAAGATTCCCTGATCTGTCTTTCTTGCAAACAAAAAAGGTAGATTTGCTAGTCTTGGGTTGTGCTTCCGTTAATGGCGGAAAATTCTCTTTCCTGCATTGTGCCATCTGTGGCTGCTTATTTGCAAGCAAAATTAAAATAGCACTCTAGCTACATTATCATGGACAGATCACTGAAGACAGCTTCCCAGCGTGCAGTTTGGTCAGAAAAGCAAATGAGATATGAGTCTGCAGTAGGGAGGGAGTAGAAAATAATGCTGCCTTGATTTTTGGAGATGCTGAGAATTTATTGCTCCCACTGAATTTTGGCAGGTGAAGAAGGGCTTCTGTATCTCTGCAAATAAACCAGCACCGTTCCATGGACCCTAAGTTCCAGCTGTGGCCTATCCTTCCTGCATATCCATGCATACAGGGGACCCACGTGTCCTTGAAGGTAAATTCACCACTCCAAGTCTCTAAGCATTGGGGATGTGCAATAGTCGCTTCAGATGACAATTTTATAAACAAAAGAGCAACAAAGAAATGTCCATAGCAGGATGAGGAAAAAAAAATTTTGTTCCCACAGTGTTCTAAGTGGGCAGCTCACCCAGGAGAGAGGAACCAGTGGCTACTCTGGATAAATCTCATATCTAAACTGAAGTCTCCTAATGTCATAAAAGCAGTTACAATACTTGTCATAACATTTTTCCCATAGCAGTATTATACATATTTCAGTTTTCTAGAAATATTTATTCAGCCTCACATACCTGAGTCGTCTTCCAAGTTCAGATCTCATGCACTTCATCTCTTCTGTCCTTCTTCCTGGAGTCTGGAAGCTATTCCCTAAAGCCAAATTTCAACAAGAGCTGTCAGCACACGTCAAGACACGCTAACTTAAAATGGGACAAACTTCTCCTAAGGTTTAATTCACCTGGTTGGCATGTGTCAAGGGAAGCATGTCATGTTTACACATGGCTTTTTGTTATGAAGTATTACTTGTCATATGATATGGTCATAACTTAACTCCTAGCCTAACAGGAGCCCAAAGTGAGGTAACAATTCCAAAAGAAGGTAGTTTAAAATTCACACAAAGGAAAGGAGCAAGAATCTGCCTAGTCTTAAAAACATACTATTTTCATATTTCTCACTGTTCACTGGAACAGATACTCCACTATTTAAGGTAACAGGAGTGATAAAAAAATGCAGGATACATTAGTATCACGTAGTATTGGCCCTTGAAGTCTTGCCAATCATCCCAAAGACAAACAGTCTTGCTTTGTTGGTTCTTTTGGTTTGTTTGTTTTCACTTCATAGAAAATGAAGTAATTTCAATATTGCAAACAGTGGAAACTCCTAAATATAATTAGCGATTTAGACGCAGTTACCTCATCTTTCAGATTTCTTACTTTGGTGGTTGGGAGTAAGCAGGTACTCGGCCTGAATAAGGGACACTGATAGCTCTGACCAAGAGGTATTGCCTCAGATGTCCATCTTCTGGACATCTTTTTAAGATGTCCAGAAGGACTTCTGAAAGTCCTCTGCAGACCACTGAAACATTTTCTGCAGGAATGATGCAGATCACTGTCTGCTGCTGAGCTCCCTTTTCCTTTGGTGGGCCAAAGAAAGGGCAAAATGAGGCCGGTGAATCTGAACCAAGGGTGAGAAAGTTGTGTCTTTTGATTTGAATAAGCAGTTAATTACTACCCACTTGTGGCAAAATGGCAGTGGCTTGGTTGGGCTGAAAGGAGGAAAATGACAGTCAGACAGCTGATACCAGGCTGTGACTGCATCAGATCTCCAAGATTTGATGGTGAGATCATGGTTTCCCTCCTCTTCTCATGTCAGGGTAGACATCATCATCAAAGCACTGAGAAAGGTGGTTTGTTGGAAGACACCCAACTACATAAAAAGTATTTTTGCTTCAAAGATTGAAACAACCAAATACTTTGCACAGCACCAGCATGTAACAACATTAACAAACCCTTGTGAGGGAGAATAGTTCATAGTATAGAATTCCTACAAAAAGTAAAAGCAAAAATCCTGCTAAACAGTTATATTTTACTCTCTTATTTACAGTGTAAACATGAAGATCCTAGGGTTATTTTATACTTATGAATAATCTGCTAGCAAATACTGTTTTAGAAATGGTGGGCCCACATTTCTTCCAGCCAGCACTTAGAGATGAATGTGTGTGAATGATCTATCTCCTTATACATGAATTAACTTAATTTCAGCAGTTTAATACTACAGTAGTCTTTTGAGATAGTAGTCCTAGCTTCTCCTTGCAAATCAAGAATCTGAGAGCTCTAAGAGTCAGGCTTGTGAAATATTAAAAAAATTTATTACCTCTAATGTTTAACTGTTTTGTGAAATGAGCAGCAACTGAAGACTGATTTGTTGTTTTAAGGCCTATTTCACGGGATCCTGCAATTCTCAGCAGCATATATCAAAGACTTTTCAGTTCAGATGCCTGCAAAACTAGAAACTGGAAAATTCAAGATCAATGAAGGGAGTGGAATAGTATTACATCACTCCTGAAATATTATATTACATCTGTTATGTGTAGCACTTCTCAGCAAGGGCAGCTTTGCTGGAGTAGTTACTATGCCATTCATTCTCAAATGGTGATTTCAATACACTTGTTTTTGTTTTTTTTTCTCCTCATTTTACAACGTAGAAACTAAGAAACAAAACAATTAGACAGCCTATTTTCAAAGGTGTTGAGCATGTCTGCTTCACCTTAAGTTAATGATACTTTTCCAAATCAGAGTGTAAATCACATCTGAAATCACAGTCTTCTGCTGGATTGGCAACAGGAATAGCAGCCAGAGCTCGTCGCCTTGTTTTTGCTTTAGCCAGCAGTTTTTTATTTACTAGAAAAAAGAAATGGAAATGTTTGGCTAGTGATACCATGTTAACAAATATTTGGGTCCTCTTTGATCACATTCCTAGCTCTCCGTTGGCAGGAAAAGTGAAACAATCTTCACAACGGTAATGCCATGAGATGAGCTTGTAAAGCACACATTTATCAGTGATAGTCCCTAAAACCATTAGCCAGATAACATTACATTGTGCATCCATTATATTTGCCTCATCTACTTCTTTATCTCATCTATCAGCAATTAACAGCTAAGCCAAGCATACATTCTCCAACTCAATTCATATTAACACAGGTCTTTAAAACCTGTAGAGAAGGCATACAAGGTGTTTGTATATTGCAGTGATAAATGTAGCGCTAATTAATTACATGATTTCATAGCTGTAGGGCCAGCTATAGCCCCTACTATTAAAATGGGTTCCAGAGAATTCCCAGTGATGAAAGTGAGGATTTGCAACATATCTGTGGCACGAACTACTGATGCAGAGCTTCTACTGATTCTGATGAGTGTGAACAGCAAGAAAGAGATAGCTGTAAGAGTGTAAAATGAAAAACAGTCATAAAGGACTAATGCTTAGGGAAAGTATAAATTAGTTAAAGAGCTCTAAATCACAACAATGATGAAAAATAATGGAATAAAATATCAGATAGTCTATACTCTGTAGAAATCACTGCAGTGGGAGCATTTGCTTGAGCTAGTATTTTTATAATAACACAAGGTTGAATATCTGAAAATAATGAGCCATAATAATTGATTCCAGCTGTAAGGAAAACATCACTTAGTATTTTTATTCCAGTCCTCTTCAGCACTGTTCTTGATTTGGGAGTGATAAAAAGAAGCTTTAGCATTAAACAGAAAGTGATGAACAACTGCTGACCTTTAGGCCATGAAATATCCATGACTTCGATATTGGAATTTTGTCTGATTTTCCTTTTAGACACCATTATTTTAGACAGCATAATGTTTCTTTTGTCCCCGAGACTGAAAACTGAGGATGCGAATATGGATTTGAGGATAAAATGGATCCCAGCGGGAGAGAGGAATAACCCAGTCCTTGTCAATGAGAAATCTTCCTACCAGACTTCAGCTAGAAGAGAACTAGGACAACGGTGCTAGACTGAGGAAAATTCAAGACTACAGCTAATCTTCAATGGAATACATCTGGTCAGCTTCAGGAAAGTTGTGAACTGGCACAGAATTCACTGGACTGATGAATGAGTTAAAATCTCACCAATTTTATTTAAGAAATAAAATATCAATTATTTTTCTCTTTCCTGGAGTGATCTAACATTCCAGGATTAGATGATAGAAATAATACCAATTAAGGTGCACATTTGCCTCAGCATAATAGCATAAGGTATTTTATTCTACTAACTAAAAAAAATGAAAAGCTACCTTTGACAAGTAATGGGGACACTGTAGAAAAACTGGCTGTAGAAAATCAACTCAGGCTGACTGATCAGGAATTAATTTAGTCCAAATTCATAACTGAGTAAATTCATAGCTGGGACTCTTTTGTTCAAAAGAGAATTTTTTATCAAAGAATATAAAATGTAGAGTTGAATGAATGAGAATCTTAGGGATTTGAATAGAGGGCGCACCTAGAATTTTAATTGGATAAATACACTTTTCTAAAAGCTACCCAAAACTTGAATCTTGATCAGGGCAAGCAATAAAGCATTGTTCCACACTTGCACACATGAAAACCATATAAATAGCAACAGAAAAAATACATTTATAACAAAAAAATACAGAACAAAAAAAAAAAATCATCATGCTGATCAGAGAAGAAAGATAAGTATTGGAAAATGAGAAGCAGGGATATAAAGTTAGAATTTCCAGAAAGCCAGGTGAGTTAGAGATATATCAAAGTATACTAAAAACAGAGTTGTAATGAATAAAAAGCAAACACAGTCCCTCAAAGACTATTCTGACATTAAGTATTTCTAGTAGATATACAGATGAGATTAAAATAATATGCTACACATTAATAAAGCCTTATCTAGATTTCGTATGCGGCACTGGTTCTTAACACAAACCAGTTCCGCAGCAAGGTAGCAAAGATTATGGTGGTGGGATGATCTTCTGAGAAAAGACTAAGAAATTTGGACTTACCAAAGTCTGAGTGAGACTTGAAGAGACTGAGGATTCTGAGAGCTTATCCAAAACACAGAATTCATAACAGAAGAATGACAAGACTCATCAAAGAAATAAACACTGCTCATAAATAAGCTTACATTGGATAGTTTCTAATTATAAGCAGAACAGCTGGGAACAGCTTCTCTATAGAAGCACAGAGGCATGAGAAGTGCTCTTTACAACAGTAATTACATACCTTTTAAAACCAAAGTTCAAAATCATAGAATGGCTTGGGTTGAAAAGGACCATAATGATCATCTAATTTCAGTATCCCTGCTATTTGTAGGGCTGCCAACAACTAGACCAGTCTGCCCAGAGCATACAATGAGAAGATGAAGAAATATCCTCTGCTTTCTCTGATCTCAGTGTCCCTGATACCATACAGTTTTCCTGTGTTCGTGCTTTGCCACTATCTTTATCACTCAGTATTTACCATGAGACAAACTGAGCAAAACATATGCTATTTTAATATAGCACATAACTAGCCCAGAAATATATTTCTTTGATGTAGTAAAGCCAATAACTACCCAAGGGTCAAAACAATAAACATTTATGAAGATAATGAACATAGTTCTGCTGTAGAGATAAAGAATATGGAAAAAAGAAACTGAATATATATGCAGATTAAATGCCAATCTTCTTGCTTAGGTTCATAAGCCAGCTGCAAACTGCTCATTACAGCAGGCTAGTTCATTATCAGCTAGCATTTCCTACATCTTCTTCAGAAGCAACTATACCTAGATGTTTCTAGCAAAGCAGCACCAGTTTTAGGTGCTTAAATGAAGAGTCTCAGCAGGGTGTATTTTTATGCCGTTTTTCCATTGTCTTTGTTAAGAAGGAGAGCAGCTGAAGTTCATTTATCCATCAGTTACATAATTACTGAGTAGGAAGAGGTTTCCAGTCATTCTGGCAATTGGTAGTAAACATGATAGAGAATGCTGATAAGCAAAAAAGAGAAGCTTGATTTTCCTGTTTGGGGATTTTTTTGTTGTTGTTGTTTATTTGTTTTAATTCATTGTTTTTCATTGTTTTTGCTTTCCATCTTTTGTACCTTCTAGAATGGGAATATTGCTCCCCTGCTGTAATAAAAGCTTGATCTATTACAGTGCACAGGTGTAATTATTATCAGCTACGCAAGACATAAAGCAATGAAGAATGAGCATTACATCTTCAGGTGAAAAATAGATCTGTCTGCAGAAAAAAATCCAAAAACTCAGCCATGAGCACTGTTTTCTCTTCATGCTGCTGGAACAGCAAAGCCATGAAGTACAAGCTAAACAATGAGTGAAGCAGAATAAAAGTAAACTTAACGTGTCACCTGGGAGTAAAAGATTCATAAATAATGAACAAATATATTCAAAGTGGTAGGAGTTTGGATTTAAAAAAAAAAAAAAAAAAAAAAAAGGCAATACTTTCACTGTGAATAGTTTCTGCAATAGTCTAAACTTCTTTGCATTTTAACATCTTATACATAATGGTATCTAGACCTCAGTTTTAAGACAGTTTTCTCCACTTCAGTTCAAGGTAAAAGTTTTCATTTGATTTGATAATGTATTCAGGGGAGATACTATAGAAAGTCTAATTTAAATACTTCAGAATAAAATACAAATCTCTCCATTTAAAGAGTAATTATTTTTCAGTGGCTATTCATTTACATCAGAATGAAAACAAAAAGAAAACACTGAATCTAAGATAATTATCAGAAGTAATATATATATATATATAATATCAACAAAGAAGTACTAGTAGAAAAGATCACATTAAGTTACCTGCTCATTTTCAATTCTGTGAAAAATAGATAAAAGCATTGTGTGAAAGTGGTAAGTCTAAAGTGACATTCTTTCAATGTGCACACTGAAACAATTAATTATCCATAGAAAACTGTAAAAAAAACCCTGTCACTCACACTGTTCATGTGAGAGCAAAATACCTGCTCACAAATAACAGGAGGGATTACAACTAACAAATCATACGAAATCTCAGAGAAGTCCAAATTTATACCACCTGCAAATACAACTTCACAGGCTACTATAACTATCTTTGGCACACTGGTTTATAGTCAGGTGAGTGTACCTATTCCTACTGGGATTTCAAATATGTTTAGTAATTTAATAAACCATATTTTTAGTGAAGGAACAACCATCAGCCTCACCATTCCCACTCACATAAGCAATTTATCATTGCTTACATAGATCTGTGGCTCAAGGAGAGGATTTAATGTATTTTATTTTAGTTTTCTTTAATGAGACAAGAGTCCTTGATGACATTTATTTATCCTTCTATATATATCTGCATCTCTTTTCACCAAAGCCATTGATCCAAATAAATGTTAGAATACCTGTTTCACTCTGTCCTCTTCTTTCCTTTAACTGCTATGATGTTGATGGTTCGTGCAACCTCAGTCCAGCTTCTATAAGAAGAGTTTTGGTTCCTTTTTTCTTCTCAAAGATGAGCATGTCACTTCCCTTTGAAATTAAAAAAGAAAAGAAGATAGAGAATCATGTGGTGGTGATTTGCTGAAGAAAATAATTGTTCTACAAAGGCTGCTTCTGAGAACGATTTGAAAGCAGTTGTCCTAAATTATTACTTCTGCACAACAGTGACAATAAAGTATACATTAAAAAAGAAAATTTGAAGCATTGGGTTGTTCAGAACACACACACAAAAAAAGAAATGTGCACTTAAAAATGTAACTAACTGCTATGACTCGTGGAAATTGAATTGTTTGAGGGGAAAATTTTCTGTACCATTTGACAGAAATAAAAAGTGCAAATCCCTAACAAGCTTGATTTCTGCTTTTTGGCAGAAAAAAAAACTCAGCTGAAAAATTCTTAACCCAGCCCTGATAGCTATTGCAAGGAGGATTAAAGATGCAGGCAGGTTTCAGATCAACAGGAGTGTCTGGCTGGAGCAAGAAGCCAGGAAAATGAAGAGAGTTCTGATGAAATTAATGTTGCAACAAATGAGATTGATTGTGATTTTAATTTTGTATCTTGAGGAGAGAATGCAAGAGAGAAAGAATATAAAGAAGAAAAGCTTAGCCAAGAGAAGTTAACACATACACTTTCTATGGATGAAACAGTTTCTGTGGGTCTCCAGTGGGAATTAAACAGTCATGCAAAGGTTGCAGTCATAACTCAAATGTCAGCTTCCATCGATTAAAGAGAAAAAAGCTTAAGACCAGCATTCAATGAACTTACAAAGGATGTTTCAAAAAAGGCTGATCCCACTGAAGTTTCCAGGATGTTTCTCTGTAAAAAAGTGAAGTGGTGGGCACCAGAAAATGAATCTGAACCTGCCTGAGTGTCTTTGCACTCAGTAGATATGCCCTCCATTTAGTGACACTACTGAATCATAGCATCATAGAATGGCTTGGGTTGGAAGGGACCTCAAGGATCCAGTTCAAACTCCCCTGCCACAGGCAGGGTTGCTAAGCTCTAGCTCAGGGTGCCACGGGCCCCATTCAACTTGGTCTTAAACACAATCACCCAGGTGCAGATGACTCTGCAGACTCTGCATATGCTCAGATCCTTCTTCTGGAAGGACACTGGAACCATGACCTACAGACTCAGAGAATCTCTGCAGGCATGACCATGACATGAGTGAAACGAAACAGCCAGATGACAGGTTTGAGGAAATTTGGCCTTCACAGGTTTGGGTTTTGCTTTTTTCGGTTTTTTTGTTGTTGTTGTTATTTTGTTTTGTTTTCTGTTTTGTTTTTTAAATAAAAAATCTTTGAAATTATTGATTTTTTTGTGTGTGCTCATTCAGGCTGAGTGTGTAATTATTACTGCACCTTGACTAAAAATAACTGTTTATGGTATTTTGATCAGACTGGTTCTGTGGTTCTGTGACTCCAGTGAAACTAATAGGAAATTCTTCAGCTCACATCAGTTACATTTCTTTTCTGCATGTAACAGGATTTTGAGAGTAACACAAGCAAGTATATGGGTCAATTTTGTGATACAATGAAAATTCACAGTGGAATTCACCTCTCTCAGTGGCAGGGTAGATGTCTCCAGTGAGACTAGTTCCCCAAGAATAATGGAGTTCAGAGCTTGATTTGTCTGAAAACATACACATTGACTTTAGGATAAGACTGATTGTATTAGTAACTTTATTGACTACAGATCTGTCTTTATTCTGTGTTTATCTATCTTTTACCTGTAACTTTATTGACTATAGATAGTGATAAGACTTGCTGCTAGTCCCTATACTGAATATACTTACTTTTAGTCAGAAGAATAAAACCAATGAAGACCACTGGTCTGTGCCCAAGAACAGGTGTGTATGTGGATGAAGGATGTTATCTCACGAGCTGGTATACCTACCAGTAGGGTAAGTAGCCATACTCCTCACAGTTTCCTCAAAGAAAAAGGCAAATGAATTAAATAAAGGGCAGAATATCTTTCTGGGAAGAACAAGACTGTTAGGTTTTTGAAATCCAGGCATTCAGTATGTAATAATGAAAGCTCACAATTCCTGTCAGCACCAAAAGAAGTAAAAGAACAGACATGCTTTATAGGACTTAGGTACATTTCTCAGAGTTATATCAATTTTCTCCTTTGAAAAACTGGTCCCTGTGTAAGAATTTTATCTAATAGAAAACAGACTCCGAAACCACACAAGATGCACTGGAGCCTATCATTCTGGATTTTAGCCTCATATTTATTTCCTGGGACTATGCCAAGTCAATTGACTCTGTTTTATAAAGTGAAATGCTAAAGCGCATAGGTATCTCCTCTCTTGCTCCAGAGGAACTGGCCATGTTCATTAGCGGTAATTTTAAAAAGCGGCAAGAACTTTAGAAACTCCTATCTTAGTTGTTCAGATTTTATTTTCTTTCCTTTTGGGGCAACAAGGAGGAGGAAATAGCTGGGGCTGCTAGCCCTTCTAGCATTGTTTTATGCTTCATTCAGAGATGGCATTTGCTGCAGGCCAGCCAGCACCTCTCTGTCTCATTTTTTTTTTCCCCGAGTGTACAACCATAAGAGTTTGGTACTGCTTTTCATGACTTTGCTAACCCATGTTAGTTTCTTCAGTGATTTTTGATACCTAGATTCCACTGTAAAGAATACAGATAATACTGTGATGCTTATCTCTGCTTTGAATGCCTCTCATTTCTCCACCACAGGCTTCCTCAACAGGCATTGATTCTAAATAGCTTTCAGCAGTTCATTTGCCTTTCTCTCAAAGATTTCTGTGTTAGGGCCGCAGCTCTTCTATGCTGCTGCTTTCTGAACACATATAGATATTCTTATGCAATGAGTATTGTGATGGACTACCTATTATTCATTTACCAGGATGTGTGAACATAATTTCTTTTTCCTGTTGGTTCACTTGCTACATTTGTGCATAAGTAGAAATAAATTGAAGTCAGACACAGTAACACTGTCAAAGAAAACAAATGAAGGAAGTCAAGAGAAAAAAAAAGTGTTGAAAGGGGATCATTAAAGAGATGGGTTTTGGAGCAATGATTTTCAACCATTTCCCTATCCAGGCCCAATTGTCAGAACTGCATTTATCTAAGAACTTTACTGAATGAGCAGGAAGTGTCTTTTATCATGAAATGGGTCAGAAAAGTATAAACAGCGACTGATCAAAATTGTTCTGATCAATCAAAAGTAATTTTTCTAACAAATCAAAGACAAAATAAATAAATAAACAAAAGAAATCCTTCCCCCACAATATCTTCAAACCCCCAGCAATTTACCTAGAAATTTTCCATTTCAGAAACACTGGTATTATTCCAGAAGAAATTTGGTTTCTTCAAAAGAAAGTAAATAAATGGAAAACAATTACATTATTTATAACATTCTTCAAATTTTTCCATGGAGATTATTTGTAGTCCAACACTCTGAAAACATTCTCCAAGTTGACACTCAGGTTCCACAGAAAAGATTTTCATGCCTAATAAATCAGCCAGCTAACTGAATTGATTAATCAGAAATTAATTTGGGAACAATTAAATCTTAATGATTTATTAGTCTGTACATGTTTGTACACGCATGGTGGTATCTGAGGGGGCATGATGCATTTATAGAAATCCTTGTTTTTGTATTCATTTCTTTTGTTCTTCTTACGAAGATTAGCTTGCATGACAAGCAAGAGAATTAGTAGGTTAGATCTATCATTTCACAGGAAGGCATTCTAAGGCAAATATCTCACTCCTTGAATAAGAGTCTCACCCTTTTGGTCAGTAGTATTTCTATTCTCTCAACAGGGGGGGTTTCTTGAATACTTACATTTTGAAACATTCCTCTGGCCAACTGACTGAAGGCTTTCAGTAGCAGTACTGCTTCAGCAGAGTATCAGCATTGATGCACAGGATCAGCCACACCACTATGCTGCCCTCAAAACCACAAACTTTTCTTGTGCTTTGAACTTAAGAAGATAGCCTGCAAACAAGACCATATCTACAGTAAATCAGCAGAAAAGTGTCAGTTTTGTTAAATTACTGTTATAGAGTATAGCCTAAGACTGTTCTTACCATCCTATATTTTTAAGATAAGTGATGGTTTTGTGCAGGTTTTTTTTTTTTTTTTTTTTCTGAAGTATCTCAAGGGAGAGAAAACTCCTTTTAAAGAAAAAAAAAAAGCATAAGATATAAAACATCTATTAAAATATTCCAGCTTTGATGCTATTTTTCCTTTTCTACTTTGTCTTTCTTTTGATTAAAAGTTTTAGTGTTTTCAAAAACCAAGAATGTTTCCAGTTTTCTCACAAAATACATTTTTAAAAGGTGAAGTAAGGGGGGAAAAAAAGGTAAGTGTCTGTCTAGCAGACTCCTAAAAGTGGCTGTTCATTCTACAGAGCAACACATCCAAGGCCTGTGATTAATAGAATGGTGTCTTGATTTCCCATGGGAACTTTCATTAAACTGAATTTCCAGGCTGCATTCAATGCTGGCCCCATACTGAAGCTTGATGCCACTGTACTCAGAGGAGGGATATGGAAGGTCATCTTCACTGTGACCTATTTCCACACTGGAGATATTTCTCTGAGGGAAACAACAGATCGTGGGTGACCTCCTAAAAATAATTCTTTATGAATTAGCTTAGAGTTTAATTAAAGCACTTGAAAAACTATCTGTGCTGATTTACATCTCTAAATATAGTAAAAACTCTGACATTTCATTGTCCAGTTCTCTACAGCATTTCTAAGAGGACTCTTTCATCATAACAAGCAAAATAATTATCAGTACACCAATGAGGTACTCAAAATTTCCTAAAGTGTTGGGTGGGTAAAGTGGGTCTAAAGTGTTCAGCCTCCACAAGGTCTGAGTCTTTCCCAAATAATACCCCTAGTAGCCTGCATGTTGCATGGTTTGATAATTTCTTCTGCTGGTTTTGGCTGAGATAGATAGCATAGCACCCATCTGTTGCTATGTTTTGGATCTGTGACTATTTAGTTATTTTAGCTATTTCTGAGCAGTGCTTACATGATGTCAAGGCCACTTCTGCTTCTGATGCTGCCACACCAAGGAGGATGGGTTTAAAAAGACAATGGATAGCTGATAGCCAGGATAGCTGATACTAACTGATCAAAGAAATGCATCACATGATACATTCAGCAATAAAAGGTGAGGGGAAAAAGGAAAAAAAGGAGAAAGAAGGAATGGGAGGATATTCACGATTGTGGTGTTTGTCCTCTCAAGTAACTATTATGCGTGATGAAACCTATTTTCCTGAAAGTAACTGAAAAACTGCCTGTTAATGGGAAGTAGATAACAAATTCATTATTTTGCATTTTTTTGCAACTTATGGAAGTCAATATTCTCTTGTAGAGATTATCTCCTCTTTCCATTCATGAGTTCTTCACAATTCCTTGTTCCTCTAAATCTATTCATTAACTGCAGATACTGGCAGAAATGTCTGAACAAATGTTTCTCAGACTGTGGCTTATTTACAACCAAGTGTGCTCCACATTTGCTCCCATCATTTAGCAAAGCACAGGGATAGGGGGCTGAACTTACAGCAGAGAATTTCTATGGTGTCAACCATCGTTATGCACAATTTTCTGTAAACAAGTTTTCTCTCAGTGAGATTAAACTCTCAGAAGCTTCTTTACATCACAGACAACACAGATAATCTAATTTCTGTTTGCTGGATAAACATCAGATAAAAAAGTAACACTGAGAATAGATACTGCCAAATGTCTAACAAATTGTCACTGTAATAACATTTAGAATTCACAGAGCCTTCCATGAAGAACAAGGGATTCCCTGCATCTTTTTGTGCAGTCATGAGCTTGATTCCACATATCAGAAGAAATTATTAGCTCCTTTATTTTAAAATTCATTTTGATTTTATTTATTGCTATTCAGTTCCACTTAATTTATAATCAGAGCTGAAGAGAAAGTAAATTAGCCTGGTTTATTGAGGACAAAATTTCTCCTTACATGCCAGTTTATTAAAGTCAGTGATTAAAGAGACAAAAATCAATGTAGAACTCACAGAGATCTTTAAAAGAGTTGTTATAACCCACAGAATCATAGAACGTCTGACATATAAGGGATCTCTGGAGGTCACCTGCTCAAGCAGGGCCACCTAGAGTAGGTTTGCCCAGGTCCATGTCCAGATGGCTTTTGAATATCTCCAAAGAGGGGACTCCACAACCTCTCTGAGCAACCTGTGCCAGTGCTCTGTCATCCATACAGTTAAAAAGTGCTTCTTATTATTCAAGTAGAATCTCCTGTGTTCTAATTTGCACCTATCTTTTCTTGTTCTGTCACTGAGCAGTACTGAAAAAAGTCTGGCTCTGTCATCTTTATGTCCTCTCTTTCGGGATATCTATACACTGATGAGATTCTCCTGAGCTATCTCTTCTTCAGGCTGAACAGTGCCAGTTATCTCAGTCTTTCTCTCTATCTCAGTCTATAGGAGAGATGATAATCTTTGTGGCCCTGGTAATCTTTGTGGCCCCTCATTGGACCACAAAACTCCAGTATGTTCATGTCTTTCTTGTACTGGGCAGATCAGGACTGGACGCAGCCTTCCAAGTGCGACCTCACTAATGCAGACTAGAGAAAAGAAACCTCTCAACCTACTGGCAATGTTCTTTCTGATGCAGCCCAGAATGCCGTTAGCCTTCTTTGTAGCACAGGCACAATACAAGCTCTTTGTCAACTTGGTGTCCACCAGGACCCCCAGCTCCTTGTCTGCAGAGCTACTTTCCATCTGGCGGCTTCCAGCAAGTACTGATCATCCCCGTGTGCAGGACTTTGCATTTCTCCTTGTTGACCTTCATGGGATTCCTGTCAGACCTTTTCTCCAGCCTGCTGAAATTCCTCTCAGTTCAGTACCTCTAAGAGGGCTATAATTTCAATCTTACAAATGTAATATTTTCCATAGAGTCTGAGACACTCATATAATATGTCAAAAAAGATTTCTCGTCTTTCTTAGGATCCCAAGTTCAGTGCATCACCTCACTTGTTATGGAACAAGCAACTCCAATCCCACAAGCATGCTTTTATATATGTTCATAGTTCACTTGTCATTTCTGTACTCCACTCCTTGTCAATCCTGCTCAGAATTAGGTAAGTATTCTGCTAAATCAAAATTCACACACTGCCTCCCATGTTCATTTCCTTTCTTATTTGTTAATTGTCTCTCTTTTGATGAGGATGTTGAAGGCTGAGCTAGTGTTTTGGAATAAAGTGTGACATAAGCACTGTATGTTCATCACAAATACTATATTAAAAATGATAATAATCTTGTGAATTAATATTAAAGTACTAAAGAGTAGCAGTACCAGGTGATAACAATTTTAGTCCCATGAGGCTTGTTACTTGAAGACATAACCAAACACAACATATTATCTGCACCCAATAAATATTTTTTTCCTGCAGCTAGCATAGGTGCTTTCCCGCACCCCAGCCTGGGAGATGAAAAGTCACACAGAGGTAAAAGGTATTTTCAGTGCTACTTGATATGGTGGATCAGCAATGCTAGTCAGAGACCAGACATCGTTCTCCTGGCATCTCATTCACCTCACACTGCAAATGCAAGCAGAGTCACTACATCAGTCCCAATCTCCCTATCCTTTATCCTTTTGTTTTCATCTTGAAGCCATAAGGAAAGGGAAGGTTTCCCTGGGAAACATCTGGAAACCAGCTTAAATTTCTGCAGAACAAAGAAACAGGAAATATGTTCGTAGCTATGCCAGTATCTCAGAGATGGAAGAACAGCACCTGGGAGGGCTTTGCATTTGCCAGGCAGACACTCTTCCATAGGCTTTGGTGTTTCTTCTTTGCTTGAAGTAGAATTAAGTCCAAATAACACTTATTTTCATTTTCCTCCATACTCAATTTGATATTTTCATGTTTATACGCTTAAACATTGGGGGAAAAAGAAGATTTGTTTCTAGTTCTGTAGATAACAGCTTGTAAATAATTCAAACAGGCAGCTCACTAATTATTTGATCAAGGGTTGTTTCAGGCATGTTACCCGTGATCTATGTGAAATGCAACGGAAGTGTGAAAATCTTTGCTAGTTATAAACCAAGAACTACGATCCATAAATATGAAAAAGTATTCTAGCAGTATACTTTCAAGAAAGTGCCAAATAAGAAAAAATGAAGTGTGATAGAGTGGGTCAACTAGAAGAGGTATGATGTTGTGTTCCTGACTCACCTGTGAAAAACACAGTCCTCTGAGATTTTTGTTACCCTTACAAATTGCTTCACATTCATTGGCCTAAGTTCCTCTCTAGTTCAGGTACTGCACACAACTGTCACACGGCCACAAGAAATCCTCAGTGTATAGACTCTTGCTCTGTACCTCTTTTGTCCTGGCCAAAGGACAGCTTTCCCTGAAGTTCCTTGAAGCAATTGTTAGGGGCTGTTTAGCCACCTACTGGTGAATGTCTCATCTAGAGCATTTCACTGCCTTTGCCTCCAGGTCCACAGAAATGAGGACCTGTTCTATTTCAGGGTCAGTGTGAGAACAATAAACACTTCTAGAATAATTACAGAATCAAAGAATAGCTTAGATTGGAGGGGACCTCAAAGCCCACCTAGCCCCAACCCCTTTCCATGGGCAGGACTGCTCCTCACTAGCTCAGCTGCCCAGTGCCCATCCAACCTGGCCTTGAGCACCTCAAGGGATGGGCACCCACGGCTTCTCTGGGTAGCAGTGCCAGAGCCTCACCACCCTTTGAGCAAACAATTTCTTCCTAACATCAAATCTAAATTTCCCATCTTTTAGTAGACATTAATATTATTCATCATTCTTCTGGAAGTTATGTTTGCACAGCTTATTGTTCCGCTTCAAAGGACGACTACATCTGTTTAGGGATAATTTATGTAAAATAAGTTGAACATTTACTTGGCATTTAAGTACTAACATAAAAATTGTAATGATACGTCTATATGGACTCAATATTGTAACTATTCTAGAATGCTGGGAAAAGCTGACAACTTGGAGATGGCAGCTGTAAAAAGTAGAGGAAAGGATGGTGCATAGTCAAATATGGTAGCACGTAAAAAGCAGAGGAGTTAAAGAGTAAAAGGTGTATGTGGAGTAAAAAAGATGGTTTTATGATAATGAAAGATAAGGAAAAAGTAATGAAAAGGATAACAAAATAAATAGAATTCAAAATAGTAGAGCTATTAATAAAAAAAAGATTAATAAAATTGTTTTTCTTCCATTAAATTATCATTAACAAATGATTTCTCACATAAGACTTTGGTATTAAATATCTCTTGTTGCCCACAGAACTAACATTTTTCTGTGCAGACATATTTTGAATTTTTTTTTTTTCAATCCAGGCATGCAAATGTGTGCTACAAACCCCAAATTGGTAGAGCTGAAATCTACTCTTCCCAGGAGTCCCCCTGAAGCTAGTATGACTTTGTACAACCAAATACTTCACATACTCATGATTAGCACTGTCTCCACAGCTAATCCTGAGGTTTTCTTGGCTCTTAACTTCCTTTCCAAGAACAAAATCTGAACAGCTTTCCTTTTGTTTAATCCAATACTTTATGATACTGTTTTGATGTAAACTCCTTTTAATACAGTCATATCAAAGATAAATACAAAAAGTACTCATTGAGTCTTTCAAACCAATGTTTATACTAAGGCTTTCAGTTACAATGGAGCTGGGCCTTGAACTTGTCAAATTGATAAAAAATAATAGTAGTAAAATAATTTCTGACTTTAAAATATCAGAAAACAGAATGGAAAAAAATATTGCTTTTCTATCAGATTGCAATTAAATGTATGCTTTATCCATATGTGGAAGAAGATGGGAATCCTTATTTACTAGGTGACTGACTGATCAATGGGAAAAGAAATTATATCATTTTATTTACACTAAGAATCCAAGAAATCTAACTTCTACACCTTTAGTTAATGTTGGAAAGGGAAGCAATATCTGATACTCATTTGAAACATAAGCAAGGAGTTAATCTGGGAAAATCTAACATCCAGATACTATCATTACGTATATCTCTCTATCAAGAAGCAGAGCTGCAGTTGGGCAGGTCCCACAGTTAGAGCACCCCGGAGGCTTTAGCCACCATATGCTGCTCTGCCCTGGGAGGTGCCATACAGGATGGAACAGCCCTGGAGCTTACACCAGGTCTCAGGCACGTCTGAGATTAGGCAAGGTGAGTGAAAAAA
Source organism: Centrocercus urophasianus (assembly GCF_019232065.1). Classification (NCBI taxonomy): domain Eukaryota; kingdom Metazoa; phylum Chordata; class Aves; order Galliformes; family Phasianidae; genus Centrocercus; species Centrocercus urophasianus. The sequence goes on along the minus strand of NW_024884142.1, from coordinate 71,064,713 downwards.
AAAAAAACCACAAAACCAGCTACATGAAAGGAGAGGGAGAGAGAGAAAAATATTGCTTGTATTAAATCCCATACAGTAACTGTTACGAGATTCAATTCAACAGCATATTATCAGCATGTTCAGATGAAGACTGAGGAAGCAGAGGAATTGGTTTGTCCTGTTTGCTAAGTCTAAAAAGTAATTTATACTTTTGAAATTATAGGAGATTTATAGTCATAAGATTTTTTTTATCAGATCACTAAAATTAATGGAAGTTTTTCATATCGAACTGTTTTTTAAAAATACCTTGAAAATCTTAAAAGCTTTATTCCCCACAAATGGTCATAAGTGTTTTGCTGGCATTAAAGTGTCATGATCTAAATTGATTTTCAGTATATTTGATTGCCATGCTACTGCTCTCCATTTTAGCGATAACTTATTTAGTGTGTCCCTTGCTGTCACAAAAATGTAAAGCCAAGATGAAGATAATTGTTTTAAATCACAGTAGATATTATCTTTATTAATCAGATATTTTTCCAGTGATTTGAGGGCTACATCATTTTGAGGTTCTTTCTCTCCTGCTCATGTTACACTGCAGAAGCTAAAATAGATACTTCTCTTCTACAAATGATACATCTTTCTCCAAAAGTGAAAACAATAGGAGACAAGGACAGATATTTTTCTCTTACACTGACCAACAGAATGAACTGCACGGTCTATTATCAACATTCCCAGAAAAGGAGGGCACTATAAAAAATAAGTAGAAAGATTATTTCCTTAAATGCCTGTGTATTTGACAAGGATTTAGGTAAATTTCTGACACATCATTCTGTTAGAAGGCTGCTTGAAAGAGAAGAATATGTTTACATCTTATAGACATTTCGCCCTGTGGGTTAGTAACTTGTAACAGACTTAAGTTTAAAAAAGATATATCTTTATCACTGACAGGACTTTTTCCTATCAGGATAACCAGATGTGTTTCTCCTGTTCAGTAGCAACAGAACTTATCACAGACTGTCAATGTAGAGAATAAAATGTTGTTTATAGGTAGCACATTGATCTGAGGGAGCTATTGTCATAACAACTAGACAGGGCCCTGTCTGCTCTTTCAAAGTTTTGTCGTGTTTTAGTAGGAGGTTTTTTTTGGTTGGTTGGTTGTTGCTTATCATTCCTTGTCAGATTTTAAGAATACACACCATCTCAGGGTAGGATGTTTACTGAGGGAAGTACTGGTTGATCTCTGCAAGACTGAAGCAAATTGGGCAACAAGTGCTTTTGGAGATCACCAGCTGTTGATGAGAGCTGATGACAGGCCTCCTTGTTACTGCACATGTGATAAAACCTGCAGGCTGAGGAAAAGGGAGAATGAGGCCAAAATGGCAACCTGGCTCCAGACTAGAACATCAAATGAGCCTCTGGCTGCAGGGTAGCTGAAGTGAGAGCCCACAGAATTGGGGATAAGCAGTCCCATGCTTTCTCAGTGTCTACTGGGAGTGATGAGCATGGGCCAGATTCAGCTGCCTCGAGACCAGCCCAAGCCTGTCATGCTGCAGCATTATCAGTACATAAAGATTTTGTACAAACAGCGCAATATGCACATTTCTGAGATTAGATTCATCCTAATCATTATTCTATCTCCCTCTTTGTCTGCTAATGTCCAAAACCCCTTTAGCAGATCAAACCCCATCATTTGCTCCACTAATTGTTGGTTGTTAAAATAAGAACTACAATTTACCACTTACTATTGAATACCTAATTTGGCAGTTTATGAAATTTAAGAACAGATGAAAGCACATCAGACATGAAACGATGGATGTTTAATTGCTTAGCAGAACAGCTGCTGTGCACAGGCCGTGGGGTTGCTGTGCAATAGCAATCCCTTGACTCTTTCCCTTTCAGAAGTATTAACTACCATCCTAACAGAGCACTCTTCTCCCAAGATCTTTCCAGACTGGATTCAGTAAGTGTGGAAATTAATACTTACGGGTAGATTTAAGAACAAGTCAAAGTACTCTCTACGAGCCTAACACTCTGGGTCACGAAATTAATCCAGCTACCAAACAGCTCAAAAATGAAAGACTTTAATTCATCAAAATGGAAATTGGTCAATGCTTGTAGTACCTATGAATCACATGAGTTCTGTAACTTCTGTTAAATGTGACCTCGGTGATGCACACACATTCAGCTAGAAACTTGTATGAGAAAACATCACAGATGTTTGTGAAGAACTGCACTGAAGACTGAAGGCTAGTTCTTCTGTTTTTACAAGCACTGTATAAATGGATATGACAAATAGTACAAACATAACTGCTTTCATATTTCTGTAGATAATAACATCAAATTCTCATTTGTAATTGTCCTACTTCTGAAATGTTAGTGAAGCATTACGATAAGAACTAATTTTCCCACTTTAATCTAATCTGAACATAAGAGGTTCAGAACAGCACAATTATTGTGCTAGAGCATACGTAGAAAATTACTCATTATTACTGATCTCCAAAGTTGAGAAATACAATATTTCCAAAGACACAAAATGTCTAAGGCTATAATTCTTTTCTGCAATAATAAGAAATCTACTCAGTATCACTAACAAATTCATCATCATTTCAATACTTTCAGGTAACAAAAACCAAATCATAGAAATATAAACTAACAATTTTGCATAGCATTTGAATTTTACTTTCTTTCTTTGTGTTCATTTTGATCTTCACATTCTGAAGAACTGTATTTACATTTATATATAAATATTTATGTTAATATTCCAAGTATTAGTGCATGAACTCATATTAAAATACATTGTTTAGGATCAACTAATAGTCTAATAGTCTTTCATAGTTAAGACTTTATAGGGAAAGACAAGACTTAGACATATCTTGGTAAAGTGACTTCTGTCAGAAAAAGCAGAGGTTGTAAAACATCACACACAAGCTATTGACAGATTATTTGCTCTGTGTCAGATTACTTACTGTATACTTTTTGGCCATACGCAAATTGATAAACATACTGAACCAAGTATTTATAGGCTTAAAGATTTAATATGAAATGTCAGATATCGTAGCTAAGATGATTGCTACACACCTCAATGCCTTCATCTGCAGGTATTGCTCCCTGCCCAAGTCTCAAACTAACATCCTGCTTTTTCCTAGTTCATTTTTTTAAGCCCAGTGCCATTAGGTTTCTGGCATGATGATATTAATCCTGAAGAGGTTTTAGAGCAACAGACAAGGAAAAAAGAGAAAATGTAGCAACAGAGTGGCATAGGAAAGAAGAATATCCTCACTGAAAGGAGATGCCTGTGGAGTTCATCCTCAGGTGCAAGAGGAAGCGTGGTGGAATGACATGCATGAGAAGGAAGCAAGACACCGCAAGTGGTTTGTGCTGTGCTAATGAGTGCCTTGGTCACCAACACTCCGGGTCTTTCACCTCTGCTAATTACCTGCATGGCAAGCAGTCCACCCCTGCCTTGGTAGGAAAAAAACTTGCTCTCTACCTTCTCCAAGATGAGAAGCTTCACAAGGAAAAATGTTCCCCTCCATGCTGCACATTGTTTCTGTACATTCTCTCTACACTGCTTTGTGTCTGAGTTACGGGCACTTAAAATACCAAGAAGAAACAGAATAAACCATAAATCCAAAGCCATGCCTGCTGGTATAGAAATAAAGGCAAAAAGAGGGCTTTAGTGTCAGCTTGCTGAAGATCATGAGCAAATAAAGAAATTTTCAGGCACTGTTTGTGAGTACATGAGGTGGTTTTGATATATCCCAAAGTAAACGTTGAAGGAAATACACAATTAACAAATATGCTGTTTGCAGATGAAACAGTGGTTTCCAGGAAGCAGTAGGATAACACACTTTTTTCCACTCCCAGTGAAATTTTATGGTATGTGGATCCTTAAACATTCAGCTGTCTGATTTATTTGTTCCTTGTGTGGTCTGTACTGTAGACAACTGTAGCAGCAGCCAATGCATGGGCATAGCTGAAGCATTTTAAGCCTCTGAGAGAATATTGACTCTGGCACAGGCAGTAACAATTGTCATTCCTAATCTCTCACCTCCAGCCTCCCCCTTTTTTAGAGCATAACTATATTGCACCAGGGAAAACCTTCAAAAACTGAAGGTTGTATGTCCTACGCGTCACACTTAACATTTAGTGCCTTAGTGCCTGGCAGCTCAGCTCTTCTTGCTTTGCAGTTCCGTGCATGGTCAAGGGAAGATTTCTTGGAAAACTTTACAAAAATGTAGTCACATGAGCTTAAGGAGCACCTGAAGCAAGCAGCAAGTAATAAGCTCCCTTGGGAGCAGACAGATAGCATTTAGATAGTTTATAGATGTGACTACCTTAAAAGGTGCTTAGATGGCTACTGAATCTGCCTTGCCTACAATCAGCATGGGAATATGTCAAAGACTTGCAATAGACAGTCCCAGTGAATAAGTAAAATAGGGAGTTTCTCTTGGATCTTCATGTTTAAATTCAGCACTAATCTCCACTGTGAGACAAAAAAAAAAAAAAAAAAAAAAAAAAAAATTTAAACTCAAAACCCAAGAAGGTAGTCATCTAAAACTTTGACATGCAGAAAGGAAGAATCATCCATGCTTGGAAGTTTGCACCAGCTTTATTAGCTTGTTTCCCTCTGCTTTCTTTTTCATGTTTGCTCCTACAGAAAATTAGCTGCTCTCATATAGAAAATCCATTTTTTTTTATTCTTCCCATTCCTTAAAGGATTCTGATTCTGCTGCAGTGATTATAATAAATGAAAATCCTATGGAAATGTGCCGTGTAGTTTTCTTAATATATTTCAACAGATGGTAAGCAGTACCATTCTGAATCTCCACATAACAATGCCTATATGCATGGAGTTGTTTTGTAGTTGTGTGTCTTTTTGGTTTGGTGTTATTTTTAAAGAGCTAGAAGTTGCAGCAAAGCAGCCCTTTATGTAATTTTCTTCCATTTTTCCTCATTCCACAATACACACATAGAAAAAATAAAGAAGCAAGATTCTCAGTTTGAATGAATTAATCGTGCCCACAGTTTGAGAATGATGAGGATTAGGATTAACTTGTATCTATAGGTGTGCCCATTAATTTCTTAAAACACATAAGCATTTGCCACAAGTAAGGTAAATTCAGATAGCTATTTCTTTCTCACATCACTGTACATTGTGGCTAACTCTGCTGGAAGACAGTATAATGAAGATCACATATCAAGATCATCAGATACAAACTAGTAGCAATTACATAGGCAATCAGCAAATGTGATCACTATCTCTTCAAGGGTGCAATTTATAGAAAAAAAAAGGTAACATTCACACACTCAGAAGGTGATAAGATTAAGAATGATGAAAACTGATGATTAAAAGTTTTGGCTATGAATGGTACTAGGAGCACTTTAAAGCTGCAAAGCTGAGCAGAGTGATGCCTGTAGTTATATTTTCAGAGGAAAACCCAGAATTTGTTTTGCCATTACCTGCAATTACAGCACCAGCCAGATTTTCACTGAAAATCTGAATGCACAACATTTTTGCAATCAAGGACACTTGCGGAAAGAAAATGTGTTGCAACACTATACACAAATACAGAAGCGTGTTTCTGAGAAGTGTTCGGAAGTCTTTTGAAGTTGTTGGGTGGCATACATCCAGTCAGGAACAGAAGCACTATTAAAAACCTTATGATATCAACTATATATTTTGAAGAAAATTCTGATTAACGAACTGTGGATTAGCAAGGAATAATAAATACCACATGTAATGCACCAGCAGCACTGAATGACTTCAACTGAAATGCGTTTAGGAACATAAGACAACATAAAGATTACTCACAAAAGTGGAAAGGAACAAGAGTGATTTTAATGGATTCTTTGCTGTAAAGAAATCATCCAATTCTTCCAAGGGACTAGTAAACCTCTACTGGTCATTGGTATCAGATGAGACATTATTAGATAAGGTAGTGAAAGCAATGTACCACATAGCCTTGAAAAATGTCTAGGTGCAGAGCAGCTGACCTAAGCAATCTGTTCTGGCCTTACAATCTGTGACACTGTGCCAGCATTTTGAACCTTTATCTTAGCTTAAAAAGAGAAACACATTACTAGGATGCTGGCAGGAGAATTTGGAAGAAGAAAAGAATAAAGGTTCTATCTAGCTCTATTTTTTTGTTTGTTTGCTTCAAGGGTAGCATGAGACTATATTCAATCCTTACCTGGGCATGTGTCCTAGTTTCTGTAATAAGAGGCATTTGGCATGGTAATTGTCTTTGTTGAAACTGGTCTATCTGAATGAAATCATTCAGTAGGTCTTGAGGAAAAACAAGAATGCCCATAACTAAAGGATTGAATGAGTCGTAGGCCTGGAAGAGTTTCAAGCAACAGAGTCCAGTTTTAGTCATTATCATGTAATCAATTACACAGGTATATCAAGCATCATCTTAAAACTTGATACTTTGGCCTTGCTATTCCTATGGGAATATAGCTTTGTACTATCAGTCTTAAAATAATATGAAATCTTTCTAATTTGCAGCTGCAACTGATTTATGCTTGGCTCATATCCAAGTAGCATTGTCACAAACACATCATATAGTTAAACTAGTTCTTCTCAGATCTCAACAGTTTGTTATTGAATATGCATATGGGAAACAACCATCCTCTCCATCTCTACTATAGCCATTATTTTACTTCACTAAGTTAACTTCTTTTGATTTATTCTGGTTAAAGGTGCACTTCCAGAAGTTCCTTCCAACTACCATGATCCTAGCACAGATTCACATCATTAGGTTCTTGTATGTTCTTGGTCCATTCCTGTCTACCCCTCTGATTCTCAGGATGACCCTGTGTCTCCAAACATGCCTCCAGTACTGCTTTACACTACAGGTATTTCCTATTTGTGATAGCCAGTTTCACTCATCACACTCCTGTCTTTTCAACCAAGGTCATTATTCGAAATAATAAATAAAATCTGCCCTGAGACCAGTCTTTGAGGAAGTTGTTTAGTAACCTCTTTCACCTTGATCATTTGCCTCCCAGCATGACTCATTGTCATCTCTCAGTTAGAGAGCTCCTTACCACATCTCAGTTTCTGTAATAATTTCCATCTTCATCATTTTATCATTTTAATTAATAATTTCCCATGTGAAACTGCATCAAATGCTTTGCTCAAGGTCAGAGAGATTATATCTATTGCTTTTGTCTACAAAATCATCTTTTTTTTCTTTAAATGCATGAATGAAGATTCTTATCAACCTTCTTTGATAAGACAGGCATTGGTATAGCCTGACACAATGTGCCTTTGACCAATACTTATTCCATTTTATCCCCCTTTCCATTTATCTGCAGGGTTTTAATTAGTGTCTCTTTCAAAGTTTCTCACATAATCCTTGCACACAAGTGAGGTCAGCAAAGCTCATAAGCCACAACAAGATATTTAAAATCCCTTAGAAGATAATGTGAAAATTAAGACAAAGTGTTAATGTGGATTTGATGTGTCTGTGGAGGATGATCCTAGGTAACTTAACTCCTAACCTTTAAAGTTATGCACATTCTCCCTTTCTCTAACCATAGAAAATGGGAAATAGAATTATCCGATAGAAAGTAAAAAAAAAAAAAAAAAATCAGCAAAAAGAAGTAAAATTATAAGATACAGCTCTACCAATTCCCCGGTCATTTTCCTGCATAGTTTTATCTGTCACCCATAGCAGATCCACAGGGAAGAATAAACCAAGGGCAGCGTACGGTGCTGCTTCCATGCCAGTCTCTCTCAGCTTCACAGGTTTGTGGCAGAGGAATCCTTGAGCCAATTAAACAGCATCTATTTAATAGTCCTTACTGGATTTTCCTTACCAGTTTTCTTTCCACAAATCAGTTTAAGCTTCCTGCAACCACAATGCCTATGAAGTGCCACCCATTTGTTTGAGTTTATTATGAACTGATTTCTCTTGATGCCCCTTAAGTTTTTCAGTAGGACAAACATGGAATATCATCCTACCTCACCTTCTTCATACCACGCATCCTCTGTTTTGCGCCTCATCTTCACGGAGGCATTACCTGTGTGAAAGCCAGTGCATAACTTCAGGCACCTTTGCTTCCCTTTCTCTTTGTTTCCTCTTACCATCCCCCTGCTTCCTAAAATTATTTTCAACCTCTGGTCAAAGGACTACAGCTGTCCCCTCGGAAAGGGAGACAGCTTTAAGATCTTTCAGGACAAAAATGAGCATGTCTTTCTCCCAGCAAATGTTGCAGGATAACTTCCACCTCCTGCACTTGTCCCTGCAGAAAAAGCTGACCATTTAGCACTCCATGGGCTTCTTTTTTTTAGACATCTACTTCTAATTCATCAGATAAGAACCAAAGGAACCAGCAAGTTAGCACTTGACACTGCAGTCTTTAAATCCTTTTGAGGATTTTGCCCTCACACCTGACCCTGAGGCCATTTATAAAATCTTTCTTATTTAACTTTAATTTCTGCACAAGATGATTGTTCATTTAACCAATGTAATTACCCAATTAAGGATGAATCATCCCTCCTCTCTTGCAGATTTTTCATTCAGAAAGTCCAACTGAGCCAATGCCTCAGGTAGAAGAGCCCAGTCTCACATTCAGCTCAGGAGACCTCCCAAAACACAGTTTAGAGGAGAGCAATTCCATAAACAGGAGGAAGGAAAATTGGGATATTTCCTCCAGTTCCCAAGAGCACATGCACCCCCCTAGAGGCTCCAACGTGCTGCAGCATGACCCCAGCCTGGTACCCAAGCCAGAACTTACTTATTCTATTTGGAGGAAAGGGAGAGGTTGCATCATTTCAGTCCTATTAATTTGAAGATAATAAACCTACTGTGAAAATTCCATGGGATAAAAAGGGAAAATTCTTGCTTTTAGTACTTTCATTGGAAAACAAAACAAAACAAAACAAAAGAGGCCATTACTGACTGTTTATTTCAATGTCACATATACTTATTAACTTATTTGAACATTAATTTTACTGAGCCATTAAATGAACATTTGTTTCCCTATTCTGATGAGGTAAGAATTATGTCAATTTTGTGTACACAATGAAAAATGTGAATGCAGTTCTGTTGGTTTTTTTCTCCTGTGTTTACCACAAGCACATATATGCTTCAGGTTTTTACCTTTCCTTAGATAGGATGCCTTCTGACTTTGCACATGGGAATTATTCTTAAGTTTAAAACTGATTTTAAAAAGCATTGTTTATAACCAGTACCTTGAAGCCACGCAGCACATCAAAGGTGACAGTACACCTTAGCAAGGTACCCTGTAACATGTGTTTCTCTAAACTGTGGTCTTTTTTGAAGAGCTTTTGCCTGTAATGCACTTTTCTGGCTTGTGGTTTTGTCCCACAACTGGTATCACAAGAGAACATTGCCCTCTGGTGTCACAAACTGTGGCTTTGTCTTTTGAGGGTCCTCCGCATACATTCTCTCTCACCCTATTTTTTGTCTTCCATTTTCACTGCACTGACAGCCAGAGCTGTAGCTCACAGGCATAAGACAGCAGAGTATGTGGAAGCGGATCTTTCCGTGTCTATAGGGAAATTTTTGCACTCACATAACAGCTCCCATGAGTTCAGAAATAATCTTTTTACCTATTTTACAGAAACCTCAAATTAGATTCCTTCAGGTTGGGTCATAGCTTATTCTTTCTGACTAATCAATCAAGCCACTTATTCATCCTTTTGAACAGGTAAGCTTTTGGGGTTTAAAGGTGAATATTAGAATTAAAGCTAGCAGAATACAGAAGCAAAGATGTTACTGACTTCATTACTGTTACCAGAACTTTTCCAGTCATTATCAAGTTCTCACTGGGGGACTGAAGCGCCTCGCCTGCACTTGGGAACAGCAATGAGATCTAACTAATTGTACATGGGCTTGCCCCTGAGCACACACCAGCACACTGAGACAAAGAAAAAAGGAATAAAAAAGTGGTAAGGAAACCAAGAAATACAAATCACATGCAGAAAAGCAAAATAGTACATGGGCATTAGGTGTTGGAAGCGAGCACCAAAAGACACAGGAAGAGTTATTGTTTAGGTATCCAAAAAGGGGTGGGAATGATGTAGTGGGAGCAGTACAGAGTTTCAACTGCCCGGCCAGTATTGGAGGCTCTGCCTGTAGATCATTTGCACAGAGTAGAATATGCAGACAAGAAAAAGGGCTAGATTATTTTCCACAGCTCTTAAATGCCAATATATTTTTCTATTCAAATATGCCAAGAGTTTATTAAAGATGTTTTCAAAAGGGTATTTAGCACATTGCATATATCTTACTGCCAAATAATTTGTCCAGTCAAAATGCTTCAACAAGTTTTTTTTCTACTAGTGACTGATGGTTCTAATAGACAATTCCACTGTTTCCATCAGTGACTTGCAGCTCCTCTCGAAATCACAATCTGTAATGTATGTGCACCAGTAAAACAAACACTGAAGGCTTATTGTAGAAGTGGCCAGATGGTGCTGCTCATAATTTGCTGACTGTAACTCTGGATGCTGCCTAATTATTACTTACTTTTGCTTGCTATTTACCTTCACAGTGAGATCTTACATCTAGTTTTAGACTGCTAGTAACCACTGACCTCAGTTCAGTTCTATGAAGGACCATTTATGAACAATGGAAACATCTCCAGGGGCTATTACTCTCCTTTTACCCTAGATACTGCAGGGAAGCACTCCTCTCTTTCATTAAACTAAAGATAATTAGCTAAGAACAGTCACATTAACTTGCTTTTGCATATTTCTTTCTGTCCTTTAGTCTCTTCCTCAAATGTGCATTTCCCTATTTGCAAATTGTCTTTGCTGTCAGAACTATTGAAAGAGAGAAAGTATAAAGCTGAGAACAGACTGGAAGATCACTTTAGAGAAATTAATTACATTAGAGAAATTAAACTCAGTACAAAACAAATTAGAGAGGAAATTCAAGCTAGACTTCTTGGGAAGAGATTACAGAGCAAAAAAAAAAAAAAAAAAAAAAAAGAAGAGAAAGAAAAAAGAAAGTATTTCTCTTTTTTTAAGGAAAAAGCATGTAGATAACAGAAAGAAAACAAGTTCCAAAAACCTTTTGAGGCGATATAGAAGGAAATGGAGAGAGAACCTGATAAGAAATCATGGCAGTGAAGCCAGGATGCAGTCTGCAAGCACTTTCCTATGAGGAAATTTTTACAGAGTGCAGTAATAAAGGTGTGGTAGATGTGACTTTTTTTTTTTTTTTTTTTTTTTTAATTTATTTATTTATGTATTTATTTTGGTGCTATTAATGTCTTTTTCAATGCCTGCTTACAAATTCCCTTGTACAGTGCCAGCATGGGCTTTTGGCAGATCTGTACCTGAGCAGAACAGTCAGGTATAGATCTGCAGAACACAACTTCTGCTTTCTTGTTATTTCTAAGCTGGATCTGTTTTGAGGGCTTTGTAAAAAAGCAGATATATATGTTGCAGGCTACACCACTTCGGTCTGGGTGCGAAATTCAACAATAATCTGAAATGTAGATCTCTATGGAGTCACAAAATAGACAAATACCACATAATCCAGAACAAACTGCTGACCAAATAGAGAGCAGCTGAAAAAAAGGGGAGACAGTCTTACTGAAATTAGTGACTATGTTCCCGTATGGTATGTTCCCATACCATACTTTCATTTTGCCCTTTGGATTTATGTGGATTTACTTTCATGTAGCAAAAATGCTAGGCCTGGCAAGTCTTTTCATTTATTACTTAAAAAAAAAAATAAAAAAAAATAATCTGTAAAATACATATTTCAAAGAGAAATTTAGACATAAATTATTAGGAGACTGACAGTCATGGCAGCCAACTAGCTGGAAGGTGATGATTTGTCTTATATGTCAGAGAGAGAGAAACTTTTCCTACACTTCAGTTTTTCTTGCCATGTATTTCATTACTTTCCTTATTTTTTAGGCTCTCCAAGAAATCTAGTGAAACTTGTCATTCTTCAAAATCTGATGAGCTGCCTTTTTTGACTGCACTGACACGAGTTCATGCCTACTGCTACCACCATCAATGAAGTAGCAGTAATCTTTGGTGACCTATATGATCACCATATTTATCTCCAAGCATGCTGTTAGAAAAACATGATTGGCACCATATTTAATGGAACTGCTTCCTCTTCACTCCTGAATAGCTGTCTCCAGAGGCTAGTTATTCACTCTTTGCAAATTACCTCTGAGGTCTACCATCCTTCTGGCTAAAGGCAGCTCTGGAGCCTTTAGCTGTTACATGAGGTAATTTGCAGCCCAACTGACTTCCCCTTTCCTCCCTTTACTTGTTTACTAGATTACAAGTTTGAGTACAGGCAGATCATACATGCCTGAGAACAGGTACATGCGGGAAGAAAGTCCGCAGAGATGAGTAGCATTTATTTTTTCAAGGAAAGTAACAGTGAAGTCGATTCAGACCCTATTTCTGGAAGTGAATTGCAGGATCGGCCCTCTCAGACTTCAGTCTCAGCAGCTCCTCTTCACAAACAGTGTGTGTACCCATCTGTAATTTCTTTTTGTTTTTATTTTTACCTGGACAACTGATAGAAAGCTCTCACAAGCGAAGACACCTGGCACAGTTCAGTGCAATCACTGTTGAGGCTTTAAGCTATATTTTACATGTAAATAATGATTGGTAAAGGAGATGCAATTAGATAATTAAAAATTTTCCAGAAAATCTTCTTCCCTAGGGTGACTTTAAGTTCAAGTATTCACTGGATTCTTTTAATTCCATAACTGTCATGGAAGCAGCCCTACAGTTGTTTTTTATTTATTTATTTATTTATTTTATTTTAGAGTTTCTCTGGCATTCATCAAAGTGTTCTCCATATAAGACAATGGAAATCACAACTATCTGGTGTCTCTAGGACACTCAGGATCGAACCATCCCCAATTACTTGAGCCAGACCCTGCACAGCTTCACCCACCCCAAGCAGCCATGCTGTTGGTGTACCAGGTGGCTTCTTCTTGCTGAGTGTCAGAGCTAGTGTGGCCAGGGCTCCTTTTGGAGCCTGCTCCACATGCTCTGCAGCTAAACCCTACAATCAGGAACAATCATTCCCTGGAACTTCTCTTGCCTTTCTGTCAGCTGCTGAAAGGAGATGAGATAATCCCCACTCCCACCATAAGTTCTCAGTAGTCTACTGAAAGCAGTGGGCCCAAATCTCAACATCAATTGATAGAGAGTAATTATTTTCAGAGGAGCTACACCCATGTGCATAAAAGGCAGATCCAATTGCCTTCCAAAAACTGAGACCTATTATTCTCTGATAGTGCCTGTTTAATGGTTACTGTTGTTAGTTTGTTAGTTACCATTACCAGCACAGAGCCTATTTTTCAGCCCATTGCTGAATCCAGAGAGGTCTGCTGAACCAAAGCCACTATTTCAAACACTGATCTATAAATATAAATGCATGAGTTCACAGCAGTCTTCCTTTTGGGCAGTTTTCATCTGTTGCTTTAGAGCAGTGTGCTTGTATGTTTTACGTGTTGCAATATTCAATCAATGCTATTAAAACAAAAACAATGTAATCAATCAATAGATACATTCATTACATTCATCTTAATATTTAGTGCCTGTTCCAGTGACACTTTGTTCTGTCTCCTGGTAACATTGCTTATAAGATGTCATGATGTCATCATGAAACAGAGAAAGAAGGAAGCTGCTTCAGTGGATTCTGAAACAGTGTAAAATAACAAGAGGGTTACACTAACTTAAAAAAAAAAAGCGTTGCTGATTGCAGTTCTCCCCATGTTCAGCGAATCATGAAAGAACTCTATATCAAATTTCTGGCACTTGAAAACAGGAAAGCAATCCAAAGACAGTGGCCTTCTGGCAATGCCTAGTCACAGACACATCCAACCCGCAGCCTGTGGGCCGCATGCAGCCCAGCACAGCTCCCAGTGCATCTATCCATGCAGCTGGGCCATTGTGGCTGTTGCTCAGCCTTGCTGATCATCCCAGCCCAGCCCCAGGGCAAACAAACAGTGGTGTCCTATTAACAATGTCTGGGCTGAAACCAAGGCATGAGGAGGGCACCATACAGTGCCAAATCAGATCATGATAAATAATTGTACGCATGTTGATTCATTGGCTAAACACAGTCCTGTGAGCAGTAAAAAATATGCAGTCTGGCTTTCCATTCCAAAAAGGAATTTGAGAACAGGCTTCAAGACCGCCAGTAAGTCATATTTGGGATATATTTGCAACTCCATTTTCAGTCAACATAAGTATATCATCCACATGTTTTCAAATAGCATGTGTAAATTTCCAATCAGACATTCACCCCAAAAATCTGACCACGTCTCTACTTCTATAAGATCAATTGTACAAGAGAAAAACATTCCTAGCTTCACAATCACTCCTTATTTATGTCATTGCTTTTTGGCAGTATACGCATTTGTGAACAAATATTTTCAAGGATGAGGAACAGAAGAAATAAAATTCCATCAAAAATCTCTGACAAACACCTCGAAAACTCACTAAGAGTTGCAGCCACTGCTATGGAACCAGCCCAGTGTGTTAGTTTTACAGGAACAGGGACAAGTATCCCACTAGTTTTATGTTTTTCTTATTCTCTTTTTGTTTGTTTGTTTGTTTGTTGTAATAAAAAAATGTTAAATACTAAAATAAGTTTTGTTACCTATATACACTACCAATATATATTTTACTGCTCCAAAAGTAATGCCTCCTGTTTTATTATGTTTGCCCACGATGTCAGTTGCTGGTACAGCAGCAGAGGTTGAAATTTCCCACTCTGTTACAATTGATGTCAGCAGAGGGGATGCCCAACAAAATGGCTCCTGACATAGAAGTGCATATGAAGCAAAAGTGTGTCACTGGATTCCTCTGTGCAGAAAAAAAATGGCACCCACTGACATTCATCAATGTTCGCTGAATGTTTCTGGAGGTCAAACAGTGAAGGTGGGCACAGTAAGGGGAGACAATGAGAGTGGGTCAGCTCTGCTGGTGCAGATTTTTATCAGTGCACCAAGGAGACTCTCATTCATGGCTGGTGAAAATGCAAAGCTGATAGTGGTGGCTGTGTTGAAAAATAGTGATTTGTAGCTGAGAATTTGCCCTATCAGAGTTTTTATGCTCTTTGTATCAGTTGTAGTTTCCATTGAAATAAATAGGAAGCATTACTATCAAAGCAACCTTTGGATATGCATCCCAAGACACTTCCTGCTCATTCAGTGTGGCCCAGGCAAGCCAAAATATTGAACACCCACTAGGCTCTAATGGAAAAGTGAAAGTGCTGACACAAGGGACTTCCTTTCTTCCCCCCTCCCTCTATTCAGTTGTTCACAGTGAATCAATGCAAAAATTTTCTAGAGTCTAGATCAATGGAAACATAGAAATTAATTGTTGAAGTCACCTCATTACTCAACTGTCAGTGTCAATAGATGTTTAGCACTGCTATAAGAGTAGCAGCAGCGTATGATTTCAACAATGCAGATAAGTACTTTTAAAGTGACAGCTCACAAAGTGCTGCTGAGCCAGGTGCCATGTGCTGCCATACAGTTCAGGATTACCCTGCCCTATGGAGCTGTAACTCAGTACACCAGTTTTTAGAGACATACACTTCCCCCCCTTAATCTCCTGTGCAAAATGGAGAGAACCCTGTGGCATTTCCTCACAAGCTCCTGTGCTGAGAGTGGGTCCCCTCTGTGCACCTCGCAAACCAAAAGACACCTGAACTAAATGCTCAGGACTTCTTTCATCACAAAAATCTGCAGATCACATTTCATCAGCAATGTCTGGAACACCTGATTCACTGCTGTTTAGTGATGAGCTGATAAACTTGTGCAAAATTATAACACTCCAGTGAGAAAAACTTCTGTGCCAAACTTTAAGGATCTATAGGTTTTTTTTTGTTTGTTTGTTTGTTTGTTTTTTAAACTAAAGGTTATTTCTACCAGTCAGAGAAATATAAAACATGATGATGTTTGCTGTTAGAATCTCTTTGTTGGGAAGAATGTTGCGCAGGGCCAGGTAGACTGCTTCCAAGCTTTTCTCAGTCTGTATGCTGCTGGAGATAGAGAGGGGTCAAAGCACCACACCTCTATGCTACTGGCTCCTGTGGACAGCATACACCTGGGGACATCTGTCTCACACAAACAGTCCAAACAATCCAAGAGAAGAGTAAGTAAGAAAAAAAACACAGATAGTATAATGCAAAAGTTATAAAACATTTAAGACTGGCTCTTCATCGTTACATCTAAATTTCCAGAAGACTACTACGAATACAATTTCATCATACCACTATGTGGCAACAGCAAGTATGAGAACAGTCCTGTGTCTGAAAAGCTGCTGGAGGCATTGCTTCTGAGAAACATTGTCTGGGCTGGAAAAATCCACCTCACTTCTTGTAAAAGTTCCAGCATCAAGAGCTGAAGTACAGAAGTGATTTACTTGTTATGTGTCATGGCAAAATGACAACATCCTTTCATGATAGCTCTGCCTTGGTAGCTTCATTTTCACACTTATCTTTACATAGTTTCAAAATTCTGCATAGCCTCTGAAGGTGAAAGGAAGTTTAGCTCTCTGCTCAGATACACAACACATATCTGTACAGACTGGCACAGAAATAAAGAGAAGGTACTCTATTTAGAGCAGAAAGATGAACACTGAAGAGGCAAAAGAAAAGGAAACAATCGAGGTTATGGAGAGTTAAGGAGTTAAAGATACATGAATCTAATACAATCAGGAAAAATGTTCTTCACACTGCAGCAGTGGTGATAAAGTTGAAGATGTGGCTATGGAGCCACACCAGGAAATGCTAATGTAAGCTGAGAGAGTTCTTGCTTCACTTGGAAATTCCTCCCCAGATAATAAAGATTAATATACTCAGATAATATGTATAAAAGTGCTATCATAATTAAAAACAGTTCAAGCCTTGCTAAGACAAAGGATGTTCTGTTTCACCAAAAGTCGAGTAATACTTCAAAAGCAGAGATCAGGCCTATACTACAAACAATAAGTTAGTTTTATAAATTCACAACTATCAGAGCTTGTCTGTACCAGATGGAACATTTTAATGGCATGTGCCAAAATGATCTACATTGAGTGGCTGTTAAATTGGTACTCAGACATGAAGAGTCTTAGCTATGGAGTTCCCAGTGCTGAAATTCTTTTTCCTCATGAAGGTTTCTTTGGTCTGTCTCTAATGACCTTGTTCTGCAGACTCCACTTTCTTCCTATTCCTCTCTGCCTACAACACTCAAAATACCAGTCGAAAAGGAATTTTGAGTGTCTATAATTCACTGCAGAAACTTTTCAGACTGCAGAAGAGACAGATAAGACACTAACACCGACAGCATCAACAAAATAAATCCTTCAGCACCAATAAATTTTATCAGTGCTTGTTTATAGAGTTTGGGTCTTTTTTCACCTGTCCAAACTGATGACAACTTATCAAGATAATGCTACATAGGTTTGATAGCATATTTGCTGGCTGACAAATCTGTATTGCCAAATGAAACTTTAAACTCATGTAAGAAAGTAACCAACATGTTTCTTTGCTCCTTCTGCCAGCCACAAACCACAAAATGGACAGGGACTGCCTCTGTACTGAGTTGCGTACCTCATTTCTAAAACTTTCAGAGCCATATGTAACCTTATATCTTTCTCAGTTACAGCTCCCAAACCCAGTTTCTAACTCAGACAGGTAAAGAACCTTAAAAGGACATGTAGTTGTTTCCCTGTAGGGGCAGTAGGACAAGCTACCATAAGGTTGTAGAGAGTCAGATGGGCTGATGTGGATGGCTGATTGTTTGTGGGAGCTGAAATCTCATGAAATTTCCATGAGAGATGAAGCAGACATGATTGCCACTGTGTCCTACTTTGTGCTTTCTAGTCTATATTCTCCGTCCTTGGTCTGGACATTTTTCTGCATAGAAAAATCCTCTTGAAGAAGATCCTTTCTTTTGGGTTATGTACAGTGTCCTGAGGCTGGACTTTAAAGAAACTTTTTGGTACAGATGGTAAGACTGAAGCACTAGTTCAGAACTTTAATGATTAGCCTTACATCTTCTTGAAAGTGAATTCAGAAAGCTGTCTAATTTTTATTTCTCTGTGGGGAACAGAGATGGAACAACGCCTGTAGCCTGTGATGAATGTTACCAATGTAAACTACTTTAGTATCTAATGTCTTTGGAGGATTCATTTGCAGATTTTCATGCTTTGGCTAAACACAGACAGGAATCATCTGCAGCTATACTTTCACATCTTCAACACTTCCTCCTGTGGTAAAACATTCCTGTGACTGTAAGCAATTAAACTGCTGAACAGGGCAGTTCAACAGACAGCACAAACTTCTGAAAACCATCTTCCTCTGCTGAAGATGCTGTGGTCACTGAAAACTAACACCAACTGGTTTTGAATATTCTCTGGTATTCAACATGGAAAAATTTCCCATCAGAAAGCACCAGTTTAACAGCAGTAAAAGCTAAATATAACAAATGCTTCCAAACAAACAGTCCACAGAGACAGCTGACATTGTTGTGCTTAAGTCCGTGAGGTAGACAGTTGTCCTTAAGAAGAGGGGTGGAGGACTAGCAAACCTGTTGCACAGCTGAGACAGAACTTGCTCCTTCCCCAGCCCCAGATCATAGAAAGGAATAATTTTTTCAATGCCAAAAGCAAACTGTGGCACCTCATTGAGTATTACAGTGTTACTGTGGGAAATAGGGCTTATGTTAAAGAATTGCCTGAGAAAATCTCCCCAGAGAGCATTGTCTATTTAGCAGGAGGAGTCCCTAGAGCTAATTCCCAGAGCTTAGGTTCTCCAGCAACAAACAAAAGAAGTAAAACTCTTCTGGATCACAGGCTTCAGAAATTGAAGAAAGAAAGGGAACTGGAGACATAGTAATACTGGAGTAATAAAAAGGTATTTGACTCATCATTCATCTTTTCTGGCAGCTACAAGATTATACTGCATGATACCATGTCATTTATGCTGTGCCAAAGATCCCTGCAGTGAAAAGAAAGTATCCGCTTCAGGATGTTACATGTAAATAAAAATAAATGCTGTAATGTTCACAATTTGGGGAGGTGCACTCATCAGAATCTCTTTGTTCTCATATTTTCCCTTTGTTCTTCCATTTAATTATTACACCTTACATCTAAATGCACTTTTCCTGATTACTTATTTGGTTTATTTTTTTCTGTAATCTCTATTAAGGTACAGTATTTTAAGAAATGGGTGGTTAGTAGCTTTCCAGAGGCAACATGTCTACTAAACTGACTGCAACAAAGACAAATGATCTCTTTTATGCTGCATGAACTCTCTCCTTTATATAAACACATACATCTATAGGACTGTTCATGACAATAATTTATTATAAATAATAGATAATGTTAATCATCCTGGCATCAAATGGCTATATAATTAACTTATTTAAATTTAAAATTCATTGATTTTTTTAAAATTTTATTTTTTGTATCTTAGCTGGAGAAAAATATACCACAATTTTAAAAACACTCAGAATACAGATTTTCCTATGCAGTATTTTTCAGCAGTGTTGCCACTAATTTCAAAGGTGAAGAGTATTGATGGATATTCCGTTGGTTTGGTGGTTTTTTTTAATGCAAACCAGACACAAATAACAAAGGCCTGAAGGCAAGCAAATAAACCTCGAAGGGTAGTTAGGTACTTTCAGGCAAAATTAGGAGATTATTTTCTTAGCAAAGTAATGGTAAACACTTGTTAACATACCTCTGTTCTTGTATTTAATCAAAACCACTACATTTAACAAAAATTCTTGCCTTGTTCCACATGATTCAATGAGATGGAAGATGAGGAAAGTGACTGTCAGCATTGAGCTGCTTTGCTCCCTTGGCTGCCAGCAAACATGCCAACCTCTTTCTAGCACGGCAGCCTCGGGGGGCTGAGATACCTGCAGAGAATCACTGCAGGAGGGTCACACTGGGTGACCAATCCATCCCAGCAGTGCTCTGTGCATAGGAAAAGAAATAAGCTCATAAGGCATTGAAGATTCGCTTTTCCACATGGGACAGCACATAAACTTTCATGTCTCTGTACCTGCAAAAAGTTTTTTAAAAATTTGACTCAGGATGCCCCAGGAAAGCTAGGGTGTGGTAACCAATCTATTATGCCTAAATCAGGCTGATTGATAGACCTGGTAGAATGCTGCCACCTTGTATAACTGAGAGAGATCAGTTAAACAAACACAAGTGTGTATACAGAATTATAGAGATTTATATACATGTACACAGACACATACACACAGATCACTCAGAAGGCAATGCCTCCTATATATTTCCATTGAAACTACAACAGATAAGAAGAGCACAATAATACTATGATAGAGCAAATTCCCAGCTACAAAACCCCGTTTTTCAACAGTCACCATTAGCAAATTTGTGCAGATGAGCTGACCAGCCACTGCTGAAACACACCACCCACTACTTCATTGTGCTTACATCCACTGCAGAAACATTCAACGTGTCAGCGAGTATTAATGGATGCAGTGTTTTTGTATGGGGAATTCACTGACACACCTTTGTTTCATATGCACTTCCCTGTCAGGTGCCACTGTGTCAAGCTGCTCCTCTGCTGCCATCTGTTACACAGTAACAAAATGGAGTGGAACATCAGTGGGAAGGCTCAACCTCTACTACGGTACCACCAACACCCGCCTCTGATGTCATGGGCTAACATAAGCAAACAAACAAACAAAAAAACAGGAGTCATTAGTTTCAGAGCAGCTATTGTATATGCTATGTAGTTGTAACTTTGTCCATATTTCCATTGCTTCTGTAATGTCAGTTTTGAGCTACCTGAGGTTTTAACATGGATGGTTGATGATAGACTGGGAGGAATCAGCACCTCTTTAAAGAATAATTCTTCTCTGTGCTCTGGAGGAGGCAGTGGAGAAAGGAAATGACTTACACTAGCACTGGATGCACAAAGAATAGTCTCAAAACTAGATAAAGGTTTCTGATTAGAAGTAAATAAATTCATGGACTAGATGCCAATTAAAATAATGAGAAGATGCAACACAACATCCTAAACAAACTGAAGAAAAATGAAGAAAAAACTTCTAACCGAATTATGCAGCGTGGTAAACCATGAGAGAAAAGAGCTGGACTTTGTCCTATAGGTCTCTTGTAGTTCTAGGAATGAGGCTCCTAAACGTCAGTGTCGACTCAGAGATACAAAGTTGTGTCAGGAAGGGCAGCAGAGACAGCTCTCTGCATGCACCAAGGAGAACATCTCTCTGTGCTTGACGTTTCCTATAACCATTCCTCAAGCATTCATCACTAGCTCAATAAGAGATCGGGTTTGAGGGAAAGTGAAAGTTTGACTGAAGACTGAAGCCATCTTTGCACTTTTTTTCTGTTGCCTCTATTAAAAACTCTGCTGTGCCTTTTTTAAGGTGGCTAAAAAGTGCCTACTGTTCATAATTGAAAGTAGAAAGGAAAATAGTATACGGAGTCTGTGTCCTGTCTTTTGTTTTCATTTCAATTACTGAGATAAAATTTTCTGGGAAGGGCAGCATCCTGGGCAGTGCCCTGCCTTGGGTCATCAAGAACATGCAGAAACAAAAGTTGCATTCTGCCACAAGATCAAACTTGCTGAACATTGCCTCTGTTTGGATACAGAACTAGTAGCTGCGACCACTTCCATTTCCAAAGGTGCCCATTTTTCCTTTATATCTACTTTTACTGTAAAAGTACTATGTTGATATTCATGAAAATGTTTTGCCTCAGGAGGCCTATTGAGGGATTTATTTTTTTTATTGTACTATCACACTTATTTAAATATTATTTAAATTCACACCTTGTCATCCAAACATGACAAAGACTACAAGGGAATATAAGATGATATAAGGAAGCTAAAGTGATTTTCAATTTTTAATCCCTGTCTTCTCATACTAAACAAAAAGGATGAATGTGTCTTCAGTAAGTGAAACATTGCTGTGGCATTATAAATTTCCAGATGGTACTAGCAATAACTGAATGAGTTCATATCACTGATGTAACTCCCATCACATTAATGGCACTACACCAGGCATTAAATCTGCACAAAATCTATGCAGGTCAAACACAGAAAACTATGGTGATGTGAGTTTACCGTACTCATTAAAAAACAAAAAACTGAAATTTCTAAATTTAGACAAATAATTTTGTAAGCCATCTCACCAGCATGCAATACACACGGTTATGTATTCGATATAGTAACCAGCAGCACGTAATTGTATACAGTTATTTCATTACTACTAAAAACAGAATTTTACATATTATCATCTGAATTAAGCTATGTTATATTCCCATTCATGAATCAGAAAACATAGCTAGGCTAAATATAATGAGGTGTGGGGTTTTGGTTTGATTTGTTTCTTTTCTTTTACTGGACATGAAAGATGAAATAGCCATAAAAACAGTAAAAGAACCTGGAGCTTAGGTAAAACATCTAAATCATTGAGTTTCATATCACTGACACCAAAAACTGCACAAGGGTGTAAAACATAAGAAGTCACAGACATGGAATGCAAACTGGAAGTGATGGTCATAGAGCAATGAAAATACATCTAGATTACAAGAAAAAGCATCAGCAGCATGGAAGCTGCACCGTAGAGATACAAGTAATTACAGTGCCTTTAGCAAAAATAGTTGACAAAGTTACCGTTATTGGTAATGCTTCCAAAATTGTTTTTCTTCGCAATTTAGAGCATTATTGGTATTATTTTCTCTGTTCAAACAGGTAATATTGCTGGAGACAGCCTGGGAAGTCATGTTTTGTTTGAGAAAGCATTCTATTTCACCACCTCACCCAACCCCCAAAAATCCAGCTGGGCACAGTTCACAGCAAATTCTGCAAGTCAGAGGTAAGCTGGTCTGGCTGAAAAGCCATTCCTGCACAGCCTTCAGAAAAGCCTGCAGATAAACAATAATGACCATCATGAATTATGTTTTCAGTATATCTCAGTGCTGATCTAACTCCTCGCATAATTCATGGGAATTTCACAGCACTGTTGGAAGCTTTTGAAACTCACGGCTAAAGTTTCTGGAAAGACCTTTATAAGGAGAAGACTGCCTTTCCTTGTAAGATTTGAGATTTCTAGTCTGCTTCATGGCAGATTTTCCCCATAAAGTCAAGATTATCCTTGATGAGATATAGCATTTCTCTGCTAAGGATAGCACAAGCACTACTGTGGCAGTGTATTCTTTCCTCCATAACCTGATATATCACCCCTAGCCTATAGACCAGCTCAGAGCATTAACCATGAGTGGCAGCTGTGATGACTGCAGCTAGCTCAGGTTGGACTCTGAGGGGACAGATAATAATAACTAAGGGCTAAATGAGCAAATAATGTTGGTATGCAAACACGACTAATAATAAATAACCTTGCCCTATAAATAGGAGACAGCCCAGAGCCCACTGAGCTCTCCTTACACAGCCAGGATCATCCCTTGAGTGCCCCTTCAAGGCTCCTCCTGAGGATGAGACTCCTGGGATGGATACTTGGTAGGTGACTAACAGCATGCATTGTAATCTTAGCTAAAGGATCTAAGGAACTTATTTCATATATCATCATTTAGACATAAACTGTTTGCCAAATTTGGGACTAAGATTGGACCCAGCCATATCCAGACTCCTCTAAGAAGGAGTTTGGAAGAAAATGGTCTATTCTGAACCTTGCAACTCAATTAGAGTGATTCTTAACAGTTTTGTCTGACTGTTGTCAGTGCAATAAATGATGAAACATACCTTGCCATAGAAATTCATAAAGTTGCTGCCTTGTAATAGTAAATATGGTGCTGCTTCCCTCATAAAAGTGAAGTTCATCACTCATTCTGCAACAGGTGTTCATCATACATACAATCTGTCTGAAAGCTGCACATCTAGTCTAACTCCAGCATCAGTACAACGAACATACAGCCACAGGAGCAACTGGTGACTTTCATTGTACTTACTGGAAAGTGAGATACATTTTCAAAAACAATTGATTTCAATGCCTAAGGTAATAAAAGATGATTAACTCTTTCAGAGCTCTTCTCTTTCTCAACTCTGTGGGCATTACATGTGCCTTTCTAAGCCTGAATATATTTTACACAGAACTAGAAGCTTTTCAGTAAAGGAAAATATATGTAGCTATTTTCTTGTTAACTCGTATGTGTATTTTAGTAGGGCATTGTTTATTAGGATATGTGCAATTTTTACCACGAGGAAAAATTCAGTGGCACACCTTTGCTTCATATGCACATCCATGTCAGATGCCATTCAGTCAGACTGCCCCTCTGATGCCATCTGTCACATAATAACAATATGTAATGGAATACTGACAGGGAAGTTCAAACTCTACTGCCTCTACCACCAATATATTCTTCTGAGCCACCAATATATTCTTCTGAGCCAACATAATAAAACAGGAGACGTTACTTTCAGAGCAGCCTTTTTAACTGTGGGAAGGCCAACACATATAAGATAACTATTTTTGAGAAATCTCCTATTAAAGTTGAAATCTTTTATGTATAGACCTTGAGTGTCACTTCACCTTAACCTAACCAGGAGGATAGGAAAATCTGGTCACATCCCCTTCCCTTCAAGGGTGGGATATGACACCATGCAGACATTTACACGGCAGAAAATGCCAGAGAATTTGATATAAAACTGCTATGACAATTGACTATTTCTTATTCATATTGGAAATATGGCTTTTGTATTTTTTCTGACCATAGTTTAATGAAGTTCAGAGAACAGAAGAGCGAGACATATCTCGCATCCTACTGACAAATACAGGTCTTACAGGACACAAAATATATTTTACATATTTTTTTTCAAGCTTTCCATTTCCATTCAGATCTTTTTGAATTCTTGGCCTGACCCAAGATATAATGGTAAAATATTGTGAGATAGATTGACATAGATCAATACATCAATAGTTAGGGAGACAGACAAAGATAAATAGATAATGAATGGATGGATGGAGGAATACAGATGCACACAACATATCTGGAAATGAATCTAAGCCATATTGTCAATATCTTTAATAGAATAGGTTGCAGATGTTTTATGTGTGTATTTACATGCAGCTCTAAGTTCTTATCCCATATTTGACCTCTAAGACTTTCTATGCATGATCAATAGCAGGATTTAGAATTCTGGTATCCAAACACTGCCTGCTAATATACCTATTTTTCAGTCATGGTTGGAGGCATTTTGTACTATGTCTGAATATACAGTTCTTAAGATCGCTTGGTGAGGAGGGAATTATTAGAATTAATGGAATTTATATTTGTACACTGGAAAGAATAATTGGTTATTTCATGAAGTGCTGCAAATGATGAGTGACTTGAATATTATGTTAGTGAACATTTACAACATAGTGGATAATTTTGCAATTACGATTTTTGATGACATTATTAAAGCTAGGTCACTTACTGCACTAATCTCTTCCGTTATGTCTCCTGGCATAATTACATTAGTTACTAAGTACAATGTTTTCAAAAGAAGCTATGCTTTCCATTAAATATTTCAACCTTACCTATAATGAGATCAGCATTAACAAGCTGCTATCAGTTCTGTAGGGAGATTTGATAACAGTGAATTAGAGCATTGAAGATGTAAGTTACAACTTTATTTGTAACCATTCCTTATTTTTATGCAGTGAAGTTTAAGAAAATGTGTTTTCAATTTTATTTTTTTTTCCAAAGTAGATGCAAATACACACTTGCAAAAGTAAACTACTAGGGAAGACAAATACATCTTCTAATTCTTCTTGTATGTACTTAAATCGTACCTGTCTAAAAATATTTCTTTGCAAGCAGGATTCATATTGTGGATAAAAGAAAGTCAGTGAAAATAATATGCTATATTCAGATGTTTGAAAAAATATATACAGGACAAGCTACTTGCAAGACATTTTGGAAATAGAAATTTAGTAATTACATAGCTTTTGCAACATAATGAAGTAGATGCTGCATTTCCTTAGGGATTTATGAATTGCAGCACATGAAATAGTATTCCTGGGCAGGATTAGAAACTGAGAAATTCAAAAAAAAACCCAAAAAATGAGAGGATAATATTGTTATTAAGGTTAATAAAAATTAAAGTGGGTTAATGATTCACGCCAGATGTATTGGATGAAGTTGAAAAACTGCAAATGACAATTAATGTAAACTAAGGACATAATCTGAACAGTCTTTCTCATAAATCTGATGGAATCAAAGCCAGTTAAGAACACGTTAGGGGAAAAGATCAATGAGGTTGTCTATTGAGATTATATCAGGAATTAAAGAAAATAGCATGGATTGATTGAGGTGGTATGACAAACAGTAAATGGTTGTGAGGGTTAGAAACATCAGTGTTTACTGCACTTGGAAGGAGGTATTTCAAGTACACTGAAAGGAAACTTCCAAAGAAACAGACCTGGACCAGATGCCTATGAGCCCAACTGGGAGTTCTGCCACTGGCTTCAGGCAGCACAGGGACATCCCTGCAATCATAAAGATCTGCACAATAAGAAACACAGACTAGTATAATTGCACAGAATTTAAATAAAATGTAAACAAGGAGAATGTAACAATAACTTAATAAGTTTTTCTCAACATCTTCAGTTATTCAAGACCCTCAACAAAGCCACAAATCATTACATAAACGAGATAAAGAAAGCTTCTTTACAAGCCATAGAAGTAAGCTCTGCCACTCACTCATTTCCTCCCTTCTTAAGCCCACATGCCTCACCACCAAGGGCTACCAGAGAACACGGCATCTCTTCACAACCAACGAATACACCCACTGTGAAAAACTGAGAAATCTCAAAGGACTTAAGTGAAGTCTTGATATTAAAAGTTTGTCAATCTCCGTTGTACAATTAGGATTTATTCAAGGAATTATTTTCAAGGATTTTCAAAGATTTTCAAGTTTATAAAGTTAAACTCAGAGCTTGGCAAGGATGGACTGCACAAATAGAGATTGATGTATCCTAAACAATCCTTGATGGCTCAGTAGACAACTCAAAACTGTCCTGCAGTTGCTACATTGAAGGGAAGAGAAGCCATACAGAGGGACCTGGACAGGCTGAAGAGTGAGCCCATGTGAACCTAATGAGGTTCAACAAGGCAAAGTGCAAGGTGTTGCACTTGGGCTGGGGCAATCCCAGGTATTTATAAAGACTGGGAGAAGAACTCCTTGAGAGCAGCCCTACAGAGAAGGACTTGGAGGTAGATGAGAAGCTGGACACGAGCCAGTAGTGGGTGCTTGCAGCCTGGAAAGCCAACTGTATTCTGAGCTGCATTAAAAAAGGGGTGGCCAGCAGGGAGAAGGAGGTGATTGTCCCCTACTACTTGGCTCTTGTGAGGCCCCATCTGGAGTACTGCATGCAGACCTGGAGCCCCCAGTACAAGAAAGACACACAGCTCTTGGAACTGGTCCAGAGAAGGGCCACTAAGATAATCAAATGGCTGGAGCAGGGGGTTTGAAACTAGATGATCTCTAAGGTCCTTTTCAACCCAGGCCATTCTATGATTCTACGATTTATGTATTTATCATGCATATTCTGGTCAAAGACTCATAAAATTCTTTCTTGATAAATGTGTGAATCTACTAACTACAGCTGTATTTCTACTGTAAGAACTCTCCGATGCATTATATCCACCTTCCCCTGGTATCACCTGACTGATTTCCACAGAATCTTAATTCATTTCAAATGCTTACAAAAAGACATAGAGGTATATATTGCTATGTGAGAGGTAAGCCATTGAAATCACACAGGGTTAAAGTGACATTGTAGACTATAAAAAAAAGCCTGATAGTCTGTCCAAAGTAAGGAAGTAACAATTTCTTTCAAAATTAGAAAATTATATTAACATCAAGCTATTCCATGTAGAGTCAGCTACAAGATGAGAAAAAAAGAGTTTATTTCTAATAAGAATTCTACTACTCTGATAAAATCATATATAAATATGTATGTATATATATATGAAGCAATGTTTTGTGCAGCACTTATGGAGAAAATGTAAAGAAACAAAAGTGAAATGTGGACTTGCTCTTTAATTTAAAAACAAGCATACAAAACCACCAAACTAGTAACAGCCAGTCAAACAAAAATCCTAAGTCCTAAATTTATTCACACTAAAAATCACAAGCCCTACTACAAAAATCTCTGAAATTAACCTTCAGCTTTTTAGAAGATGATAAAATGATGTACAGTACAAAGACACATTAGATTTTACTACTTCACACCATTTTCTTCTATGTTTACACTATAGTGAGGAAGCACTTGAATTGATTCACTTTTCAAAATCTCAGGAGACTGAAAAGCTTTTAAAGGAGGCTTTTTGCACACCTTCTTCATTTGTTTTCATGTCTCTCTGTGCACCAGCTACTGTACATCTTCAATAGTTTTTCAGAAAAATTTTTAACTGACAACCATCTCAAGATTACCTAAATAATAAGGTGAAAAGGAATGGTTACTAAGAGCTGAATGCCTCATATTTGCTCTTCCGTCTATCTTTATATGTGTCCAATGGTTTTTCATGCTTGCTTGAAATTGAGGCAAGTAAAAATTATGCGTGTATCCTAAAAACTTATCTAATCCTTTTATGGATAGTAAGCCCTTCGAAGAAGGAAGAACTGAAAAAATTTAAGTTACACATTTTAATCTTTGGTATCCTACTCCAGAAAACTTTAGCAAGAGTAGATTTTCTGCAGCACACTCTGTCCCACGATTCTTCAGTGTAGATACTCCTGTGGGGTTTTTTTTGGTGGGTTAGCTGGTTTGTTTTTGTTTGATTTGGCTTTGTCTTATACTTCTATTCCTGTTTTGGCAGACACATTTAAGTTTCTGTATTATTTGTCCTAGCACTGACCTTCCAGCAGCATTGAAATCTTTTTCTACTTAAAGCAGCACTTTACATGTAAACAGCTTTTTGTTATTTCATTAGGAAGAAGATTTGGAGGTAAGTTTCCATGCCTCCAAAGATTTTGACCTACCCTGTAAGGAGGAAAGCATGGTGATATGCAGACATATTGCTTAGTACTCATCGTCAGTGACTGTTTTTTTCTGCTCTGATGAGGTAAGAGCATTTGGCACTTCTTTAATCAGGCACAGAGACAGTGGACATTCAGAGAGACAGTCATTCAGAGAGGTAGGCTCAACTGACATAAAGCCAATTGATTTATTCATTATAAGACCAGGAAACATACCAATGATTTTAAGGTCTGATTACTATATGCTATGATTTCCTAAATTAACTCCCACTTAAAGCAGAGCACATCACAGAAAAAATATTGAATCATGGTTTTAACACTTCCAGAGAACCTACCACAACCACTGCTGATCTGACAAATGCAGATCCAAGGTTTAAGCTCACAGAGCAGTAGGAATTGAGATCTTGTATATACAACATGGATAAGTGCTTAGGAGTTGTGAAATGGGAACGTGTATCTCATGTGAGTCTTGAATGAGCTGTGACAACCATCCCAAAAGGTTTATATATAGATCAGGAAAGACCACTATTGTGCTGTTAGCTAACTCTAACAGTCAGTGTTTCTTTTTCAGTGAAGTTCAATGCAGTGAATTCTAAATGTTTTCTTATCTGAATTCAGATCATAATTTACCTACGGCCTAGAAAAGAAGAATATGATTTAACAAAGTAGAAAATAGGATTTTTTATCACAAGAAGAAAATTGTATTTTTTGGCGCCTAAATGTTAACAAATGGCTGGTGATAGACAGGGGTAGAAATTTTTTTATTAAAATCTAGTTTTGGTGAAGAAATGTTTACTTTCAAAATTTACATTAAACATCTTTTCATAATACACTATAAAAAAATTGTAATCCTTTTTTATAAATACTTATCAAAGTGTCTGACAGAAAACCGAAAAGCAGAAAAATACAATCAGTATATGTATTTGCTTAGAAGATCACATCCATACATGCATATCTTGTTTCCCTCAGATTTTTCCTGTTGTTAGTATTTAACAGAATCATAAAGACTCACTGAGCTGGGAAGAGAGCTTTGGAGATCACCAAGTTCAATCCAATTGCTCACACAGTTTCACATGGCAGCTTGCCCCAGACTATGACCAGCTGGGTTTTAAATACCTACAAGGGTAGAGACTCACAGCCTATAGCAAATATGTTTGAGTGTTCAACTTTATACATAGTAAAAATGGATGACTGATACATTAGATAGATAGGTGGTTAGATAGATAGGTAAAAACTATGTTTGTTATCATTAAATCAAATTTCCTGCATGTAAGTTTGTGCCTTTACTTCTTACTTCTTCAACTGTGCACAACTGAGAAAAGCCTCAGTCACAGACATTATTGCTGAGCTGTTTTTTTCCTAGACAAGACCAAGAAGCAAAGTAAAGAAGAACATTATTAAGTTAATAATTATTGTAACTAGACTTCTTTTTTAATTTTAAAAGCATGGAGACTTTTCATTTTATATGACCTATAATACAGTATTCCTGCAGTTCAGGAACAGAATTGTACGATGGAAAAACGTTTTCATTTAAAAGAATATTCTTCTGTATCAGGGTTTTTTTTTTTTATCTCCCAAAGCCCTAAATAACTCCTAGTCACAGCTGAATCCTTAGGATGGAAAAATTCAAGACTAGCACAGGAGAAAAAATAGTCATATTAATATGTCATCAGTTTGAGACAACCGAAGTGTGATAGAAAATGTTATCAATGTAGCTAATGTTTTCAGCTTATAGCATCCACGTTGTTTGACATAAAAAGAGTCCTGCCTGCCTTAAAGAATTTCATGTCGCATCTAAACAGTGTTGGAGTGTCTAAGGTACAGCAAAAAACCTAATTGTTGCAGACTGAGGCATGGTTTAATTCTTTCTAGTAAGAACATGGAGTCAAAGCTCTGTAACGTTTCTTGATTCATCACTCATTAAATATCTACACTCCTGTAGGTCATTTATATTCACATAGTTCAATGTGAAGTGAGTTTGGTCTGAGGCATGTGCTCAGAAAAAAGAACACGTGCTTTCTCTGCAAACTATGGTGACTTTCCCTTCTGAGTAGTAATTAGTAATATTAATAAGTCAGTTTTGAGACACTAGCTTGCAAAATGACTGTTGACGGACTTCTAAGCCTGATTTCTATGTCTTCATTTTGAATGATGAGTTTTGACAAGCTAATGTGAAAAAATTGTAGTATGGTTTATAACACTGATTTTCTACTTACAGGAAAATCTTGTTCAAGGTTAGTATGATACTATTGGACATTAATGATGTTACCTGATGAATTTCTCCTACCAATGGATAAGAATTACCTATTGATTTTGGAGGAACCTGGATTTGACTCTTTACATAGTAACAATTTTCATTATTTTATATAAATATTTTTTTTAAAATGCAATACACACATACTATTGCTTATATTGTTCAGTTTACTTAACAGAAACAAATTTTAGAATGCCATGAATCCAATACCGAGTGCCTGAAGATACTAGTTTGTAGTGACAGTGCATAGTGTCATCAGTGTTTTGCAATTGATATTTTAACAGAACCACATCACCTTGCAAGAAAATTCCCTCTTCTAACTTATTTTAGATAACCTTGCAAAGGGAAAGATAACAGGGAATACTCTTTTCATAAGAATGTGAGAATGTTTTTATGAGTGATTTGTTGCCTTTTTATTCCTTTTTTTCTTTATTCAGTCTATCACTATTTTTACAGTAAACTCAATCCTACAAGACACTCACAATAGGGAAGAATACTTTAGGACTGTAAGGAAAGCTTATCTTTGAGTAAAACAAGATGAAACTAGCTTCAATGAAAAGGCATACTGAACGTTTGAAGAAGGAGAGTCTATAGTTCTAAGGTGCTCAGGAAGTTGATGGGAATAAAAATGGACAACTGTAGAAAAGAGAAGTAAAATACGTAGAAGAAATTGTCTCAGGAGTGCTCAAAATGCATCTCTTATTTGTATCCAGTACATGTGCCCAGTTACTAGCCTAAAATTTGGTATTTTAAAATAGGAGTATTTACCACACGTATTTGCTCCATTTCTGTAAGTAGTAAGAGTCAAAGATCAAAAGTCTTCAGATAAACTACAGGCAATTTTATTTACTGGCAAAATGAATGTATTCATTTCATAGCTTGAGCCAGTTGGAGACGTATCCTCTGCCAATCAATATGTATCAAAAACTTCAGGTTTTTCTGAGACAGAGGTACAGCTTTTGGCAGACTAGAGCAAAACTTCTGAAGATTCTTTATATATTCTACAACTAATTTGACAAAAATACTTATGAAATTAGAAGCTCTGAAAACAACTTATCATACCAGCCTTTGGGTACCGTATAATGGTTTTCCATTATGGAATGAAATTAAACAGCTATAAAAAAAGCAGTAATTTCATAGTTAGCCATCCAGAAACTTGGTCATGTTAAAACAGCATTTTGGAATATTACAGGTAATATTATTCCTGCAAATTAATGTAATTTCTGTTAGCCTCTTGGGATAAGAAAGCTCAGAGAGTTTTGCAGGAATCAATACTAATAGAATGGAATAGACTAGATTAGATGAATCTCAGAAATGAAACAGTAAAATGAAATAAAAGCACATGTAATTCAATAAATGCATTGATAAATAAGAAATGAATGGTTGTTCTGACATTTCATCATGACTGTTAATTTTATAGTTTCCTGAGAAATTAGATGAGGAAATATATTGTTTTATATAATATCTGAAATCCATCCAAAAACACTGAAGCCCCAAGTGTTTTATGAAAATCATACCCGAAAAAATGAATCCACATTAAACAGTGCAAAGCTCACATATTCCTTTCTATTTTATCCATTTACCCACAAAGGCTTGACTACAACGCACTCACTGATTTCAATGGAATTTGATTGTACTTGCTTTTGAGCCTGAACTGACCAGTGCAGAAAACAGAGCCACTGACTTCCAAAAAGTTGCACAATTATGTAGCTAAGCGCTTTCAAGTCCTCTCCTCCAAACAATAATAGCAATAACAGTCTTCTTACAGTAGAAACCTTAACCATCCAAGCAAAAAAGTTAAATTAAAAACAATAAAATTAAAGGAATAATGTTTTCAGAATAAAACACTGATCTCAGTAACGCAAAGAGTTTTACTCCAGAAAGATAATGGCAAAGGTGATTCTGAGCTTCAGGCTCACAATCAAATTGACATAAAAGGTGAGTAGGTACAATGGTGAACAGAGGAACAAATTCATCACCTTCCCTTCAACGATTAAGTAATTGTATCAACCTTCTGTCAGTCATGGATTAGTGAAATAGTTACGTGTGAACTTTCAAGCGTGTATTTAAAACACAGTGAATTCAAAATGAAGATGTGTTAATTTTTTCCTTCACTGAAGCCATAGTGTGATTGTATTTTTTCTGAATTATTTATTTTAAATTTAATTAACAAATTTTAGATTGAAATATAATAATATTTAGTGATTTTCTCTGCCATTCTAAAACATTTTAAGTGTCTAAATTATGCAGAAAATAAGCAGCAAGTTGAATATAATAAAAACTATAAAAACTCCTAAAATAGTGAGCACTATGACCTTTGCGTGATTTCTGCTTATTACTTAATTGCAATTTGATTTTTCTTATGACTTGCTATTATTTGAAAACAGTCAATTTGAACTAATACTATTTTTAGCTTTTTTTCAGAGACTGTTCCATTTGGTTTCAGAAGCTTGAAAGGACACAGAGCTTAAACATTGCATTATCTGTGAGGAAAATACACTTGTATTCAGCTTTTCATTCAAACAGTCCTATTTCTTTCTGCATTTTCAAAGCTATTTGCAATTTAATAGTTCACCTCTATAGCCCATAGAATCACTTCTTGCCAGTATGCTTCAATTAGCATTTTTAACTAATTATTTAGTAGTAGCCCGTCTATTACTGTACAGGTTTTCTTAAGCAACTATTTAATTTTCTGGCTCACCAGACAGGTCAGAAACCACAGCCATATTAGAACACTGAGTATTTATAAGGCAGTAAAAATCTTAAAATACTGACAATTTGAGCCTTGCTGGTTACCAGGTGTGCTTAATGAACTTTAGAGCCATGTGTTCAATTACAGTTGCAGTATTCAGATGAAGAGAGAAAGAAAATCTATGGAGGATTTTTAGTGAGATTTTCTGACTGCTGGGAATGATGAAAAATTAATTTAGAATGTTTCTGTTTCTTTTCTCTTTCCTTAGGAAGAAAATAAAAGCCATTTAGTTTTCTAATTAACTGAAGAGTTTTGTCTTCTTAGGTAAAACTGCAGAAGGTGAAAAACTGTGAAAGATATTTCTCTTTCAAATATATGTAGAAATCCAGCAATTCAGCTTTGTCACTTGCATGGGAATTGTTGGGTCACAGTCTGAACCACTGATTGACCACCTAAGGAAAGGATCGGGTCAGCCCTGGGAGCACAATTGAGGGCAATTCAGCTGTGTGATCAGAACGGGGGGCCTTGCTCCACCTCTCCTAGTCCCCACTTAAGGGATGATTGCCACTGTCACTTGATAAAATAAAGAGGCAAAACTTGTCAGACTGTACTGTCAGAAAGTATTTGGTTACAGCAAGGTTGGAAAAGGCAACCAAGATCGCATGGGAAATTATTAGTTACACAGGAGAAAAGGTAGCTTAGTTCAAGGGCTGTAATGTTGAGAAGAAACATTTTAAGACAAAAAAAAAAAAAAAAAAAAAAACAGGCTACATTCTCCATTTAGACATTTTTATATAACTAAATTTCTTAATGGTTTGTCTTGATTTTATCTTAACATTTTCATTAACACCTCAGTGAAAGTTCAAAGTGTGTTAATACAATTTGCTAGTGAGACAAAATTAGGAGATATTATAAAAGAGTCTGAACATCATTCAGTAAGCAAAGGACATTAGGAAATGAATTCGGGTAATGGTAATAAGTTAGAGAAAGAAATCAGATGAAGTCAGTTAAAATAAGATGGAAGGATTTTCTTTTAGGAACAATTAAATGAATACATTGTACAAACTCGCCAGCAATGGCTCTCTGAAGCTCTTGTCTACCCCACATCCCCTCAAACCATTTCAGATCTGCTCCATCTAAATTATTCTGGGAATAGACAACTATTTTTTTAACCCACTTCCTAAAGCTGAGATCTCACATTCTCCCTTTATAACACATTAGAGATGTTTTTCCTTGCTG
This sequence comes from Centrocercus urophasianus, assembly GCF_019232065.1. Classification (NCBI taxonomy): domain Eukaryota; kingdom Metazoa; phylum Chordata; class Aves; order Galliformes; family Phasianidae; genus Centrocercus; species Centrocercus urophasianus. The sequence goes on along the minus strand of NW_024884142.1, from coordinate 71,029,600 downwards.
TCAAATCTACATTTAATACGTGTTCACTTGTTTCCATCGTTCAAGTCCTTAATGAAAATGTCAAGAATGCCTGACACAGATAGACTCTTTGAAACCTTCCCTGGTTATATCTACATTCAAGAAAGATGAATTCTGACTAGGAATGATGCAGGAGGCTGCTAAGTTAAGAACTACCAGAGAGTTTATCACACGGGAAAGAAAGTAGAGAGCAAAAATTTTCACTCAATAACAGTTTTTGTACAGTAATAAAAGGGAATAAACTGGACATGAATGGAGTTAGGATAGAAAGCAGATTTCTACCCAGGAGAATAATTTTCTGCAAAGAACATCAGGGACCAAAAAAAAAAAAATATTTCCAGAAGAAACTTGTTAATAAAGTCATAGAAAGGGGTTGTATAAGATAACTGGAGCGAGAATCGATTGCACAAGAGGACACTTCTCCTAGAACAGGGGCCCTGACAATTTAGTAAAGACAATTCTAGTTCCTGATCCCAGTTCAGCCAGCAGGAAAAATGCATAACAAAGGCCAGAAATTAAGTATGCCGTATGCTGTCAGTCAGAGGGAGGTGCTAAGCAAGAACTGTTAACAGGTATCATTACTGTCTTGACTGTGATACCAAAAGATTGTCCTTAGGCTGATAATTGTGAAGTATTAATAGACAGGGAAAACATTAAATGGATACAACTATAGTTTTGTGATGAGGCATAGTATGTATTAGGAAATGCTGAATGTGTTGCATTTTGAGTGAATAAACTGGAATCATTCAAGCATTTAGTTCCTCTGTAATGAACAAGCCAACAGGTGTCAAGCCATGCAAAATGTAGATGAGTTCTTCCTGATTACATTTGACAGTATAAAATTTCTAAACTCCAAGTGCAAAGCAGTTTATGGTGCTAAAGGATTTTGCTCCTTTTTCTCTTAGAAGATAAGAATACAAAGAATAGACCTTATTCTGATGTAAAGCTGTGCAGGCTGGGAATCTGACCTGCAAGCATTCATTTTCAGGGTATGTTTCTAATCCATTCCAGGGCAAGTTTTAGGTTAAAAAATCTTCTGTTGTGGTTGCAGAGGAAAAAAGTTCTTTAGTTATTCACTGTGATGACAAAGTAATAACATTTCTCATCAACATGACTGCAATTTTCTAGATTTGCTCAATGCTGTTAGTTGAGTCTCCATCCTACCAGGGTCAGAATGACAGTTTTAGATGCTTCATGTTCAATTTGTCACATAGGAGCTGAAGAGAGTACAGAAATAAAATAAGGGTTTTAACAGTGACTTTCAAAGGGGAACGCTGTCAGCTAACATTTTCTCGGTACTGTTAAGAGATTAAGAGAACTCTTTATCTGTTTGAGACAAGTGCATAATTTGTTAGCTAGCCCTTCTATCACAGTCATGTTTTAAATTACTTAAAGCTTCAAAGTGATTAAGCTGTATTACTATGATATAGAGAAACTTATCGGTAATCACAGGCTAAGTAAGGGTCAAATTGTAAATTTGGACTTTAAATTTTTATATCTACTCACTGAGTTTCAATACAGAATCTTCCATAGCCTAATCTGCATATGCTAAAAAGTATAATTGTGAAGCAGCCTTTTATTCAGTGAGTTTAAATGCAAATGCTGATTCTTTCCTAAGTGCAGGGATTGGTTTGTATAAATGAATTGCAGTTTAACTAAAACTGCTATGCTCTGTTTTACTCAAATTAATGTAATTATTATCTGGCTAATTATCTTACAAAATTACTTGTTCTGCTATTAATTAACTGGGAAATTTATTTCTGGATACAGAAGAATGTAAGAACATCAGAATATCTGCAGCACAAAATACTCATTAGAAACAAATCATGCTATCCAAAGAGAGAATGATTTCTTTTAAAAACATTTTTCGTAAGAAAACCCTTGAGTCAGAAGAAATTAGTCTATTATAAGGATTGTGAATTGCTTGTCAGCCTTAAAGAAGGCAATCAGATTAATAGAAGGAGCAGAATACAGACACAAGTCAGCCTTCATATAGCTAATATTTGTTTCTGTCCTCTTATCTGTAAACCTTTCTATTTCTAGCCCTGTCTTGTTTTACAGTCTCTGATGGTATTACTTATTCAAGTAAAGAAAGCATTTCAGAAGGATAATTTTCACAGTTACCAAACAATCCCCAGCATGAGAATCCAAAAAAAAAAGTCAGTAAAATTTACATCATCTTATGCAGAAAAGATAGAAAGAAGAAAGTTCAAGCATCTTCCCTGCAGCAAAGAAGCACATCTCTGATAGTTATGTTATAAGGGCTGTAGCTAATTGAGGAGATCCATACACATACAAAATTACCTTTACTTTCCAAATCTTCTCATGTCATTTCCATTATACTTTGCTGTAAATTAAGTATGTGCTGTTGCAACATCACAGTATAAATGAGTACAGAGGCAAACTTGACATATGCTCAACAATAATCTGTGCAGAGATAAGAAAACTTTGTATTATTCACAGCCTATAAAGAAAACCATTTCAATGTTACACCACTTTTTATTTCTTTGCAATCAAGTGTGCTGATTTTATAGCCTTTCAAACTGTCATCATTTCTGAATCTGCTAATCCTGGCATGAATGACTAGGAAATACACTGGATTTCTAACAGGAATGCTAAGGTCCCAAAACACCACTAAACAGTGCAAAGCATTCTGCATTCTAAGTCTTCTCTCCCATTTGTCCTACAGACTTTGCTAAGGTTTCCCTAGAAGTTGGATTTAGACTCCAAAGGCATTTTCTCCAAACAACTGTCTAAAGAGTAGAATTTAGACATAGATGACATTTAAGGAAAATAAAACTGAAACAAAACATTCACAAGCTCATACATAAGCAAAGGATAAATGAAAAGGAAATTCTGAAAAACTGTTCTTTCATATGTATTCCTCTATCACTGAACTTAGTACTGGAAGAACACTTTATTCCTATTCTATATGTAACACCACTAAATGCACCAAATGCAGATGGGGGCTGTGATGAACTGCCTGAAGCCTAGGCTATGGCTTTATGCCTGAGGGGCTCCCAAAATGAGGGAAAGCTTTTTTTTTTTTTTTATGTAAGCACAACTAGTTAGAAAAGATACTGCTGGCATGTAAATAACAATTGAGTAATTTGATCAATATTTTTTCAGGTGGTCCTTGAGCAAGCGCCTGTGATCATTCCTTATCCTTGGAAATTACAAGCATTTGTAAATCAAACAGAAGTCCACAATGCTAGAAGAAATGATCAAATGCCTCCTTTTGCCAAGTCTTAACTAAAAGGATTGCTTGATTATTCAGCTGTGACACAGTCTGTTCATCAGTTCTGATTATTTACTATTTTACCATTAACTAGTTCATCTTCTTCAAGATATATATCTCTGTGTAGTTCTGCCATAAGTAGAGAAACCATTACGAAGGAAGTCTCCAAGGGCTGCATACAGAATATTGATCACCAGGGTATGTTTGAATACACACCAACTGAATTAAATGCAATTGTCTGTCAAAGAGATAAAGATTTGCAACTATAATTAAACTGGAAGGTTTACAGCCTTCCTTTGAAATCAGTTTTGTTAACATTAATAAGATTTTCAATATTTTCATATATCTGGTTTCATAGATCAAATCACTGTGATTCAGAAGATTAGATGTCCTGGGATCATATATTTTGAGGACAAATCGGCAGATTTGAACAGGGCTACTTTTCTTAAAGCCTGATATGCCTCTAGGCTCCTGCTATGGACTCACCTTGAAACCTTCTTAAATGACCTGGTCTGAAGGCCTGATATTTTAGCCATTTATTTATGGAGATATTTCTCTATGTCAAAGATGTATAGTGCATCTTGCCTCTGTATTAACTCTAACAATACTGTCAGGTTCACACACCCCAAAATCATGGCCTATTTCTGTCTCTCCAACACACCATGCGATGAGATTATTCATACAAAAAAATCAAAGTTCAAAAAGTACTACTGGGGGCAGGTCTATTTTTTTGCCATTACATTTAGAATGTAGAATGTTGATTATTTCAAGGCCTTCTCCAGAACTAGCAAAATCAGGTCATATTTTTCAATGGCAGCTTTCTACTGCCTTCCTGTGGATCTGAAAAATTACAAACTCGTTCCCACAACCTCCATAACAATGAATAACATTCTGTTCCAAAACAGTTCACCTCTTAGCAAGCTGTGCTGATACTAGAAATGACCATGACTTTGGTGAATGTAAAAATAAATAGTGAAGATGACAACGCACCTCTAGTAATTCATGAAGTTACACTCTTGTGGTTCCCGGTAATGGGCTTTGACTTGGATGCTTGGTGTGGCTTGAGAAATATTTCTTCCTTCCAAAATATCTAATGTGGGAAAAGTGTAGAGCCTGTTGGAAAGCAGCTAATCCTCAAGTTTCTGTCTTTCTGCTCCTTCTTGACAACTGACAACTATAAAATAGAAAGAGGTTCCCTTGGAAGCGGAGGCAGACTGCAGCTCTGAAGTCTCTACCCCTCCAACTAGAGCACCCCTACAAGACCTGATTTTCCTCATGAAAACTAGATTTGTTATTGGATGGAAAAGCTGACCCTTTCAATTAACAAACACTTCTAAAGCGCATTAAACACAGGTCCCAGGTGAATGTCCAAGTTAACATTCTTATTTGATGATATATTGTATCTCATTAAAAGGAATGTTTTGTTAATGCTCATTTGAGCATATTACCAACAGCACAAAGCTCTATGATCTGTTACCAAGCACCAACAATATTTATCTTAAAGCCACTAACAGACCAATATTACACATATGGAAACCTCCCACAGCTTCAAAATCAAAACACTGGCTTATGTTCTAAGTTACTTTCATATTGAAAGAAAAACTGCAATGAAAAGGCAGTTGGATTCTCCTCAGGATGTCAACCATCCACTGCCAAGAACTTATATCAATCTTTCCAAACACACCCCAGCTATTCCAGAAGCTTGTTCCTTCAGATTCATTGTAGCTGATTCCTGCCTCTGGAGTCTTTCTGGTAAACAGGAATATTTTGTCATATTCCTTAGTCTCTTTTTGTGAGATTTTGCTCAGAATATGTTTGAGATCCCTGGAGCAAACAACACATCTCCATTCTCAGGATTCCTTTTTGCTTTTACTTTTTCATGGTGCTCGAAAACAAAAGGTTTCGTTCACAGATTACAGAAAAAATAAATAAATAAATAAATAAAAATCAACCACCTAATTTATCCAGTTTACATCTTTTTGGTCTTTAATTTTGTTCTGTAGGTACTTAGTTCATTATTCTATTTTAATTTGCATTTATATGAGTAGAATTTTTCAGTCTTTTCTTTTCCATCTTGTGATCCTTCTTGCTGGCCTTTGGTCTTTTTTTATATCCAGTCAACCTCTTATCCAAAGTGCTAATCTTAGCTGTAACTGTCTCAAACCTTTCATCCAGAAAGATCATTGAAGTCAGTAATTTATCACTTCCCTATTGTAACTGCAAGAGCAGTTCTAATCTTTATCTCATTGATAGCTATTTTGTCACCTTGTGGCTCTAACGCATTCAGAAATGGCATTTGGTACATTAGCTGCAAATGGCATCAATGAGATTCTGAAGAAATAAATTTTCTGTGCTTTTTGCTGTTATTCCTTGGTATTAAAATGCTCAATTTTCAGTGGATTAACTTTTTATTTTATTTTATTTTATTTTATTTTATTTTATTTTATTTTATTTTATTTTATTTTTTAATAAGGAGACATCTTCTATATCAGGTTTTATATTTTTCTGGGAAGATTTTTATGGATTTGGAGCTAATCCAAAATTCATCTTCTCTGATGAACAGCAAGTCTTGCTCCATTAAGCTTCAGCATGAAAACCAATTCCTTTCACAACCATTGTTTCTCTTAAATGTGGCTGTGGGAAAGTTAGACTTTTTGCTAAACCATCAGAGTTCGTGGCTTCTCAGTAAGTATTTTATTGCAGCCCATGTCTAATCACAGTATACTGAAGAAGCTTAGTGGTGTGTTGCAGCAGACTGCAAATTAGCTTTCTTTTCCATTAAAATACTCTTGGTTTATTCTTTCCTGAGTGTTTATCAAATTGATTGGCTGAACACTTGGACACTTGTGTGTTTTGTTTGTCTAAATGATTGATATTTAAATGGCTTTAATTGCATTAATTCCACTTTTCTATGGCTGAGCAAATGTTGATTTGCATCTTTTAAAGTGCAGAGGGAGCAAATTCATTTGAAACTCAGAAAAGAATTTCATTAATATGTGTCAAGGTAGTTTGGATTTCAGAGCAGATCTTATTTCTTAAATATGCATTCTGACAGCATAAGATTATAAGACATATACAGTCCTGTGAAAGTACAAACACTTTAGCCAATTATCCAAGAGAAGCCTTTAGCTAGCATTGAAGCTACAAGGATAAACTTTCTGCAAATGATGAAGAAATCACTGTAAGGAAAGAAAGATTATATTGTCTTGAGGATTAACCAAAGAAGTAGGGAAGGGAGAGAGAGATGATGGCTTAATGGTGCTCTTCAGAAAACTACTAATAGACTTCCCTGTAGGCAGTGGTAAAACTGAAACAGTTCTTGTCACTGTCTTAACAAGATGGGAGCATTTAAATACCCCCTTCCTCCACTACTGAGAAAAAAAATTGGAGGGACAACAGATTTCTTTGATTTACTTGCAAAGTGTAAACAAAAAAGCACTGAGCAAGCTACTCCTGAAGAATACTATTTATAATTATCTTTATCTTCATAATATTCAATCTAATCTTATTTTTCCGCATATGTCCGTAATTTGTAAGGAATGGCTGATAATTATAACAAGTAATATTCCTGATCTGTAGGCAAGTAGGCTTGAAAAGTTCCTATTTGAAATTTTATTATATATAATTACTTAGGCCATGCAGTGTTGTTATTCAAGTATTTTTGTTTGTTATCAATGGAATTCTTAAAGCAATGTTAGCAAGAAAATCATGACCAATATTTTCATTATCAGTTAAACCTCATTAATATTCTCAATGAAAGCTCTAAAAAAACACTGTTTCCTTTCAGTTTTGTATAATATTTGCAAAATTTTCAAATTGCTTTTTCTTTTACATAGAAAAAAAGCAGCTCTAGGTTAAATTTAAAATTCAACTAGGAACATGGGTATGTAAAATGTTACTAAACATCATTTTCAGACTAAAAGCAGTATCTGTATTACACCTCTATGGAATATTTTATCCTCCTACAATCTTGGGTGTTGAGTAGTTTTTAATGAGGAAAAAAAGAAATTATTTCAAAAATAAACTTTTGTCTCTTCTGTGACAGGGAGAATTTGTACAATGAAGAGAAGTAAATCAATGGAACAGTTTACCACTGCATAGGATCTGTCTAACTTTACTTGAAGGAATAATTATATTCTGGGATGAAGAATAGGACTGAGATTCTTCAATTGCAGTAAATGTTCCACAAAGGTCTGTTCTTCGTCTAGCCATCACATCCATTAGTTGATCTTGTGAATGAACAAACACTCAGCTACTGCTATTATGTCAGGGTACTCTTACACGGCGTTTTCTTTTTTCCCCTGATTAGTTTTCCATTTCAGACACTTTCTTCAGCCAAGTATCTTCAATAATTTCTTTTCAACATTAACGCAATAATTATTGGCAGCCATATAAATAAAAGTGGGAGAGAGTAATAGTGATTTTATTTGGAGCTAAAAACATCTCAAAATTAGTGGTATAAGATGGAAAAGGAAGGACATTTCTTTTACTTTAGCTCACAGAAATTGATTGCATGCTTATGTTGTAGCACACCATACAGAGGAGGGAAAAAATTAAGGTAAAGGAAAGAACTGCAATAACAGTAATGGTGGAGGTTAACTGTGTGTGCAGCTGGGCAAACTGATTTCAGGACTGCTGACCAGGAGTTTATAGACAAAGCATTTTCTTTGTGCTTCACAAATAGTTATAGGCATGCCTTATAAATTAAGACAGTCATCCTTGACAGCTTAGACCCAAAAAAACCAGTAATGAATTCTCATACTAACTTGCCTATACACAGCCAGGACAACCTGGCTGACACACATCCACCTGACACACATCATGCAGTTAGTATAAGAATGGTTTTCACTGGATGCACTGGATCTGCATTTCCATAATTAATTTTCCTTCCGAGACAAATATATAAGTTTAACATTATGCCCAGTCCCTGTGTGCCATGGCAGCTCCCATCAGAGTCCCTTGGAACAAGCAGATCTCCTGTGGGAACCCACAGGCCCTCAGGTCTCTCTAAGGAACAAAGTCCAGAAACACCAAGGTACATTATTGTCTAAGAAGGGAAAGTTACGATAGTCATCTCATACTCAAGTCAATTTAGATCCACCTTTCAGCATCCCAAACACCTTCACAAATCCAGTATAAAACACCACCACTCCATTCCCAATTTGCACCAAAAACCAGAGCTGATACTCTCCAGTTCATTTCATAAGCAACAGGTAAAAGCAAAATTATACACAAACTTTGCTCAGTGAGCATTTATGGATTTCAGGAACTAAACCTGCACAAAGTTTTTCAGTAATTTGAGTACATATATAACTTAGTATTTAATAAAAGATCCCATAAATGCTGTTCTTTATTGTTATTTCTTTACTTGATGTGGGATAACTTCAACATTAAATGTACAGAAGCTAATGAATGAAGTTCACCTTTTCTTCCTTCCTCTTTCAAAAATTGAAAACAGTGTCAGTTAAGTGACAAGCTGGGTGAATGAATCATGGTTTTGTAGTCAGGTTTAGTCTGCCTGGCATACTTGCATCTCAGCTGCTTCCAGTAGCTTGAACAAAATGTAAATATTTAGCAGCCTTGTTGCACAAACAAAAAGCTTCCCTTGCTTTGCCATGCATTATGTACCCAGCTGTTTCTATGTGCTTAAAAAAAGAACTAATGCACAAGTAAATGGACTGATGTAAGTACAACAATAACATTAGTTAGTTTTGCAGCTCTCTTTATTTTGGATACCAAATTTGGGGCTAAAGTGAAGTCTGACATAAGAACAGAGAAATCTGTCTCAGATTCCCAAATCCCTTCCTCCATATCATTTGCAAATTGTCCAAGAGCAATCTATGTAGTACATGACCTCACTACACATGAAGAACAATTATTTGAGACGGTTTCAGACTGGAAGAAATGCAGGCCAATCAGCGTTTACGTCTCCTAGAATAATTAGCTGTGTTATGAGGCAAGACTCATTAGCCAAAGTGCAACTACCTCACAGAACTGCGATTATTCCTCTGAGACCTAAACTAGTGTTTAGGTTGAACAGAAGGGATGATAGCCCTGTTCAGCTATAAAAAATAACACAGCTGGCAGTAGCTTCTATATTGTCCTCTGCAGAGCTATGGCGTAAGAATTTGTGGATCTCAGGTTACAAAATTTGTGTTGTCAAGGGACATTTAAAATCTGAATTGATAAAGCCAGGATCAACCTCCTGTGTCTTTCTGTATCTTTAAAAGTAGCTCAGCACTAAGTCAGAATTTGGACCTTGAGAGATCCTTTCCAATCTGTTTTTTTGTGTGTTTGTGATTCTATGATTCCTGCCACTCATCCCCTCTACTTTACCATAGAAGTTCCCAAATCTTTCACATAAGTAAAATGAAGCTCATGCTCTGAATCAGATGTGTGATCTAACTTAAAAAGCACTCTAAATATCTACACTTCCTACAAAACATCTCTGTGCTGAGCCAGGAGACACAGAAGGGGTGGAGTAGTAGGACATAGGAAGTCTGTAGGCTGATATTGCTGCCAGAAACAAAGTTAAATGACAGACGATGTTCTCCAGGGAGCTGCCTTCATGGGTATAACTCAATCTAACACTGAATCTTCATTAAGTTACAGTATGTAGAAAAGCCCCACTGAATACATTATTATTTGAAAAATGCTTTTTGAAAAGCAATTAATGCTTTTGTTCAAACTTTAAAACTATGAAGCAAACAAAGAAGTCAAATACAAACTTAAATTGCCAATTACCAGGGAATAGAGTGAGTTCCATTTTCTCACACAATGAAGTTCTTGTTCATGATTGAGTCTGTAAAATGTCACAACAACATCAAAAACTGGTAGCAACAAAACAGAGGTAACAATGATAATGATTTTTACCATCTCTAGTGCTTGTTGCAAAGATTCCTGAAGACTGAATCCCCCATAGCTCAGCATTCAAGGGTAAAAGCAGTCAAGGGTAAATGCCCCTAGAAAGACATTAGAAGAAGGTTTCCAGTAATACAAATGCCTAAGTGTTTTAACAATACTGTGTATATGGAAAGCACAATTTCAGAACATGTCAAAAATGAGTGTATGAATGCAAGAGCAGAGTAGAAGGTGAAGAAATTGAGAGAAGGGCCAAAAGTGTGATTTTTAACAATAGACCCAATAATACAGCCTCAGTTCTAAAACAGTCAGGTTAATTCTTATAAAAGCCACATTTCGGCTTCAAAATGAGTATTTATTCATTTAAGCCACGACAAGTATGTTTTTTCTTTCAATGCAGAAGCATTGCTTTAACATTATGAATGAGAAATCTTGTTCAAAGACTCATAATCCTAATATTTGGAACTGAGTAGCCTGAAATACGCTTGAAGAAATACACAGATCGTCTGAAGATGTCTGTAAAGGAATAGCAGTTGCAGAAAATGTGCTCTGTCCTCCACATAGGCTGCAATGCTTCAGCAAATTGTGCCCACTCAGAGATGGGCTTTAATTGATCTCTCAATTAGAGCAAAGAGAGGCTGGACTGAAGTTTGCATAACGAAGGAGATGAATTCACACTGCATTCTTCCTGCTGAAGTAAGTTATTCCTACATATGATGATGGAACTGTTGCTGCTTTCAAGATGAATGGTTCTGTGTTTCTGTGGAATTATGGCTTCCATTCCTGGAAGCAACACTTTTGAGTTTTCAATTTTATGAGTAGCCTTTTAATAAGAACAACCTACACACAGACCTTTGAAACAATCACAGGAAGACGAATTGAGCTTTGAGTCATTAATAGGGCAGAAGGAGGAAGGTAGCTTCAGAAACCTCCATTGACCAGGTGAGAGGGGGCAGCATCTTGGACAGTAGCAGACAACAGATCTGAAGGAAATCAGATGGGAGACAACTGCAGTATCTACAGGCAACCCCTTACACATCAAAGCTTACAGTTCCTACAATCCCCTTCTGCCCAGGAGCTCATTCCAGGCACCAAGAATCTGCTTACTTCTCTGAGTTTGTAAGCCCCAGCTTTGTCAGCTAAGCACTCCACTATTCACAGCTTGACAAAGCAGCAGGAACTAAGGATCTGATATGACTGAGAAAGCTGGACATGAGCTAAAGCTTCTGGTCAGCAAGGAAGCTCAGAGCAAAGAAGACCTGCAATGGGTTGAAAAGATGAAGGTTGAGAAGCAGCAAGAACTATAAAAAATCAGATCTGGGACTAAGGATTAGGATAATGGAGGGCATATAGGTAAGATTTTTGGAATGGGCAGGCCAATATGGCTAGAGCGAGAAAAGAGGAGAAAGCAGGAATTTAAGTGCCTCTTCTGTGGGTATATGAGGAGATATAGGAAAGAGATGAGTGGAATGGGAGATGTTCTTTGGATTGCAAAAGACTCTCCAGGGCTGAAAGTGTGAGGAACAGGGAATTAAGGTTCCTCATACGGTATGGATGAGGGGAAAATTTAGGTTCCGGCACCAAATCTCTCCTAAGAGATCTACAGGTATGGATTTCCAGTGCCCGAAAATGGAAATGTAGAATATCAGCTCTGTCTGCAGAGACTCAAATGCTAAACGCACATGGTTAGGGAACAGATACTGATAAATGGTTTGTTCAAGTTTAGAATGAGAAATTAGTACTTCAAAATGTCAAAAAAATCAGTAAAGTAGTCATCTTTGGATTGCAACTAATATTGTTCTTGGAGTTTCACAACTGCAATCATATTGGATTTTGCTTTTCATATTGAATATCTACACTTCTGTTTTTATGTTTGTCAGGATTTAATAAAGACAAAGCCTATATGAAGGCTTCATTTGCCACTGATTTAGTAGTTTCTACTGCTGTACGATTTGCAAATGATTTAGGATTTTAACTGCTAACTAACTGTGAAACAAATATTCCTACTGTAATTAACATTTTAAATGTTCTAGCAACAAATACATCTGGTAAGTGATGATTGGTATAATTTAATACACTGATAGATTTAAATTTATTTATTTATTTTATAATGACTGCTTCCTATGTAGTGTTTAAAATGAGATTTTGCTATGTTAGTTTTGAAGATTCAGCATTTCAGATAGAAAAGTTTGCACTGGAAATAACCAATAACTGACTTTACTTTAACAGGCTTCCTGCAGGAAAGGGCAATTCACACATCTGCTGCAATAAAGTGAGTTGTCTTTTCTGGGCATCTTTCACAGAAGGAGTATAAATATTCAAGAGCAATTGGAGATGAGTCTACCTTACACCTGCCCAAACCTACAGCTTGCAAATATTCCATCTCTACTCCTGATTTTATTGTTCTTCTATAAAAAAGAGTGGAAATATTTTTTTAATTGTTTTGAAAAAAAAGATAAGATGATAAAATTCAGTTCTTATACAATCTCTTTTGCGGTTTCTTTGCCTGCATTTCCTTGCAAAGGTAGTGTAAGCTCACTGGATACCAGACTTCTAATAGAAAATTTAGAAATGGTACAAGTGTGTCCATTTTAACAGTCCTACAAATTTTTATACCATATTTTCCCAAGCACTATATCTTTCTGAGTTCCATAGTTTTCCTTCAAGAATATCATGTGCAAAGAGAGCTCTTACTTAAAATCCACCTGTTTTAAGTTTCATTCTGCAATAACATCAACCAGTACAGTGTCATGTAAATAAAATTTTCTTTAAATTTTAGTTCAGAGCTTATCTAGATAGAAACAAATAAAAACTTCTTTCTGCAAGATAAGGGCTAGTCAAACATATATTATCTCAGCTGAGCTATTATCAGTGTACCAGAATAACAATGAATTCTACAATCTTCAAACATATTACTTTATCCTTTAACCACAAAACAAATAGCATCTTAGATAAGTAAAAATAATCTTTTATCAATGAGACTTATTACATTAGGTCAAATCCCAACTAAGGTTTTTTTCCCCATGTAAAATCAGAGACACTTATTTAAACGCTTATATCTTACCGAGTTCCTAGAGCTCACAGAGCAATCCCCAATGATTCAGAAGCCAAGTTTGATTCTGTAATGAACTGCACTGATTGTTGGATAATCATGTCAAATTAATAAGTGTCCTAACTTCAAAGGAGAGTTGCATATGTCCTCTGCACAGAAATTGGAATTTGAACATCTTCATCCAATGAGGATCTAATTCCTTTCAAAAAGATTGAAATGGATAGCACCGAATTATTTTCTAAAGCCATAATGCTCTAAAGACCTAGAAGATTCTCCTATGGACAGGAGATTAGGGAAGCTGGATGATGTCTTTCTAAAAAAGTGAATGAGGTGGAGTAAATTTTAGTCTTGATAAGTAAGCAGTGTTGGGCTATGAGCAAAAGAAAATGACAAAAGTAATATTCCTTCAGAGGAAGATAGAAGCTGTAATTGTTCAAAGTACCCAACTCGATAAAATTCCCTCCAGAAAAAGTCCTTGCAAAAGACTTAGATTTTCCAGGACATAATAAGAGGTCCTGAGAGAAAATAAATAAGCTTTTACTACATTTTTATCTAAATTACTATTATTTCTTTAACATTACAGTCTTAGAACTACAGGACAATGACAAAATTGCATCAAATTTCAAAAAATAGTGACATTTCACAGATGTTCAGTGGGCCCCATGAGAAATAGTAAATGTAACATCTGCAGAAGATAAATTTATGGCTACATTTGTACTCTTTCCCTTTCTAAATATAGCTAATATCACAAATACTGCAGTAAGGATGCCAGTTCTGTTTAATATCTTGTCTAGAAGCAATACTCCATGCAATCTTGCATTCCATAATCTCCAATCACAAGGCAAAGTTGAACACTACTTTTTATGAAGATACATGGAGTCATGATTAGAGAGAAATATTTGGCAGGACTTGATAAAAGTATGACTGAAGAACTAAATGTATGACAACCATTTGCTCAAGCCCACAGGCAGTGAAATTCTACCTAATCACCATAAAGTCAATGCTATGGGTTTTATGAGTCCACTATTATTCAATTCATTGAATTCATCACTATTATTTCAATGAAAAAACTAGTTAAACTAGTTCTGTCCTTCCACATTTCTTGTAATTCAATTTCAATTTATGTAACATATGAAAGTTGACAGTCAAAACAACTACTGACCTCAGAGATCTACTGCACATTTTAGGAACGCCCAGCAATATTCTACATATTCAACCAATTGCTGTTCTGGCAGGAATTTTTCATAAGAGGCTGAATTAACAGCCAGTAATAAAACAGCCCTGTTCTTTTTTTTAATGTGTTGTAACAGCTAAACTTTCAGTGTTTCTATGGATAAATTAAAATTAACAGACTTCTGCTTCTATTATCAATATAATGCAGTAAATGAAACCAGGTCTTGAGGGCAATGTGTATGAGGAGCAGCTGAGGTTCCTTGGTGTGTTCAGCCCAGAGTAGAGGAGCTGAGGGAAGGCAACATGGCAACCCACCATTCCTAACAGGGAGCTGAGGGACAGTGCTGAGCTCTGTTGTCTGTGACAGAACCCAAGGGAACAGCATGGAGCTGCGTCAGCGCAAGTCAAGTTGGAGATTAGGAACAGGTTCTGCACCATAATACGGTGGGCATGGAACAGGCTGCCCGGGAAAGTGGTCATCGTCCCAAGCTGTCAGAGTTCAAGAAACACATGAACATCCTCAGACAACGTATTTGAATTTGGGCTGGTCCTGTGTGAAGCCAGGGATTGGACTTGGCGATCCTTGGGTTCCTTTCAACTTAGGATATTCTATAATTCTATAATCTTCATCGCAAATTTAATTACTGCCTGTGCAGTCCTTCTCTGAGTGCTCTGCTCAGTAATAACAACTTGGGAAAACCTATGCAGCTTGTATTGCTAATGGCCCAATGCATTCAGAAAACAATGATAGAATAACTCATAAATCCTCTAGTTAGTAATACATATTGGTGCCATAGTTACCAGAATGGATGCAAGAGTA
Source organism: Centrocercus urophasianus (assembly GCF_019232065.1). NCBI lineage: Eukaryota > Metazoa > Chordata > Aves > Galliformes > Phasianidae > Centrocercus > Centrocercus urophasianus. The sequence continues at coordinate 71,014,438 of NW_024884142.1, read as the reverse complement.
AAGAAAAAGATTAAAATAGTAAAAAATGTCCTTAAGTACCAAGATTCAGAAGCAGAGAGCAGGCAATCTCCTACCAAATGTAAACTAAAATAGAAACAAGTATTTTTAGTTTAATGTATTTAGATTCAAGAACTATATTCTCTGTCAAGTAGAAATACACAGATAAAGAAAAATCCCACAGAATATGCCTGAAAGAGACTGGGAGATAGCCACTGCATCTGGTCATTAGAGATTCTATGTAATATACTCTTCCAGCAACTTTGAATTTCCTGCCTTACTCCTGGATAACTATCCTTTTTTGGAGACAGACTAAGAAAACCACTATGTCATCTTCTAATTTATATTACTAATACTGATTTGCATAATAGACCCCTAAAACACTGAATGAGCATCTAACAGAAATCTTATGCTTCAATATACATCTCTAAAAACTATGTAGGGTTACATCATTTTTTGAATAATAATAGGTTCAGCATATGTGTACACTGCAATCACAGAGGTGGCTATAGTTTAGCACAGCAGTGTGCTTCCGGGGTATTTCAACCAGAACAGGTTAATTTACCTCATATCTGCACCATAGCATTTTTCTAAACTATTCCCTCAAGTAAGTTTTACCCCAATTAAAGTCAGGTAGTTACCAGCAGAAAATTGTCTACCAGATATCTGAAATGCGCCATTAAAAATATCTGCTTTCAGTATAACTTCTTTTCCCCTTGAAATATTTCTTATTAGACCTGTTGCTATGCTGAGTGATGGGAGTTGCAGACAGATGTATCCTACATTCATCCTGTGCTGTCACTTAGATTGCATACTCCTTCCAGAGGCATTACACCTTCCATTCTAGTGAGGAGAGACATTACATCTCGGCACTCCTTTGGTCCCTGTGCAGACAGAAGATGAAATACAGCTCTGAACTATGCTCACTAAAGAAAATCAGAGCAAGAAAAACTCATGAACAGAATAAGCTCTGAAGAGTGCAGTGGTATTAGAGAATCTAAAAGTTTCCAACAGTTAATGATATCTGAATGTTTTGTTTTTACCATCAAATTCTTTATTTTCTTCCATAGTTCATTTAACAAAAAATCATCTTTTTCTCCTAGGTCAGTTTCAAATGAATGATTTTGCCCATTCCTTTGTCTTACATGACCAAAGACTTTCTGCACTGGCCAAAACATGGCATTATATGGCCATAAGTGAAGCAGCCAATAGCCTTTCACATTCACTGTGCCACAATATTTTAAAAAAAAACTATTTTACCCTAAATTCTAGCACAACACTGGGAATTCATTCATTCACTCCTCAGAAACAGTCCCTATCACAATTCCTTTGTCTAAAAACTCACATGGGGAGAAGTCTTACAGCCAGAAACTATTCTACAGTTGAGGAACTGCTATTTGTTAACATATTCCTCTTTGCCTGCTAGGTATGGGAAACTTTGTCATCTTGAGTTGTATAGCATCTATCTGTATGTTGTGCTGAGGCATGAAACACTACTCTGACAGCTTAGAGGGTGAGCCCTCTGTACTGAACACCATCAACAATGTAATTTTAACATTGACTCAGTTCATATATGTATTGCCTACATACCTAATACCTGCCGGATTACAAAACAATCAGATAGCATCATTACAAGCAAAGTTAAGTTAATGGTGGATCTAATAGTCAAATAAATAAACATGAACTCTTTTTCCAGCTTACGGTACTGAACATATTAAGAAGTGCTAGTTTAATCAGGCTTGCCTAAGCAATTTGCTAATTAGCTTATTTGTGTGTTATTAATTCACTTTATTACACCTTGCTTTGCATATTTGTGTTATTTGTTCATTTTATTCTTGTTTACAAAATACACAAAATGGGAAACCTCTGCATTTAGGCATTTCTACACCGATAAAAATGTTCTAGAGCTAAAGAATCTCAAGAAAGATGGATGCCTGTTGTATCACCTGCTACCACTGAGAAAAGTTTGGTTTTGTCATCCTTGTGATTCAGACAGGTGCAGGCTACCATTAATCAGCCTCTTAGATTCCTCTTCCTCTTACCAGCTCCCCAGCATGGTTATTGGGAAGTGACTCACACAAAGCTAATGCCTTCCCATTCTGCTTTTCTTTCTGTTTATCTTCCTCCATAGCCCATATTCAACTCAGGAAGTGTATCTGGATAATAAAGGTGACGTAGTTGTACTTTTTATGACTAGTCACTAAAAGTCTAAAAAAGTCACTAGTTAGTGACTTTTTATGTCAAGGTTTAAAAATAAAATTGTAAAACAGAACAACTGTCAGAGCCTCTAAAAAGCTATCACAAGAGCCAGAGACTTATTAATCAAAAGCAGCTAGTCTGAGACCCTCCTTCGCTTTGACTAATTTTTTTTTATATTAGAGGAATGTGAGATGGCACAGGAGCTGCTGCAATTGCAGCACTACTATATATATTCCTCACACTCCTGTCGCTGTTGTGAGCAAAGCGGAGGGGATAGATCCAACAATTCACTACTGCTGCAATTCCTCCAACGGAAGACCTTCAGTTCATGTCAAAAAAAATACAAAGATACAGGATGACTGCAAGATAAAAAACGCAACCTTAATGATTAATTGTAAGCCATTTTTAGGTCTCCTGCTATTTAACAGGACAATGTCAGTGAAGTGTCTCTAGACATAGAATAAAAGGGACAAAATACAATAACCAGCAGCAGGAGTTCCCTCATATCCTTCATCATTTTCAATGTCAGCTCTCAGAAATGCAGAACTCAAGCAATTGAATTCCCATCATCAATCTCTGAGTATTTTGTATTTAATAATTTAATGCTTACAATTCTGGTTACATTTTTCCAAAAAATGATTATGTTAATTATTTCTTGAAGTAATTTTCTTACAAAATTAATATCTCATTGAAATCTCTGAGGTAGCTATTTAAATATATTGGACTCTATCCACCAAAATTCTGCAAACTTCAATTCCGTTTCTTGCTTTCTAATCAAACAGAGTTTTAATTAGGTCCCAGTGAATCTATATAATAGATGTAAATAAATCATAATAATAGTAATGATAATAATAAGTAAATGGTCACTGCAACTTCAGCTTGCAGTCTGAATCTTAGTCTGCTTGCAAACAACTACAAAAAATTCTCACCATGTAGCACGATAGCCTAGAACTGGAGTTAAAAAAAATCACTTTTGCAATGTTCAGAAAGTTTATCATTGTCAGTGGGAGTCAAGCAAGATATGTTCAACATTAAATATCACAGAAACAGAATTAGTGATTTCTCATTGGTTACCTCCCTTTCTTTGGCTGAAATCTAGGGAAATGTCTTTGTGTTAAAATTTGGCTCTTTAAAATAATAATTAAAAAATCATTAACAATATTTTGCTCAGTATATTCTACATATGAATAAGCAAGCTGTTTGGCAAAGTGAAATGAACATATACTTTAACATAATTTTCCACTGATTGTTGGCTTTGAGAGCTTAAATCAGATATTCAGTTCCCTTATGGCTTTAATGGTCTTACACACTATAATGAATCTATGATGGAAATTGACTGTAGCTACATGAAGGTGTATAGCACAAAAGGTAGTACAACCTCAGGTGTTCACAGTGCACAGCAGAACCCATGTAGGAGGGATTCTCATTCCTCCATAACAGATATAGCCTACAGGTGACAGTGCTATTGCCAATAATAAATCAGGTCAATCAACGCTGGGCCGAGCTGAATTTTGTAGCTTTCTGAGGATAAAAATTTTCCTACAAGTGAAATTTTTTCTCCTATGTCTCAGGTTAAAGTTCAAAACTGGTAGCCTGTTGCTATTGCTTGTTGTTGTCTACTACCACTGAGAAAAGTTTGCCATCTTTCTGATTCAGAGAGTAAACAAATCCAGTTTCCTTGTCTTCCCTCATAGGTAATTAGCATCCTGTTTTCTCTGGACTGCTGGCTGAAACCTATCCCGCTTCTCTCAATGTCCTTTTGTAACTGGTAGTCCAAAATTGAAATTTTCCAGCTCAGTCTTAGAAGTACCAGGGAAACGCATACAGTAATTTATCTTAGTCTGCTGGCCACGCTTTTGTTATACAGCCTTTATGTGTAATGAGAAAAGACTGTTTACTAAAAACTGTTTGACCTTTCTGAATTAGCAGAAATTTTGGAACATTAGGATGGAATTGTAGTTTGGCGCAAACCAGAAAAATTTGTTTGGACTTCTGAATATTGTCTTGAGGATTTCTGGTTCTCAATACTTTGTACAGTTGATTTATCAAATATTTAAGAGGATTTTTTCTCCTTCCCAGAATTACTTTCTTTCTCAGGATAAGCTTTATTGACTCCTTAAGATAGTGCTAAATATCTGCAGAAATCTAGGCAGAGAAACATGCTAGTTATATGGTGAGTCTTTTGATTCTTCCTGTTCTCTATTCTAACCCTTTAAATTTAAGAAGACAGTTTCTACCCACTACATCAGGTGGGGCCATTGCCTTACGTCACAAAGAAGATGTGAACATTACTTTCTCACATTTTCTACATTTGATATTCATTCATTTGCTATTGCTTCATTTGTCTGCCTTTTAATTTTCTACAGAGAACACTGCATAGCCTGAAAGCGTGATTACTGTGTAGGCACAGTAATAATACAACTGGATCTGAGCAAAGTCACGTAGCACTTTTTACCGGCTAAGCAGAGCCTTCAGTCAAACTTCCACATACAGGTGGATTTACTTATTTAAAAAATTAAAACACTAAAGTGTTGCCAAGTATGTGCCTTTATTCTGCATCTCTGAAACATAATTTCTTCCATTTGCTACGGAATTTTTGTTTCATTTCTTATTGTTTAAAAGAGAATCTTCTCCCATTCCTTCCCTTGATTCATTACAGCAAAAATATTTCAGCAGTTTTCTGCTTCCTGTGGACTGACTGCTTTGTAAGCACCATTGCCTGACAGATGACATTCCCTAATTTCCAGAGGGAAATGTCTAGAGTGTAAGCTTACAGGACAGCATAATAGACATTGCAACTTTGAGCTGTTTATAATTGTGGCTACTTGGACACCTTCTGTTTGCTTTATTTACATGAAAAAAAATAATAATAATAAAAAAAAAAGTGGTTCCTAGAGGTCCCCATATCTGAAATTCATGTGGATGAAATTTTCCTCCAGCTTTCAAAATAGGTCTCTAACCATAACCTCAGATATGGGGCTGGGAACCTCTGCTCAAGAGTCCTGAGAACTGCACAGCTAAAGGACTTGGTACCAGAAGCTGAATTCTGCCCTTCACACTACAGGTATATACATGTGTACACACATAAGCAAAAAACTATCTCACACATGAGGCACAAGCATGTGTGAGCATCTGTATGTTATTGATACTGCTGTTGATTCAGCAATATCAAATTATACACCTAGAGCAGAGCTCATTTTCCACTTCCAAAAGCAGTACAATAGATCGCCTTATTATTCTGCCATAAATTGAATATAGGTTTCAGTGTGATTCCTTGAAATGCAGACAGCCTCTTTCACTCACAAATGAAACAGCACACAATGCTTACCAGAGCTAATACTCCCACATACTAGCTTTATGCTTCAGTAAGTTGAAGAAGGGAGCTTGTCAACCTTTCCTAGTTGTCATTAAGCTAAATGAAAAGTGCAGAGGTACCTGTTTAGCATTCTCTTGTTCTTTGAATATCAAATGTTTTTGCTTCTAAAAGTTTCCTCTCCTTGTATTTTCCTTACTAGCAGTGCAAGTAGATGTTTGACAGCCTCTCCTTTGGATGTGGTGCATTTCACATTTCTCCTTTGCTCATACTGCTCCAGTTCTCCTGCAGCAAACCAGGACGGAGATCTGGACTACAACCTTCTCAGTCAATGAGCTGCTTGCACTGTGTATCCTACTGGAAAGTCCAACAGAGTATATGCGCAATCTAAAGCATGACTACCTGAATCTTACACAGCACATCTCTTCAGCTCTGAGATAAGGCAATTGCTAAGAGAAGAGCTTCAGCAGTACTCAGGCAACACATATCTGGCTGGTGTGCATACAAAGGTCTCAGTTCTAGGTGCTGCAATTTCTGGTACCCAGGACACTTTAATTATTCTGGATGCTGATCTGGCTTCCAGCGCAGGAAGCCAAAAACAGCTCCTCGGCTTCACATATTCAGCACAGCAAAGAGCACAGCCACTGGTCTGGGGTCTGTTTTTTCCCTGCCAAAGTTTCATCTTTCTTGACTCAGCAATCTCCAGCTCCTAGCTTCAGCTCCAGCTATCCCACTAACCATTACTGCTCTCTGCTTTCAGACTTCTGAGAAGATGATCACACACCATCTGAAAAAAAACATCTTTGTGGGAAGTTGTCAAGGCTGCTCTGTGAACTGGGAGGAGAAAGAGCTGAGGCACTCAGCTCAGCAATAGTTGAGCTGAAAAAAGAAAAAGATGTGGTATCCAGCCCATATCTTACTGATATGTATTAGGTTTAACAGGGAGCAGGAGAGCAGACAAAATATTTTTGTCCATAATACAGGAGGATCAGAGAGAGCCTGCCTGACAGGGGCTGCAGAGGGCAGTCTCAAGAGGGACAGCATTGCACACCTTTGCCTTCAGAGCTTTCCAAAATCAGCTGAACTGTATTACTCCTTCCCTGCCCAGTCCATCTTGGCCATCCCCATCTCTACACCTTAGTCATGTGTTTGTTTATTGATTGCAACTTTATATCCAATAGTGTCTTCAAGTGCCTGGCATGTACTGGCTGCTTCCCTGTGCCAGGATTTGTAACTGCATTTGCAAAGTTTTGGACAGCTTTTAATTGCAAACAATCCATATGCAATTTCTGGTACTAAGAAGCAAACAGCAGCTGTTCTTATTGCCATCTTTGTGACTGCTATGGTTACAGTTCTACTTTCAAACACAGAAAGGAATATATACAATCTTTCAAGGGCTGAATTCAACTCCAAGTGATCTTGTTCTGGAGTAGAATGATTTAGGTGGATTTGTGGGCAGAACTCATTGCCGTGATTTTAATGTTTTATGTTTTTTATGTTTTACATGACAAATTACCAGTGTCTTGGACAAAACCGTACAAAATAAGAATTCTCTGTTCTTGGTGAAGCCAGTAGGAAAGTCAGCAAAACTGCTACCTTGGAGTTCCAGAGGGCAGGCTTTGATCTGTTCAGGACAATGGTAAGGAGGGTCTCTGAAGAGTCTGCCTAGAAGGTTACAGGAAGGTAAACGCGTCCACAGATACTCCTCAAGAAGGAAATCTTAAAGGCATAGGAGCAGGCTGTCCCTGAGTGCCATAGGATGAGCTAGAGGGGAAGAAGGTTGGCATGGATGAACAGGAAACCTTTACGGAGGCTTCAAAAGATAAACAGAATCTGTCTCCTGTGGAAGAAGGGATGGGCAACTCAAGAAAATTACAAAGAAGTTGATAGGATATGCTGGGAGAAAATTAGGAAGGCAAAAGCCAAGCTTGAACATAACCTGGCCAGCGTAGTAAAAGAGAACAAAACACTTTTTAAAAAATGTATTAAAATCTATTAATAGTCAGAGGAGGGCGAAGGAGAATCTCCATCCTTTACTGGATGTGCTGGGGAACAGGACCACTGAGGATAAGAAAAAGTTTGAGATTCTCAATGCCTTCTTTACACCTGTCTTTAATAGTCAGATCAACTATCCTTGGGGAACTCTACCCCCTGACATGGAAGCCTGAGATGAGGACCAGAATAATCCCCCATGATTCAGATTGGAAACAAAGACTGTCTACTCTGTCTGGACTTACTGCAGGAAAGACACTGAAGCCCAGAATTGTGTCCAGAAAAAGGTAACAAAGCTGGTGAGTAAGGGTTCTGGAGCACAAGCCTTATGAGGAGCAGATGAGGGAACTGGGATTGTTCAGTCTGGAGAAGAGGAGGCTCAGGGGTGACATTACTGCCCCTCTACAACTAGGAAAGGAAGCTGTAGTGAGGTGGAAGTCAGCCCACTGAAGAGTGTACCTGCCCAAGCCATGGGTTGTCAGCTTCTCCAAGAGAATACTGCGGTACATCAAAACCTTGTTTTTTTTCACAATGGCATTTTCATATGTGGAGCAATAGATGTGTTTGTAGCTTTATATGTGTGGGAAGAGTAATGCCTCCCTCTCTCCCTCTCTTTCTCTCTCTCTTTCTCTGTCCCCACCTTGTTATATTTAATTCTGACTCACATATACTTAGGAAAACAAAGCATATTTCAAGGTATTGTATTATAGCTTTTTTATCTTTATAGCAGCACACTCTCTTTTATTTGATATTAGTACCTCTAGAGACTTTAAATAAAATTCATCACGTTTGAGTCAGTTACAGGGAAGCAGAAATGAAAATATGTAAATAAAACAGGACAATTTATTTATTGCCAAAGCATGCCAGATGTTAGAAATAACCTGTTGCCCCTTCATACTAGCAGACTTGACAGTAATCTAGAAGAAAACATCCAGGTGCCGAGTGATTCACTGTGTGAGTGAGCATTTATGTCAAGATAGGCATATTATCACCTAAATAAGTGAAAATGCCTTTGGCATGTGGCATTGAAGAGTACACAGACCAGCTTAAAGTAGAAGAAAGGATTCTAGCAGAGTGTTTAAATGGATTTTTAAGTGAACTACAATTAAGGCTCTCCAGTTAGGAAGGTCCACTGGAAGTGTTTTTGTTCCCTTAATACTGATGGAGGAGTAGTTCAGTGTTGCAGTGAGGTTGACAACAGTGGTATAAAAGTAAATTATTAACCATGAATGCTAGAAGTCACTAAATGCTAACCTAATTTTCTTACTGTTCTTTTACAGGATGCTTCGTATCTCAGCTAAACCTTGCTGCCATTACAAATTGATAATGTGCAATTGAATTTCATGTCTCTACTTGTCCTTTAGACTTCAAGTTTTTTTCACCCATATCACTTTCTTCCTTCTGAGTCCAGTTCTCTAATGCTACCTTTTGAGCATTTAGCCTTAATTTCTCATGATACTTTGTGAGAAACCTTCTTTGTTTTTTTGGCTCAAAGCTTGCTTCCTGAGGTATTTTGTTGAGGAGGCAAGTGATGGATGTTGTGTGGCAATCAACATCGCTGTGTGGACAATTTTACATCTTTGGAGTTGTTTGCCTTCGGAAGATAGTGCTCAGGACTGTTTACTGGCGGAAGAACTAGCCTGTGACCAAATAACTCCTGTTTGCTATGGGAGGCTGGGGGATGATACCATTGTATCCTGCAAAGGCAAGATACAAGTTGGTGCCTCCCTGCTTCCTCTTATCTGCTGGCAAGGCCAGAAAGATAACAGCAAAGGAATTTCCTGCTGAGGTCCCAGGGCCAGAAGCTGCCACTCAAAGGAGAGCTGACTCGACCACTTTGGATTTGAGCTGTCACTCCAAAGACAGCTGACTCAACCACTTTGAAGCACTGAAAAAGGGCCATCATCGCCATGGTCGTGGTTGTCCTTCGTCGTCGTCCTTTGTCGTCGTTGTCAACAGAACAACAATGCCCGACGACCCACCGCTACTGAAGATCAAAGACTGAACTACAAACCTCGCTGGATCCATGGTGGTGACTATGTCCCTCTTGCTGCCTATAAAGACCCCTTGCTCCTTCTCTTCTATCTTTTCTATCACCCTCCTTCCCTTCCCCATTACCCTAATTCATAATAGTGTCCGTCCTCCCCTTCCCCATTTCCCTAATTAAGATTTGTAATAAACTGGTTGGACCAACATTTGAACCGTTGCTTCTTAATCTCACGCCGGGTATACAGATAATAAAAGAACCTCCTCTCGCTCCTATAAATTGGAGCGGGACATACTTGCTCCTTGAGATGCTTCAGTACATTTCCACCACAGGCTTATCTGAATAATGAATCTGGCCATGCTGTAGCATACCAGAGGTTCCTGGTATATTTTGTGAGCCTATTGAAGTGACTGCAGCGTCTGTGTATTGACTATAACCAAGAGAAAATTAAGAAGTTGAGATCAACTATCAGCCCATAGCTTCAAGACTGCAGCCATCTACAATCTACAGGGAGGAAAAAACACAGCCAAAACAAGTAATCTGCTCACACAGGACCCTTTCCATTAAAGTCTTAGGCTTCTCCCATGAAGGTGTTTGCTTCATTTGACATGTCAGTTTCTATAAACAGTTAAATTTCTTCGGTCCATTCCAATTTAAGTATCCCTGGGTCTTGGTTTTCCTTACTTTGTCACTATCACAAGAAGGGTCCCTTGCAGGCAGTGCTTACACACAGAATAAACAAGCAATTATTGCAAGACTAGGTTTTCTCTTGTCAACAGAAATTATTGACTGCAGCAGGTGAGCTATTAAATCATTAATGTTCTGGGGACAATATCATCACTTAAATTCCCCATACTAAGGCCTCTGTTCTGACCATTCAAAATTTCTGAATTTACAGGACTGCCAATGAAATGTTTTGAAAGTAATAATGGGAGCTTGACTGCAAGAACCATTTTGTTTCCTGGTACTCATTCTCCTTCTTATACTCTTTCTAGTCCTGGCATTGACAAGTATGCTACATATCCACAGACTTCTTCTAAGAACTAGCCGCTTATCTTACCTAACTCTCATTTTCAAAAAACGGTGCGCTGGCAGATGTATCTCCATCTGTAGGACAAAACTGAAGATGACTCAGTGGGCTACAAATTACACTTACTTCCCTAGCAAAACTCCTTTGTGCTGCAGGAAAAATTATTTCCTAGGAAGACAGGAGGTATACCAGTGCTTTCTTCCCTTAGGGTGTTACACAGGAAACAAACACCATCAGTTGCTGCTCTGAGCTCTCCATGCTCTCCATGGGCAGCAGCTGCCATGGGGAAATGTAGGCTTTTGAGATGTAGTTTAATAGGAACCAGCAGCAATTGAAACAGAAAGGAAAATAAAATGAAAGAGCGAAAAGAGAAAAGGAGAGAAAGAGAGAGAGAGAGAAAAAAAAAGAAAAAAAGAAAGAAGGAAAGAGAGAGGAAGAGATTTTTCTGTTCTGTGGACTAAAATACTAGTTCTTATTCCCAAATACAGTCATATTAAGCTGAGAAAAATATATATCCAGGAACAGAGCACGGTAAGCAATCATGCCTTGGATGTTGATGAATCAGGCCAAAAGCTAATGTTATTTAAAATCAACAAAGGGATCACTTTGTTTTGGACCAAAGAGTCCTCAGAGCCTTATCCCTTCAGCCAGTTTTCATGGAAGCACCTCCTAACCTTTTTCCCTGACTACACATGTGCACAATCTTAAAATTCACCAACAGATTGAGAGTACATAACAGGTCATTCAGCTGGTTTAGTAACTAATGTATGCCATAGGTGAAACCCCAGGAAGTTGTTTCTTCTTAAGAGTCACACAGATATCCTTCTGTCCATGGTTTCTCTTTTTTACCTTAACCTCACCTACTCTATGGTCATTGCTTATTTAACTCAACTTGAAGTAAAACATACATTTTTCCTGCCATGTGAAAAATACCTTTGCAATATATTCTCATCAGTCTGTGGTCTTTGCAGTTATAGCATAAGTGACAGCTGTACAACTAATGCAAAAGCAAAGTCAGGAAGTCTGATTTATTGATGAAAATTTAGAAACCTTTCCTAACAGGCAGAGTAGAGGGAACCGGTGCAAACAAAGTGATAGCTCTGGTTGTTTCTCTTCCCTTCCCAACATGATGAAAATAGCAGGTTAGGCAAAAGAATGAATCTTAGGATGTGAGAATAGAATAAGATTATTTGATAGATGGTTTGCTACTTTAACTGCAGTAGTACAGTTCTGCTGCCATTAGCACTCTGAAAGTAAAGATCAGAAGGCTGAAATGTAAGCAGAAAAGAAACAATGCTCAAGAAGAAAAAGGGGAAGAAATGGGATAAAAAAAATAGGGTTTAGTTATTTACCTTATATATTTTTAATTACAAAGTTAGTTCCTGCATTTTGTGCATTGGTGCCTTCTCAATTAATGCAGTTTTGACACTGTTATTTCCTTACAATGATATTCAAACTATAGCTTATGAAACTGGCGTTAACTCACAATTATTCAAATTGTATATTAAGAAACTGGTATTAAAGTCTTCTGCACATACCAAAATGGATCTATACTGGATGCAACAAAATAAAAATCAAAGTATATTCAAATGGATTTGTGAAAGCACAAATTTGTTAAAGCAGGGCCCCAGCTACATGGAGATTTTACAAGATGATCATACTGGCTGCTAAACATTCTGCTGCTTAATCTGTAATTATGTAATTAGGCAGTTGCTAAATGATGGTAGGCTTTGAAGACTTTCATTGTTTTCTGCCTGCTCTTCCCTGGTTACTTCTTGGCTGTCAAAGAATCTAGTCATCGCATGGAGTTGCCTATGGACTTTGCATAGTCTTGATTTTTAATATATAACTCCTCACATTTAAGTTAGGCTTATAAGCAGCACAGGAAAACAGAAAGTGATGTAGATCTACTGTGAATCAAACTTAACATCCTAGCACTTCTCACAAGAGGAAAGCCCTACTCTTTGACCACCCCTAATTCTGTAGTCTGAAGGATGTTCTTTTGGTCTTATTTTTGTCTTCCTTGTGTGCTTTATTTTATTCTCCTACATTACTTTCTGGGCAGTATAAAAGGCAAAGTCCTTTAGGTGCCGTGACACTGTTATCTCTTCATTAAGGAAGAGTGGCAGTTGTTAGAAAGCTGCTCTGAACTGCCACTTAGGCACAGTAAGCAGCAGAAAATGCTTCAACTCTGAGCATTGCTCATGGCATTCTCATGGCTTGAGCAGGGAATAAAATGACCTCTAGGGACAAGGCTTATTTTTTGTTATTTGCGGCTTTCCCTGTAAAGCCAGTGGATACTTGAGCATAACATCCATGGCTGCAGACTAAGGTGGCCCTGAAGGAGGGATAATGGCCAGGTACAGCTGGCAGTCGTTTACTTTCAGTCAGTCAGCATGTCACTGAGCAAGAGCTGATGTGGCTGTTAGTGTTTAAATGCAAACTGAAAAGATGATTTTGTGGAAATGACAGTACTCATATCTAATGGCAATCAGTTCACTTTTTGTCACTGCTGTGACAAAAGCAGCAACATGCCTTCAAGAAGACATTTCTTTCTCAACCAGTACAGGAAAACTTTCCTTCTCCTTCTTTCTATTCATAAAGCATGAAACAAATCATTGAGAATATTGTTCTAAATAACCTGACAACTCCAGCTGCACATTGTATCAACTAATTAACAAAAACTAAGATTTCCTTTTGTTTAGGGAGGCAATAGCAGTGATTTATAGCAGGACTACTAGGAGCAGGAATGACCGAAACAGCAAGTTAGCATATACTGCTGGAGGACTATGCTATTCAGTATGCCACTACTGTAAAGCTTGATGAGACAGGGAAATATAAGAAATCCACAGGCTGCAACCTTACAAGGAAGACTTTGTTTTACTGAGCAGAAACAGCAGGAGAAAGACATGTACAATCTGCTTCAGGAGATACTCCCTAGGTCTCATTTTCATTCTAAGTCAGTCACGACACAAGCAAAATGTGAACTTTTTGATATTGTTTGCATGACACTATTCCAAAGGCAGGTTACGGCAGAACTCAGTAGCAAAACTGTTAATGCAAGTAATTACTCTTAGATAATAAAATCTCCATTCTTTCATTATACTTTGAGAAATGTCCATTGCAAAACTCAGAAGATTCAGAACCAAAAATATATTAATAAGAACATAATTAAGCACTTATTGCTTTTGTCATTTAAAACAAGCTAACCAGATGGCAAGGAAAAATCACACAAAGAATCTTTCCATTAGCTATTTAGATTTAATTAATATACAGTAACTAGCTCATTAAAGCTAAGTTAAATGCTTATTTGAGACAAATTTTAACCTCTTTTGTATTACAGTTTCCATTTTCAGCAGCTGGCAGAGCAACAAATTACAGTTCCGAAAACTAACAAACAAAATGTCTTAGATTTATTCTCTCTGATGAGAAACCTCTGTGGTGAACAACAAAGGGCAGAAAATTAGAGTAAATTGGGTGGTATTACTCCAAAAACAGCACAACAAACAAATTGTTGAAGCCACAATAAATCCCTTCTGCATCAAGTTCAGTGAGTATGGGAAGTAACCATTCTGCAACAGGAGCTGTCTTGACCAGCAGATTATTCACAAGGAAATGGGCACAGCCTCTACAACAGCCTGCCTCCACCCACCCTTATATAACAGTAGCGGGACAAAAGGATCAAACCAGAGACAATGAGAAAGTGGGGCAATAGGCAAGGAACAAAGAAGAGGTAAAAATAATCTGTTTATACAGGTATTCATGAAGATTTCAGTCACACATTACTTCCCTGTCACACCACATTTCCTCCAGAGGGAGTATTTCTTTCAGAAACTCACTGGAAGGATCCTAATAGAAAGGTATGCATAGGTTTCATTCCTGTGGCTTTATCATGGCAAGGAAAAATGTAACCTAGACTATTTAATCCAAGGGGTTATCCTGGAAATGAGGGGATCTCAATTTTTTATTTTGTGATTCTAAATGTTTTCCATTCAGGCTCATTTCAGAGCTGTAGACTGCTCCATCTATTTAGCATACTAATTTTTTTAGACACATTTCATGAACATACTGTAACCCTTTAACTAAAAGCCAATAAATAAACATGTAATAAAAAAGATATTAAACACAGGATAGTATCTTATTCAACTCCATTCAATATAACATTTGCCAAGTACAGTTGTGTCTAAAAGTGTGTAAATTTTAGACCAGTACTTATCTTCAGAAAAGTCTTTACTATACTGTTTTGATCAAAAGGTCCTTCTTATACTCCTACAGTAGAGATTTATTCTGGAGCTTACTTGCATTTTACTGTTATCTTCCCATTATCAAATACCACACTACTCAGACTGTTATATTTTTACAGCTGTATTTTTTACAGTTTTTCTATCAATCACTGATCAAAGAGCTGATAAAAATAGAGCTGGTTCCTAAGATTAGGTCAATATCTACAACTTTTGCTAGCAAAGTAGGCAAAAAGTGTGATTTGTCTACATCTGTATATCAACACTGGGAAAAAAAATATTCATTAAAATGTCTTTCATTTGAGGAATAACTGTGATAAGTACCAGAAAAATTAATATCTCTGAGATATTTTGCATCTCTAATAGGAAATATACATATGTAAGAACTCCATCCAGTCACGTCAGGCTTAGACAAGGAAAGTCTGCATTTCCTGTTTGACTATTGATGGTGAATATTTACATCTTACAGTACAGAAGCAACAACATCTATTATGTTAAGGGAATAGGAAGAACATTAATGAGATTATTATTTTTCCTGTTCAAAAAAAGAAAAGCCTTCTGTATTTCAGATTCTGTGTTCCTACCTGAAGTAGACGTCAAAATTCCAGGACAGTTTTACTTTCCCAACTCTACAAAAGTATGGAAAATGGTATGAGCAGATGCATTTTGATTTGATTACCAACGAAATTTTGACACCCGTATGCTTCAGACAGTATGCTTGGCTGGCTGTTTGAATCAGGCTGCTGGCAGATTGTATGCCAACACAAAATATGATCGATTTTGGCTGGCAGTACTTAAACACCATGTGTGGAGAAAGGGAGAGAAGGTGTTTCCAGATTCAGCAAGAGAAAGAGACACAAAAAGAGCTAGCAGTGATATCCTGATGTTGTGAAATCACTCAGGCCCACTCAGGTGATTAAAGATTCACGCTTTATCTGGTAGTTCACAACACCGACCTCATAATTCCTAACTTCAAAGATAATCCAAGTTCTCTTGAAGGAGCAGTTCTTAGCTAAATTCCAGACTGAATTTGGTTGAAGACTATGGGAAATCCTTCTGTGTGCCAGCCCCATGTGCACTGACCATAGGAGCCCCACATAATTCAGCAGCTGGGTTACTAGTCACAGAGATGAGCTATTTGACCTGCTGTGTGCCTGGGCCTGACAGAAGCCACCGCTGGATCAAGCAGGCATTGTTGCCACTTCTGTAGAACTACTTTCCATTTACTGGGCATCCGTTGCACCTTGACAAAGACCTAAACCAATAGACATAGTGACACATGAACAAAACTATAGCTGTTCCACAGTACAGAGTTTTAAGAATAGGCTTTAATAGGATGACTCTGAGTTTTTGTAATTTACCAGGAATGTGTTGTTTCTTTCCTTCCACAATTTCACTGCTATCCCTGGCAACCATTTGAGATATACAAACCTAATCCATGTGCATAGGAATTCAATTTTCCTTTGACCTGTCAGTAAAACACTTAATACTCCATGGGTACGTACTAGTTAGAGACGTTTTATGGAAAAGTGTGTTATGGAAGTTGTGAATATTTCAAGAATATGTGTTTGGATGTACATTTAATGACAGCATATCTGCACAGTATTCAAACAGTTGGTAACAGTCCTAACTTCTTGCCTTTCATTCAGGACTTCAAAATTTTAATAAAGTGTGTAAAGCCTTAGAATCTTTTCAAATTATTTTACCCAAATTAAATCTACTGCCTTGAACTTTTTAAAAATATAATATAAAAAATGCTTCATGTTTTCTTTCAAAATTCAATTTAAATAAAGCTGCTTTCTAAGCACTGTAATGATGTTCATCTATAGCAATTAAAGCTTCAGTTAACTGCAATATCATCTGAAAAAAGTGGTTTTACTTGAAGAGAAGTACAAACTTCCTTTTATGTAAATAGAAAAAGAAGTACCTGAATATATTGTAAACAAAGCCAAAATGTTAGATTACGCATTTGAATAATGAATGAAATAATTGAACAAATAATCCTACGTATCAGTGTTAATACAATGCAAGTCAGACATGAACTTTTTTCTTGTATGAGTCTAAGTAAATATGATCTACAAGATAAATCTCCATTAAGGTAATACTACAGTTTGAACATAAATTTATCAAAATCAGATGCACTTATGAAGCAAACAAATGCATTTGGTATGTCTAAAGCAAAATAATTATAATTAGAGGAGACCTCTACTACAACCTGAAGTCAAAGGCCACTGGGTCATAAAGAATGAAAGGAACTTGTAAAAATGTGAACATCAAGTCTACCCCTTCCTGAGTAGATAAACCACCTACCAGCCAGACAGGTCAATCTTCGTCTAAGACAAGAGTATCTCCACAGAGGGATAATATTAGTTCAACCATTTCTGTAGCATCTTTAATATAGCTGTGCAAAATAATCATATTTATTTAATATCTGATCTCTCCTTGTGCTCACATCTAGTCCCATCCAATGCAGTCTCTCAGTTTGTATAGATTTTCCTAGATAATAACCTTCATTCATCATGCGCCTTGGCTTAGACCTAAAGATTTTTCTAAATTGTCTCCCCTTTAATGAACAAGCAGAACTTTTAGTCTCCAGGCTCAGAGATGTTTCAATTGCTATGGCAAAGGTCAGTGTCACATGCACTTCAGCAATGCACAAAACTCCATGCCAGGGAAGTGTTTTATCTTCTCTTTGTGACTTGTACCAGTAGTTCAGAAGAAGGGGATAACAGCTTTACCAGTAAGAAAAAGTAAAAAACCAGCACATCAAGAAAGAGATTTTTCATTTGCTCTTAGCCCAATCCTTACAAAAACACTGGATAAAATAACTAGGTCTTCTACTAGCCATCTGTTCACAAATTAAAGACTTTCTACTATAGAATTACTGGGTAACACTGATGTTTGTACAAACACAGCAAGGGACAAATTACTTAGGTGCATATCTAATTATTTTCACTTATTCATTCAGCAGTAAATATTACACATTTTCTATTAAACATCTGCTGTGTGGTCTGATTCTTAAGTAGCATAAATCAGCATGGCTAGAATTTAGTCAGTATAGCTTTTCTAATTTACGCTGGTCTTAGATCAGTAGTATTGATTCTTTAACATGATGTTAGAAAGCTCCAGTCCAGTAAATTTAGGAGCCATTGATAAGCAAATTTTTATTTTCCTACAGCAAATACATTTAATCTTCCTATTTTCTGGTAGGAAATTATTTTATTCCTGACTTATTTTCAAAGCTGATGCATTTCTTATTCACCCATCAACTCCAGCATATTAAAAGTTGTAGGCCAATTAGGGTGACACATTTATAAGCTCTTTAGCAGTCCTTTGGTCTTGACTTTGGAAGGTAAAGCTGGGATGGAGAAGAAAACTTTACTGATTCTAGAAACTTTCAACTCAGTATCACCAGGCAGTCAAAATGTTTTAAGAACAATTTTAAAATACTCTGATTCCTAGAAATATACATTTCAGCTCGGTATAGGGAATGTATTTTAGATTATTGCTATGCTTTACATTTATTCATGGAAAAAAATAATAACATATTTCTAGGTGATTTTAATCTAAAGCTTTTCTATTTGAAGATCTAGATGCACTTTTCAGTTGCATTCTTACACATCTTCAGAAATTCCCTTTTCCTATTTTGTGGCTTGTTTTGTACTAAAGTTACCAACAAGGTTTATTGTCATCTGCAGAGACACTAGGAGTATGTATAAACATCTTTGCTCAAATTTATTTTTACTCCCAGGACTCACACATTTCTTTTCCCAAACTCTTATAAGCCAGTACACTTCTCTGGGGCCAGTCAGCTCCCCTGACTTCAGATGAACCAGAATCCAAGCAAGTAGCCTATTTACAAGCTGCAGAGCAGACAGACAGCTGCAAGTCCTACCAACTGGCAAACTTATGAGCCCATCTAACCTCAGTGCAATCACTTTAAGAACAATGCGGTCAAACTGACCTAAGAGATCGGACCTGTCTCACAGCACTTAAAGATCAGAATAATTAAGCAGACTATCTAATGAGCCATTTGGGCATATGAGTATCCCAAGGAGCCGAAGAGTCCAGAGGTACAGATATGGTAAGTCAGGATGTTTGGAGATGATTGTCCTACACTCAAGGAAAGCAAAGAGAGATGGTGGCTAGACTTAGCAAGCAAAAGGAAAACAAAACAAAAACCCTCAGAAGAGCATTGCTGGCAGCATCTTCTTCAAGTTTTAAAGAAATTGACAAGTCCTTGCAAAATATTTCAATTTATCATAACACCATTTTCTGACATAGAAATGTTCTGATACAAAATCGACTTTGAGCTTCAAATTTTACATTTGTGTTACAAAGAGCAGAAAATGACATTTATTTCTTGTCCCTACAGGAATACTAAATATTTCAGGCAGATGTGATTTTATATATCATCATGTGGCTAAAAAGTGATGATGAAAGCAAAAAGAGATGCAAGTGTTCTTCATGGCACGGAGTCAATGAAAGATCAGACAGGTTAAAAAGGAACCCAGTACTGCCACTAACTAGTGGAAAATCAGTTAAAAATTCTCCCACCACCACAGTGTGCATCTTCCTGCAGTATGTATGCACCTCACAGCTGATAATTCAAATGCTCGTGAACAGTAAAATCTGGTCTCTGCAGAGACCAGATACCAGAGACAGTGAATGGTACAAATCACACCAAAATAAAACAAAATCAATATGGGATTTCACAACAAAACCATGGTGGGACTAGGTAGGATGGATAGTCTGGAAAATCATACTATAAGTACTGTATACTGTTGCTTACAGAAGGGAGAATTACAGATACACTGCATTTTGGACTCGATGTAACAAAGAAAGCTGTAAATATAGCAGAAGATCCTAGCCTATTAAAGGTGCAGGAGCGCTCAAGAAATTTTCCTCGTGCACTTGTGCTGTGTCTCAGAGAGTTTCAGTGTCAAGACATGCCATCATTTTCAAAGCATTTCTGTCCTAAAATGTAGAATCCAAGAAAGTGTAGGGCTGCTTCCCCAGCTGAGCAGAATACAATGAGCCAGATTAAAATCTCAGCTGGCCTACCATCACATTACCATCCACATATTTCCTTCATTCCCAAGACTTCAAATTAACTGAGAAGCCAAAACATCCAATATCCAGGTTGACCCACTTCTGGAACTGCAATTGAAATAATTCACTGTTAAATAATCACAGGGTTTGCTGTGGTTATTACTTAAATTCATATTTCACTTCTCAAATATGCTTCTCAAATATGAGAACTCACAGAAAAGTAATAATGGAGAAGCACGATTAAATAATTGATTTTGGAAAAAGAATCCTTAAGATAGCAAAGGCAGAATTTACCATCTGTGCATTTCCCTTGCTAACTAAGGACCAGAACTTCAGCACAGCTTCAGTTAATTTACTGTCATTCCCTCAATGGAAAGCATCCCAGGCTTTTGTTAGCCATCTGTACAACAAAGGGCAGCTGTGGCTGAGGCTCTGTAACTATCCATGCAGCTAAGAGCAGTAAAACAAGAAGGCAGATGTATTTCCAGGACACTGGTTTCTATTGCCTCAGGGCTTATGCATATCCAAGCACTGCTTCAATCTCTTAATTAGTTATCTGCATTTGAAAGTTAATCTCCCAAATGTTTTCCTTAAGGATTTGCTACATATAGCCCTTAAGAAACGACAATAGATGTGATCAAAAAAGTTAATATTTAGGTTGTAGCTCTGGTGACCGGGGATCAAATTTGTCCTGGTAATGTTTTTAAAGATATTTAAGAACAATCTTAGTCACATTTCCTCTTAAGTCTTACTGATGACTTATATATATATATACATATAAGTACCTTATACTTATACATTCATATACTTTACAGAATGAGATTTGTCCTGTCTTTACAGACTAACCACTCCTTGATAGGGTCACAGTGTACATAAAAGAGCTCAGAAGCTGAACATCTTCAAGAGTGGCCTGAGAGATTTACTTGCCCAGCTCTCATCATGGTGCAGTACATCCTTGCAAGTATGTTCTCAGAGTAGCAGAAAGACCTCTGCAATTTATGCAGGGTTGCAACAGGTACAACATGTCTATGATATGAACGAGAAATAGCTGCTCTGATCATCTTTCCAAGTGCTGCTCCTTGCCTACCCTGTCAGACACAGAAAGAGGAGCTCTGGAGAAAGGCTGCATTATCCAAGCTAGTCAGGTAACATTTGAAGATATTTCTGGTGATGGAACAAAGCAATTCTGCACTGGAGGGCTTCTTCCAGAAGACTACTTTGTATAAGCATTTATTTCTGTCTTCTTTTTCTTCACAGCCATTGTGACCATGATCCTCAACCACTGGAATCTAAAATACATCTCTAAAAATCAGTGACACTACTCCACAACTGCTGAAATTCTTTCTGAGCGCGTAGGGCCTATCTTTGTATTCTGAGCTTGCAGAGCAGTAGAATATCAAGATGTCAAACACTCAACAATGTGTCTTCAGACAAATGAAAATATTTTGTGCAAATCCAGTCTTTTATACCAAATTATTTAGCACAATGAGATAATAGATCTAAGATCAGAAAGAATAGCTACGGTCGTCTCATCTGTCTCTCTATATCTGATTGGAGATAAACTTTAATTCTGAAATTTCTGCATTAGCTCCTACATCCTTGTTACTGAAAATGTGGATATAACATTCTCATTTCATTCTTAAGACATAGAAATACTGTTTCCAGTTATTATCAGACTAACCCACATACTTGTAGGGTTTCCTGTAGTTTGTACTCAGATTTCACACAACCTTCACAACAATAAAGCAGTCAGAGGTGGGAGGAACCAAGGCTTGGAAGAGAGTGAGAGCAAGTTCTGGAGAGCACCCGGGAAGAGCTAAAAAGAGTCTTGGGATTAGCTGTCTGCTGTTTTGCCTGCATGTGCATATGAACTGCAGTGAAACAAGTGCAAACCAGTAACTCAGAAGCTAAAAGCATATAAACTACTAGTCGTTTTATCTTTTCTGTTTTTTTTTCAACCCCACCCTTTCCCTTCACTGTTCTCTTTACTCTGGACCATGTGGAACCATCAGGACAGAAGGGTACCCAAGGGTCCAGGAGAACAAAACAGACAAATCTGGCTCTAGCTCTATGTTTCTCTATGCCTAAATTGCCTATCAGAACAAATGGGTATTTCAGTACCCAAACGAACATAAGTGGAATAAGAATGGGACAACTATAATGGGCATATTAAACCTTAGTCACAGTAAACACAGTACCAGTGTTACCCTAGATGTTCTTCAAGAAATCCTTAAGGTGAGGGAAGCTGAGGTATAGAGCTGATTTCCCATGCACTGTAATGCTGCCCCAGGCACTGGCAGTCTTTAGAGACCTGCAAGTGGCACACACTTCTTCAGCTCTGCACAATAGATTTGTTCTGACCTCTGGAAGTCACCCTGATGCTGTATCCCCGAGAACACATCTTCATTCCAGGAAAATCAAAAGCATTTAGGAAGTGATGGATGGCTCAGAGCAGGCACGATGTGATTAATCCTGGAATTTTACTCTGTAAAGCTCTATAAAAGCAATGCAGTTATGCAGAAAAATAATTTAGTAGCAAATTCATCAAGAATTAAAATTTTGTAGCAGCCTAACATCAAATTACTGATGAGAGTAATCTGCCATGAAACCATGCTTTGTTTTGTTTTTTTAAACTGTGCTGCTAAGGATAATTGTTAACTGAGTACCTATCTACACAGTATGGTACTCTTAACTTCTATTAATTTTTTTTGTAATATTTATGATATTTAATAGATAATCTTTTTGACATCCTGCTCTTTTCATCTAAACATGAAAACTTCTTAAAAAGTGGAGGAGACTATTTTCGTAACATTTCTCTCTTCAGCTAACAAAGGAGATAAGTGACACAATTCACCATCTAGTGGGGAAAAATCCACCATCACAACACAGATGAAAATAATCATGATGTTTCATAACTTGTCACTATTGGCATTGCTGCAGCAATCTGCAGAGTTTGGGCTCCTAATTAAAGACATTTGTACTCAAATATCTAAGTACTCTACAAATGTGTGGTAAAAAACAGTCTCTTCAAACAGATTTATGGATGAAATTTGCAGAGTATCTGTGACCTACATCCATTAGCTGGGTAAAACCTTATAATTTTTGAAAGATGAAAGGATGCTTTCTACCTTTTCTCTTGAAGCTGTCACATTTGGTATAACACAATTAAAGACAAGGGAATGAGAAGGGAGGAAAAGGGTTAGGCCTCTGCTTCTCTGATGACTCACTAAACTAAAAAATCATTTGTTCTCTCATATCCATTGAATATTTAAATCTGTTGTGTGAAGTGCAAGAGCTTCAGTATCTAACTTGACGTTAGAGTACTCTCCTCAAAAGTGGTCCCTCTCAGACAAATGGCAGAACTGACACTTCAAAACACTGAATAAGGGCTTTAACCCTGGTTTTTGTGGGAAGGAAAGAGGAGAAAATAGCCATCATTCAGGTTTTTCAGAAAATTGCAGTAGGGACTTGCCTCCTTTAGCAGGTGCCAAGGAAAAAAATTGAGTAGATGGAGAGTGGATTATAGGATGTGTGCTGGTCCTCAGTACTTCACTCTCAGCTGGAGTAGGCAGCTTCCGGCTTAAATACCTAATTTGAGTGAGCTTTCACTAAGAACACTAGTCCTATTCAAAAGCATTTATTCTTCCTTATGCCTACTGTAGGCCCTCCAGCTTACAGATCTCAGCTTCTGCAGCTCAGTGACTAAAGGTTCTGTTTTGTGACATTCAGCATTCGTACATGTAAGTCTTAATGCAAATCTGTACCTTAGAGTTTAAATCACAGTTACAAAAGCCAGTTTGGCATTAAGAGGTTAATTCTCCCAGATATCATGCTGACTGGCTGCACAGCAGCACTGTAGAAATGGACCTGAGTGTCTCAGTGGATAACAAATGGATCACGTGCCAGCAATGTGTCTTTGCAGCAAAGGAGGCCAGCAGCATTTTGCATTTTGATGGTAGATCAAGGTAGCTCCTCTTTCCTCTCTCCTCACTCCTGGTGAGGCATATATGGAGTGCTGGGTGAGTTTCGTGCTTGCAATTCTAAGAAAAATATGGAGTCCTCGAGCAAGCTACAAAGAAATCATTAAGCATCACGGAGTAACAAGTAGAAGGCAGAAAACTAGAAATTATGTCTGCATAGAAGAAAACTCTTTTTTTTTTTACCATGAGGTTGCTCAGACAGATTGCAGAGCCTCAATTCCTGGAGATACTCAAAACCCAGTTGGACACTATTCCATGCCACCTGCACTAGCTGACATTCCTTGAACAAAGGAAGCTGGAATAGATAATACATAGAGGCCCACTTCAACCCCAACTAGTCCATGTTTTTGTGATCCCTCATAAGAAAGATCTTTGCAATTCTGGAAATTTAACATTTTTCTGTCATGACAGAGATACTACTAAAACCTCACAAATAATCATGCATAATGAACACAAAAAACAGCTAAGGGGAAGAGTGAGAGTATGAATTTGGCTATGGATATGAAACCCATATCTCCCCCTTGCACCTGCTTATTCCCAAATCACCACATGTAACACCAAAAAAATATTGCCTTGCAACTGCTCAAACTATGAGTACCATAACCATTGCAGCTTATTTTCACTATAAAAAATTAGTGTATAAACAGATTATGATAATCCATTTGTAGCTTGAAATAAAATTGAGAGATTCTTCATTCCTAGTCCCAGGTTCTGGTAGAAAGCATGCAAATAAAATTATCCATATAGCTAATTTTATTCACAATATTTGTTGTTTTACAGAAGTTGGCCTCCAGTCTATATAGCAGGAGTTATCTGTTTTAAAGCAAGCTCCAATTTGCCAGAAGGTAATAAAGACAATGATTTTTCAATTCATCTTAAAAAATGGTAAAGCCTGAAAATTGAATTCTGATGCTTAGCATACAGAAGCTACTTTCCCCTTTCACCCTGAAAAGTTTTTCTCTCTCGCCATGAAAAATAAATAAATATCTTTTCTCAAAAAAGAAAATTTGAGTATGAACCAAAGCAACAAAAATATTCTTCCTAATGCAAAAAAAAAAATACATTAACTTAATGATTTCCTAAGTAGTCTGAAAATGACTGTTCCATCACTGAAAAAGACACAGCATTCCATGAACATGTCCCCAAGTCCACCTGGCATACACTATATGAGGTCTAGAACATAAAGCAAATCTTTGTCCACAGTTCAAATTTCTTTTTACTAGGTTCAGAAGTATTGAGGCATAAATGGCAAGGTAGGTCTGAATGACCCAGGAGGGAAACTATGATTATGCATTATTATCTGGGATCATGGAGATACTATTTTTCATTTTACTGCAAACCGAGATCAGTGTTAACCTTTCCCTATAGCTAAGTGTTACAGATATTTATTTAAAAAGAAATCATAAGAAGGCATATTTTTCCTATGGGTAGTCTAACAACTATATTGCTACTAACAATGGTAAAGTTACTTAAGCACAAAAGTTTGTAAGTTTAATAAGGATTTTATATTTTCTACCTTTTTCCTCTCCCTTGCCTAGGCTGACTCTGCCCAGATTGTGCAGGAGAGAGCAATAACCACAAAATCTAATTACAATTTCATAGGTCAAGATATCTATCTACTTAAACTTCAAGTTTGACATTCCCTGAGTCAGTTGATAAAGGACAAGTGGAGACATCACTTTCTCAAAAACATTTTTAGAAAGATCTAAGAGGCAGCAACTGCCTTCTGAAATTTTGAAGGAGATTTTTAAAACAGTGGCTCCAAATGCTTTCAACAGACCAGTCACTAATACTTGATGGAAGCAGAAACAACCATTAAGGACGCTTTGTGCCTTTTTCCAACAGCTTATATGATTATCACTAGAAGTACCAAAAAAGATGGTGCTTTTAAGATTCCACCATCAAAAGATGGTGATTTCAAAAAAGAAATTCTTATACAATACTAGCCTTTAAAGCAAACAGATATTGGGGTTCAAGAAAACTAAGAGCGTATAAAGAAAGACTGCAAAACATTTTCTTGTATATTTTTTACAAATAGAAAAAGCAGAATCTGAATCACAGAGGAATACAAATTAATTTCTAATTATTGTGACAGTCTTCATACAATAACACCAGCCACAAAGAATCTCATTGTTGATGACCCGCTGAACGTTTCTAGCTAATTAGCAAGCACTGTCCTAAGCTGTTTATAAAGAAGAACTTGATAAATACCTCAAGATTTCTTTGTGAAGTGCCCAAGTGGTGTGTTAATAGCACTTTAATAGTACCATAGAGAAACTGTCAGTTTAATGGATATTAAAACTCCTCCAAGAGTTAAGAAATACTCTTGTATATGATAATACACTTGTAAAATAATTACAATTATTAAAATACTGCCATTGTACTATTTTTACATTAAAATTTATCAGGAAAGCTAATAAGTTGGAGATAGCAATACTTTGGGATATCTGCTAACTATATAGCTACTTTGCACTGAGTAGATCCCACAGTGCTCCTGTTAGAACACTCCTGTAGTAACATGAAAAAATAATTGCGTAACAATAATAATGTAAATATGAAACAAAGAGCTGGAACTCCAGCCTTGAGAAGGTTATTGGTTGGAATCTCATTAATGCCTATGAATACGCAAAAGAAGGATGCAAAGAAAACAGAGTCAAGCTCTTTTTAGTGGTGCCAAGGGACACAACAAGAGGCAATGGGCACAAAGTGAAACAGAGTAAGTTCTGTCTAAACATCAGGAAACATGTCTTTACTGTGAAGGTGGCTGAGTGCTAGAACAAGTTGCTCAGAGAAGTTGTGGAGTCTCCAGCTTTGGAGATGTTCAAAAGCTGTGGACATTATCCAGGTGGCCCTGCTTGGGCAATAGGTTGGACCAGATGGCCTCCAGAGGTCCCTTCCAACCTCAACTGTTCTGTGATTCTATCATCCTATGATAAAAATGATTTAGCTCTTGATCTACTCATTTCTTTGGGCAAACTTGGTACTGCAAAATGCTTATTTGAGGAATGACAACTTCATTAGGTGTTAGTCAGAGGACTAACACCTCTGAATCCCTTGCTTCCCTTCACAGTTAAATGACTGCAAATGCAGAAGGGATCACTGTAGTACTCTCAAAACAGTCGAACAGAGAAAGGCAGATGAAAGCCCAGCACATTAACCTTGTATCAGCAATGACTTCATAGATACAGCTCTCCTCTGGGGGCCTCTTCTAGGGTTAAAGATTGGGAAGTGCTTCAAAAGACACCAGCATAAATGAGAAACATAATCCTTCTTTCATCTAACATCATTCTTCGTTGTGACATAGCATTCCTTAACTCTTAATGTAGAAGAAAACCAAAATATCAAGTTTATTCAACAGCAACAGTGGGTGAAACACATCAGGTGTGACAGGGACAACTATTTCTGAGTTAGTCACCCCAAATTCACTTGAAATCACTGGAGAGAAACAAAGAGTTTTGTATTCAATTTCACCTTAAAATGGATGTCTAAAATAGGTTGGATTAATTTTATCATAAAAGTGCTTAAAGAGAGCTGATGGCAACTGAAGTGCACAGACACCTACATCAAGACAAATGTTAGACAGATGCTAACTCACGTACAGCGAGAGTCCTGATCTGACTTGATGTAATGGCTGCAAAGTGGACTTTCAGTGCCATTTGGAAGTCTACCTTTAATGACATGACAGACCCCAATTTTGAAATCACAGAGAATTGGTTATCACAGTAGGAGTATATCTCAACAGCAGCCTCACGTGTTTAATAGATAATCAGATCAAAAAGTGATGAGACAGTGCTAGTATTCCTGCTGCCCTGCAGCACCAAAGACCACGGTGGGAGAAAAGTTTTTCTAAAAATCACATGAACAAAGATATTATGTTCAGCTCCGGGCATTCATCAGGCCACACTAATTTACAGAGTTGCTTTAAAACTACTAATAAAACACAATCCCTATTGTTGTGTGGGAACCTTAGTGCTCCAAAACTTTTTTTTTCTTCCTCACTATCCTCACTATGATCTCCACAGGGACAAGAGTCATAAGACACTCGTAGGTTTGAATTCTGCCATGGTTTGTGTGGATCAGAAGACGCTTCCTTCCTCTATTTACGTGGCTTATCAGCCTGCCCTCTGAGCACTGATACCTCGGAAAAGAAAGCATTGGCCCTGAAGTGCTACTTCAGTGCCCTCTGGTACATTACACTCAATACAAATACCTCACCACATCCTAGAGGCTCTCAGCCCTGCCAAGCACAGCAATCTGATTTTTTACTGAAATGTATTCTGCTGACTTTGGCTATTTAACTTGAAGGCAGCCTGGTCACCAAAGTCAAACTACCCTTCTGGGGATTGCAGTGAAAAGAGAGAGATGGCAAAGCAAATGGTAATAGTCCCTTCAGTCTCTTAATATCATCATATAGGCTCCTCATAAGCAAATTCATTGTGAAAACAGAAATATTTTTGAAAGCCCAAATATATTGTCATGTATTCAAAGTAAGCATACTTGGAGATCTCTCTCGGTTTTTTTGTTTTTTTTTTAATCCTGTATTTAGAAGTTCCCATAAAGAATATAATGTTTGCAGCTCTCCAAAAATCACATATTCACCTAATTATCTTCTATTCATATTTGCTTGCCAATGGCTCACAAATACTTGTTCTATTCACAGACATCAGAAAAACACCATTTCAATTGTTTGAAGGATCATAGTCACTATATCATATTACAAAGGAACTGAGCATAAAATAACAGTGTTGAGGTGTGAGTGAAGGTAGACTTTTATTTACTCTCTCTTTTTATGCATCAATAACCAAGATAAGATCAAAAATACAAAATCCTTCCCTCTCAACATGTCAATAAACATGTCATATGAATCATTTTTTCAGTGTGTGCTGGTCACGTTCATGTCTGTAATCACTCCCATTTTATTTTACTTTTCCAAAGACGAACTATCTGCTAGTTTTACATACTGGAGTCCTATGTATTAAATCCTAGGAAAACAAAAATCCAAGCCCTATTGCAATCAACCAGAAAAAAATACTCTGAATTCTGTGAGAGGTTAGGACTTCACAGCAAGTCTTTAGGTATCAGGAAAAACTCAAAGGATGCAAACTTTCCCTGGTCTTGAGAAGGGACAAAACCATGGTCCCTCACAGTTATCTTTCACATTGTTTATGCTAAATAATGCTCACAGCTGCATGTTCAGTGTTCACAGCTAATGTTCAGTGCTTAAATATTCCCTGGGCAGGTAAATGTAACGTGAACCTGGATTCAAAGCAGAATCTTTGCTCATTGATAGTTAATGCTTTTCATCATTTTGTCAAGCACTTGGAAGTAAATATACTTTCTCCAAAATCAAAAATATTAAATAATGGAATATAACTCAGAAGGAGTTTTTTCTCTGAAAGGCATGTATTATGGTTCATTTTCTACCTCTGCTTGACTCCAACTTATTCTTTTCTTCCCTTCTCCAGATAATACTCTGCAAATTACTTCTCCTTTTACTCATATGTAAAAGCAACTCCATCTTAGTCATACAAAATGTGCTTTTTTATGTTATGCCAGCAAGACTAGATGGCTTCATTTTCTCTCCATGTACATGCAAGCCACCACTTTTTCTGTGTATTTTCTTTATAGAAAGTCAACATTCTGAAAAATAGAACATATAGCATTGGTTTGAATTAAACATATCACCCTGTGTTTTAGAAACTCATCTTAATTGGAAAGTGCTCTCCCCATGGCACGTAGTAAGTAAATGTTTGTTTTTATTTAATTAAGAAATCATTTTAGCATTTGCCCTTATTTTATATGTTGCTTTCAGGGTACAATTTCTTTCCTCATGAGAGTTTTTAACGTTCCCAAATGGTCAGGATATAAAATTGAATGTTCAAAGATTTTGCCATCTGGTATCTACAGTTATCACATTTGTGATGCTGAAGTGCAGTTGCCAGCCCTCGATGTGTAACAAGTGACTCAAAGTCATGCAGCAGATGAGGGGAAAAAATCTCTGTGTGCAATGCGACAGATGTAAGCTCTTAGAAGCATGTGAACTTCAAACTTTACTCTGTAGAGAGATGTGGCTAGAACAGAGAACACACAGAATATTCAGAAAATCTTTTGAATCAACACTATGAATACATGCACATTGCTGCTTCCTTAATGTGAAACAACAATAAAAACCAGTGCTCCTGCCTGTCTGGAGCACTGATCTGGAGAAAGCTTCACTCTCTGGATAAAAATTGTTTCTACTGATTTACTTTAACACCAACCCAGAAATGAAAGCATGAAAGAAACACCTCTGTTCAAGTATATATGCACAACCTAAAACTGGAAATCCAACAGTCCTGCTTTTGCAGTTCCCAGGATTTCACAGAGCTGCTAGGTAATGTCTGATCAACCTAGAAAGTAGGCAGATTGTTTTCAAGGCTTTTCCTACACACACAGAATCACAGAATCACAGAATCACCCGGGTTGGAAGGGACCTCAAGGATCATGTAGTTCCAACCCCCCTGCCTAGCAGGGCCACCAAACACACACATTCAGATCAGGTTGCCCAGGACCCCGTCCAACCTGGCCTTAAACACATCCAAGGACGGGGCATCCACAACCTCCCTGGGCAGCCCGTTCCAGGGCCTAACCACTCTCCTTGTAAAGAACTTCTTGTTCTTTACAAGAACAAGTTCTCCTACTTCTTGTTTGATCTGTAATGCTGTGTCCTAGACAAATATGCTGCTTTTGACAGCTATCCCTAGTTCACTCCTCCTTGCCCTGAGAGGGAATACCTTACCAGCACAACTATAGCCAACGCCTGATGGATAATGATTATTGGTGGTACCCCTTCCCTTTTTCCTTGATCAGGTTATTAGTGTCCTCCCATCTATCAGACCTATTCTGACTCTCATCATGTCTTTCTGTTCTTCATTTATTCACATAACCAAACTCTACAGTGTGTGTCACAATTATATGAATAGTCTTGGCATAAAGGTTATAAAATCATTACAATTGGTAACACCTTTATTTCAGAAAGAGAATTGCCAGCCTCCCCAACAGCTTTCTTGCTATAAAACTTTTCCCATGCAAACATCTTTTTTTTTTCTATTTGTTCACATGAAACACAGAATAATAAATGATATTTAAGTGACATTTACTCCAGCACTCAGTGTTGGACTCAGGATTTCATCATTTCACACTGCAGTCACTGTCTACCTGAGTACCTCTCCTGTGTCCTTATTATATCTGCCAGAAAAACTAAATACTGTTGAGTTAAACTATATGTAAACTAAAGCTGAGTAAGCTGCAACAAATAATTTATTGAGCAAATCTCACTGCTGGTTTGATGTGTGGCAGGTTTATAATTTCCTTTAATTTTGGACTCATGCTTAATGGAGGAAGTTTTCTTTTGTGGTGCTTTTTTTTCCCTCAAACATCTGTGAACCAAATACAAAGAGCTCAATGTCAATACTCCACACATTTACATGCAATACTGGATTCAAAATTCAAGCTGTGCTACCTCCTTAAATCTGTCAGATACTACGATTTCTGTTCTTTGAATACAGATCTATATGTGAAGCAACAAATGCACATAGGACCTTTGATTCTGATTCATTAAAGATTAATGGGCTAGATAGAGTACTGACATTTAGACTTAAGTTGCCCCCGCATTTATGTAAGTACAAAACCAGCAGCCTCTGGTCAGATTACTCAGAGTGTCTTACCTCTGAAAATGGGCAACAGAGAGTACTCAAGGAACAGCACAAAAAAAGCAGGTAATGCTGGTTGTCCTCAGCCAACTACAGACAGAAATTCCCGGTTAAGAGATTGCACACTAATTGCTGTCTAATGGACCTCTTGCCCACACTCTGTCTCTGTCTACACCTATTCAAATTTCTGCCATTCTGAGCTTTCCATAGCTATCCATTTGCTGCATGAGCCATCTTACTGACTGCCACCTAATTACTGTTTTATAACAAGCATCAAACACCTCTGTTCTATTTGTTCCCTCTTTCTTCAATAACGTTTTGTGATCTTACAGACCAATATGATGTTGCCCCTGGTCACTAACATGCTTTCATGCATCTACTCTGTTATCCAGACTGTCCTTTTGCAATTTTACTCCAGATTACTTGCTGTCCTTTCCTTTACCTTCCTAGCCTCTTTTTTTTTAGTTTTTTCTTTTTATTTTGGAGGGGACTATCAATTCCATGCTGCTGAAATACAGCTGTTCCTTTCCTGAGTGGGTACTTTCATTCTGACCTCACCTATCCTCAGGAACTCCTGAAACTCTTTCCTGAGAGGCACTACCTCACTTAGTGATGTATGCTGTGTGTACAAAGTGAGCATTGTTTTTATCCCAAGTTCATTGATGTGCATCTCCTCGAATGCTTAGCATTACTTCACACCTGCAAACTACACACTCCAGTAAAAATGAAAACATTCTACCAAATTTCTCATAGACAATTACAAAACTAAAAACATAATTCATTTCTGGCAGAGGGAGAAAACTTATAGGCACTTGGCCCTTAGAAACTGAATGCAAGTGCAATAAATACAAACAATGACTACTGGATCCAGAGGGAGAGCTGTGTACACATTAGATTTAAATCTTTTCTGATCTGAGGACTGCTGCTCTCATACGCTGAGTATGCATGAAGATGGCATAAGTTAAAAGATAAGTAAAACATTAGAAATGCACTAACTTTAAACTGTGCTATAGGCAGCTTCTGACTGTTGGCAAGCCTCTATCCGTCTCACTGGTACCAGTCTCCTGTGAGATGGTATCTCATACAGCCATGGTCCTGCAGTGGTGGAATATTCTGGGTTAATACCATTCTCAAACATACAACTTCATCAGCCATCTAATGCTTGTGGCTTAATTGTTACACAGTGTATACAGTGACTAGTTAGCGGAGAAGCCAGGGTTGTTCTACCCTAGTGCACAGAGTTGTCCAAGGAATTGATATGGCTTTCCAAAATGAGGTGCTTGGGAATTGTATTGGTTGACTTCTGTTTTCGGACAGCTGCCAGCAAAAAGGCTCCTAGGAGCTTTCAGCAGTGATGTAAATGTGCTAGCCAGTTAGACATTGTTGAATACTGTGGTTTTCACATCTGCTGCAGGTGTAATTCAGGCATGATGAATTCATCTTCTTAACACATAATGAGAGTTACTGCACTGCTGAATGCACACGGGCTCTGAGCTCAAAGGACTTCAAGTTGCCAACTCAACTCATAGTCTTCTACCTTTCTAAAATTCCTCTTGGCCAAATTAGATCTTCTGCCATTTTTATTGAGAAACAAGATGAAATTACTAAGCACATTTATTCAAAACTATATTTTCCTATTATACTGTTCTGCCCTAATTTTGTCTGTCGGCCCAATTTTGCCACATTATTGCTTCAGCTCTTCAGCTGAAGAGCTCTTTATCTAGCTCTGTAAACGCTATACTTTGAAAGGACAGCAAATTCTTCCACTCATTCATTGTATGATGTTTGCTATCATGGAATTAAGTATTTTTAGTACAATGAGAATGGCAAATCAGACACTGGGGGGAAACTGGCACATGCTCATGTAAAATACAGAAGGAAAGAGTTGAACTTTACAGAATACTAGGCTGGTCAAGGGCACTCACAGAGCTAAGCTGCCAGCTAAGTGTTTGAGGACTTGCATGATTTCACTCCAGGACATTTAGGAACTAAATCCCTCTCCCTCCTACACATAGTCTTCTCAGAAAATACCATGACTGCAGGGTAGTTCTTACTGTCATCTGTCCATGTCTTTCAGCCACTCCTAGAAATGATGATTTACAGACAAGTGGAGGTCAAAACATTTTTCTGGATAATAGATAACATTTTCTCATCATCATTTCATAGAATTTCATTTCCATCATACAATCTTATGATTCTATGATTTCCATCAGAGGTTCAATGTTCCTTTTTCTGCTACTGCTATTTATTCTGGAATTTTTCCAGTAGTATTTTCATATAAAAGATACCTAAAAAAGATATGAGCATTTGTTAAGTGTACCTCAGTGAACTAAGATTAGTACACTCTGTTCTAACAACAAAAACAAATAAAAATTGCATCAGGAATAATTCAAAAAATTCTATGAAATTTACAGACTTCATGAGATTGCATGTGTGGAATACCAAAAAAAGAGAGGAAAACGAGGCAAGGCTGGATCAGGCCTGGGGCAACATGATCTAGCTGTGCATGTCCCTGTTCATTGCAGGGAAGTTGGACTAGATGACCTTTAAAAGTCCCTTCCAACTCTTAGGATTCTATGAGGGAAAAATTTCCTAAAGATTTTCCATACACTTGATAAATACCTGTCTGACAATTGCTGAAATTGAGGTAAGTGAAACTTCTACAAAAAAAAAATTGATTAGAAACAAACTCTGGTGCCAATTTATTAAGGGATGGTTAATCTACATATTGTAAATATGAACCTTGAAAATAATTGCTCTCTACAAGAATCACTGCATGTATCCTTCGCCTTTCTTTGTTTTATCCATTACCAACTTATTTCTGGAGTATTTTTAGAGTATTTCTAAATCCTATTTCTAGAGTATTAACTTCAATGACCTGAGAAGTTCTTTAGAGATTAAGTTTCTATTATTTAAAATAATGTGACTGTGCTGATCTAAGGAATTTTGCAGGAGCTGGAATGAATAAGAAAAGTTACTTCTGCATCATTTTTTTCCATTTGGTTTTTGTCTTGTTTACAAATCATGATTTAAACCACGTTATCATAATCACAGTTTCTGGAGGCAAATTTTCATATGATAGTAAGGTTGCATACTACTTGTTATAATGGGTTTTTGTCTCAGTTTGTGTAGAAGGAACTGGATGGTAGCAAAAATAATAATGCTGCTAGAGGCAAATAGGACAGCGATGATGACAATTTCCATTGGTACTAGAGATAATGTATAACAATAAAAGGACACTGTAGAGTTTATGCCTTTAGCATCTTTGCCTACAGCTGAAATCAAACAAAATGAATATACTTTTTTTTTTTTAATTTTGCAAACACAAAGTCTTTTTATCAACAGACAGATAGGAAGTTTATTTCACTAGCCTTGTTCAGTTGGACAATCTAGAATTAACAAAGGAGGGAAATTTCTTCTATCAAGGCATACT
Organism: Centrocercus urophasianus; assembly: GCF_019232065.1. Lineage (NCBI taxonomy): Eukaryota > Metazoa > Chordata > Aves > Galliformes > Phasianidae > Centrocercus > Centrocercus urophasianus. Next base: position 70,979,523 of record NW_024884142.1, on the reverse strand, counting down.
TTAACTGCAGAAATGTTATCTTTAAATGTTATGTTTAAACGTGTTATGTTTAAATGCAAAATAGTTATCTTAGAAAAGTTCTGAGTTTTCCAGTTCATTTTTGCTCTCTTTTCCCACGCCTCTAGTACTTCTCCCAATACTGTTAAAAACATTTTCTGTAATCTTTTTTTCACTTCCTTTGATTAGCCACAAGACTTGAAGGAAATGGGTAATGAATAAAGTAGTGATCATAACAAAGACTGTTTTCCTTCCCAATTGTTTCTGTACCACAGAATGTTTTTTAAGCGTGACACTACCACTCTCCTAAAGGATTCACAGATCCTATTTTGTGACCAAAAATTTGAAAGAACTGTGTTAAAATAAGTTAGACTTTTGGGTGAAATTTTGTCAATGAACTCTAACGCATACTAATGAATGTAAGGATTTTTCCACAATTAAAAGATAAACTTCAAAAATAAAATAAATGACACTATTTTATCTTGCATTCTTTAATACATCTAATTAGAAAATATATTTTAAAACCATCAAAACTAGAAATATAGTTGTTCTTAAAACAAATGTGGATGAGAAATTTAAGGGACAAGGAAAAAAAGAGCTGTAATTCATAAAACTAGAAGTTATTCACATTTGGAGTAAACTCTGCAATGAAAAACAGAATGTGAAATAAGGTGACTTAGCTGGAAGATCTACTGCTACAGATAAAGAGGATATGAAGTTTATCTATTGCTTTCCTGAAGAAGCTGATTCAGCTAGAAGCATCAAGTCCCCTACAGTCATGTCTATGATTCAAACCACTACAAAAAGAGAACAGAGAAATGGTATCTAAATCAATTATATTTAAAAATCTTTTTTACATAGTAATAACAAAATAAGATTTTTTATTCAGTTACCTCAGAGAGTTAACAGTGGATTTACATATTTGACATTTAATAAGCTGCCCCAAGAGCTACAAAGATGGTTTAACTGAAATCTCTGATTTTATATTTATTTCTGCAATGAGCAGACTGGGTAGTAGTTTTCAGAGGTGGTTTGGAACTGAAAGGTCACCACTACCTTCAGGTATGAATTACAGATGACTGATCATTTCCTCACACGTGCCATTGTTACAAACTCATGTGCTACTTATGTGAATGTATACTTCATTCAAGAATATGATGTATCTACATTATTTGGAAAGCCACAAGGTCAGAGATTGCATTATCTGCTAAATTTCATTTTTTTAATAGAAGTCGTAGAATCATAGAACCATCTAAGTTGGAAAAGAGCTTGAAGATCAACATGTCCAATCATCAACCTGACCTACTAAGTACTATCACTAAATCATGTCCCTTCATCCCTCATCCATGTCTCTTAAATACATCCATGGATAGGACTCCAATACTTCCCCAGGCAGCCCATTCCAGTGCTTAGGCAGCCTGTTCCAAAACTTGGACACACTCTCTATGAAGAAATTCTTCCTCATATCCACACTAAACATGCCTTTATGCAATTTGAGATAATTTCTGTGACTGACTGCCTCCTTGCTGCAACCTCTTTTTAGGCAGTATTAGAGAGTGATGAAGTCTCCCCTCAGCCTCCTCCAGGCTAAACAACAGTTCTTGTATGCCTTGTTTTGCAGTTCCTTCTGCAATACACTCAAGCAATTTAATGTCTTTCATACCAAGTGTCCTTCTTAGACAACTGAACACAATATTCAAGGTGCAGTTGAAATAGACTTTCAGTATCATCAAGTCCAACTACTAATCATCAATCTGACCTATCAAGACTATGTTATGTATCCTCAAAAATGTTTAAGCTGTTTGAGAGCTAGTTAAATGAAATGAATATTTAATTTTTTGAACATCAAATGCCTTCTATGTAACAGTTTACATTCATTTAGTATGTTCTTATATTTCAAGGTATTACTTTCTGTCAAAGCTGAGTACTCCAGATGTTTTCAAAACAGTTTTCCATTCCTATAGGAATATTTTATCCCATCATAAATAATGTCTTTAATTATTAATAAAGATAAGAACTTACTATTCCTACTGGCAGGGCCAGGGTAAGTATCACTCTGAACTACCATAATATTTATTTTAGGAGAAAAGAAATCAATACATCTTATCTGGTTTGAGATGAAAAAATTCCAGGGAAGCATGTGCTGGCTAAAACTTCAGAAGATAAGAGAAACAGAAGGTAATCTAAAGAGATGTTAAATAAATTAGACAGAAATGCAATAAAAAACTCTTTTAGGATATCAGTTTCAAAGATATTCAAATAGTCTATTGCTTAAGGTGTTGCAAAGGTCATACAATACTGAAGTCACTGATATTTTAGAGATTATATAAAAATAATCTCTATAAAATAAAAATATATATTAAAATAAAATAAAATAAAATAAAATAAAATAAAACCCAGAGCTAGGACACCAGGCATTATCATGTTTCATAACTTGGACATACTTAAAAAACATCGAGTAAGTTACTAATTTTTGTTATTTGTTTGGCCTCAAAATTAATATAACACTGGATATTTCGTCTCTATAATGAGACAATCCCACGAATTTTTCATCTGAATGTGCCTGTTTAATTTTTGTGTCCCACAGCATCCCTGAAACAAAGACTTGAATGAAAGTAATCTAGTTACGGACTACTCTAAGATACACTAGAATCATTTGCAAGAGGTGCAAATATATCATGCAGTTTATTTCAGTTAACGGAAAGAAAGAAATGCCTTTAACACTTCCAAAATTACTACTTTAGTTCAATTGCATGTAGAGTTATAAAAGTAATCCGCATTTTAGTTAACTAGATTCTCAAGAGAAAAGTTTTGGAGTTTGCTCTGTTAAAAGCATGAGTCTGAATTGATGGTTCCTTTATCTTCCCAGTCTCTCAAGCTCCTTTTTCGTGATCTGACCACCATGAGAAGCATATTACAAACCATCTCTTCAATCTCTCCAAAATGGAATCATTGTAAACTCTTTTAAACCAGCCAAGAATTTCTCACATCCCTGCCTCACTAGGCACAAGCTCAAAGACTGGCCCAAGGTGAGCACACTTTTCTACCAAGACAAATTATGCAGTCAATTAGCAGCCATCCCATTATGCAGTATTCAGTTTGGAAAACAATACTAATGTTTCCAGCAATGACAAAGCTGTGTTTATCATAACATGTTTCCCTAGATTTCAGTGAAAAACTCCACAGAAGCAGAAAGCTCTTATACAGTTTATATAATAAGCAATGATAATGCTACAACATTATTGTTTTACATACATTAATGTTATTTTTAGTAACTACCTAACACATTGTGAACTGTATGCAGGTTTTTTTCTGATTTCAGAGGCCCTATTGAGCTTCCTTTTCATCCAGGCCTGGTAATTATTTCTTTTTCTGGATTTTTTTCCATTTAATTTTATCAATCTTCCATCCAGGGCAAAAGTATGGATTTATGATTTTCACCTCCAAAAGCAAAAATATTGACTTTCTCTATATGGTATGGATTAAACCATATTAAACACTTTAAGGTTCAGTACAAAAAAGAGCAGTACTCTTGTAATATTAAAATAGACAAAGGCTTGAATTGAGAAGTCAAGATTTTAGTAAAGCTTCAAGTAATTTCCTTCCAATGTTCTAATAACATTTTCACAAATTATACCCACTTGTGAAAGCATATTACAAACCAAAATGGTATTTTTCACAAGGGAAAATCTTTGTCAAATTAAATAACCTTCTTCAATTTAATATTAAAGAACAGACATTTATGTTGTTGATACGATAGTATTTTTAAGCACTGTTGCAAGCTGCAGTGGTGATGCTGGAAGAATATTTATAAAAATAAAAGGAACAAACCAGGTTCTTCAGATCCTTTCTACCTGTAAATTGATGAAATTTCATTCAATTCCAGCTGAAGATCTCTTTTGAAATGTAAGCTTACTTATGAAAAAGAGAAATTGCGCCTATCAGACAATCTAAGACCTAGCTTACTAAAAAAAAAATTGCGAATAGGAAGACCTTCAGTCAGAAAAAGTGCATTATAGGCTGAATGAAAATTTCTCTTTAAGACAGTTGAATTCTTAGACAAACAAAGGGATGTAAGCATTATACAGTCTTCTACACGCACCTTTTTTTTTTTTTTTCTTAACTATTTTATTTCTTGTTGTCCTATTATTTTCTTTGTGCATCCTTGCTTTGTAATACTTTCTTCCACCAATTTTTACATTCTAACAAGCCATAGTGGGACATCAAGTGCTATCCAGACTCCTTATACTTTGAAGACTCACACATCTGAAAGCCTTTTGCAACTATATGTGTTTAGACTTAAAATCCTGGTTCCACAGAGACATGCAAGACCATAGCTGATTTAGCTGTAAAATCTTTACCTTTTCATCCTCAACCTTCTGCTGAAGTGGCTGCTACTGCTACTTCTGTTCTTGCATGAAGTCCTATTACCTAATCCAAAAGGAGTTTCTGGGATTCTTTTTTTAACTATAATGGTTATTATATTCCCCAAGGCTTACATTATAGCCTGGTATAATGGGTATTCAACTGTGTAGTCTCCATTGATACCAACGCAACTGCTGTGGCATTTGACTTCACAGTTTTATTGCATCTCTTTTTTCATCATTCATTCAGCTGTTAGACAGGCCACTACAAACAGCAGACTGAGAAGTGGTAGCAAAAGAAGAAATGCTGCCAAATTCACTCCCTTCTTAATTAGTTTTGATTGATGATATACAACTGACAGCGTATAATGTCATCCTACTGAAAAGCAGTTTCTTTCCAGCCTCTTCATTTAGCACCATATTGCTCCACAGCATCAGGGTGATCAGATCATGCTAATGGTGATCCAAACTCTAATCCTTTCAAAATCAAAGGCAGCTTTAGTATTGAGTTTAATGGGACCAGTGGGTTAATGGAAAAGGTGAATATAGTAGAGACACAGAAAAGTAGAAAAAGAAACGTCTCACAAAAACTCTTCCACATGTGCCAGTGATTGAATGCTGCAGAGTTAAATGATAGACTACATTATACAGGGATTTGAAAACAGCCTGCAGAAAACAGCTTTAATTCGTAGCCTATGAACACAGAGAAAAGACTACAGAGAGACTTAGGAAAGCATATTAAAAACAACGCTTGAGGGAAATGCTGGATTTATCAGTTTATTGGGATAGTACAAAAAAGTGAGCTGTGAATAAAAAATGGAGATTTTCAAAACTACAAGTAAAGTGACAAGTAACTACATATTTTTATACGACAAAAATTAAATTTTCCATTTTAGGATAATATTTTCTTTCCAATTTCAGTCAATTGAAATGTTCTGTATGTTTTAAAACCTGAACTAACTTTCCAAATGAAAAGACATCCTTAATGAAAAGTTTTAAAATATTCATTGGAAATTCATAAACGAAACATTTCCTCTCACACATTTTTTCTCTCTGGTCTTTTAAATGCCCATTTTGAAGATTGCAGGTTTTGCACAAACTGACCCTTCCTTTAGAAACCTGTGACACACATCCTAGGAGACTGTGCAATAGCTATTCCTACACAAAGCACACCGCGAAAGTTAGAGCTCAGAAGATGACAGACAATCTACAGTGAAAAGAGTAGAGAACATCTAGCATAGACATCCATCCCTAGAAATCTGGCACAGTCATTATCAATCTCAAATAGAGGGAAACACCTTCAAGACTGTCAACCTCCCAGATGTTATTCTAATTTCTACCTTCTAGTAAAAGATAATGAGAATTCACTGACCCTGAAATGTGAACGGTTGCAAGGGTAAAAGATAAGTCATGCTCTCTGTTTCATCTCAACTGTATTTCTTTTGAATCTCATCACTCAATTTAAACCATATTTATCTAGATTAAGATAAAAAATATTCTCACATTTTCACATGATGTAAGGAACTCTGAGTTAACATTCCGTACAGTCTCTTTCTTACCCCATATTTTCTGAAAGATTTTATTCTACAAGGAATGTCTTACAAACTTATTCCTGTGTGACACTCTCTGCATAAGTTGGGATAAGTATCTTTTTGCACTGATTTATTCTATACTACATACAATGCTGTTGGACTACGTAAATGTCTGACAGGTTGCAGCCTTATATCTTGCCTACAATGGGCCAAATTTAAATTTCACTTACACTGATTTAACTGCATTGCAATCAATAGAATTCCTCTTGATTTTCATTAGTGTACTCTAAAAGACAGGGATCAGGCTCAGTATCTTGAATAACTTTTGTTGTTGTTTAAAAGAGCTGCAAGTATAGCCCAGTGAAAAGAATGTCATTAGTGTCATTCCACACTGACATTCTCTTTAATTGCGTTCTCCATTTTTTTTGTTTCAGACTAGCCTAGAGCTGAGCTCTATGTGTCAGATTTTTTCTGTAGTACACAAAAAGAGAGGGCAGTAGGCAAAATTCTCTCTGTAAGAATCTTTGCATATTTACTGAGCTTAACCAGGCACTTGAGCATGAGGGGAGTTAGTTACTTTTAGGAAGATGGAAAAAGACATCAATGTTATATATTCAACTTCAGGAAGCCTGTAAAAAGGAATTCCAACACATTATAAGGAGGCAATCCAGGTGTTTTAGATTCCACCCTTTGATTTTTGTATCTCCTACTAATAACAAATAGGACTAACATCCACGAATGACTATCAGACCACAGAACTCAGTTGAGATAGTCTACAGTGAAGATTAAAAACATGAGTTTATTAAGAGAAGCTGCACTTTGCCAAAGGCAGAAGGAGTGAATGAGTAGGAGTCAACTGCACCTACAAATGATAACTTCTGAATGGTCAAACACTTCTCTAAGCTCTTGGAATCTGTGAGGGGAATGTTTTAATTAGACTGCAGAAAAAAAAAAAAAAATACAAATACACTCAGGACATATCTTCCAATTCATAAAATTTCTTCCCTGGAATTGTTTGGCGTCCCTTTGAGCCTTACACTGACTATAAACTGAAATCATTGCCTTGCAGTGTATTTACTTGTCTGTGCTCAGTATGTGATGACAGGTCTTTTTTTCTTCTGCAAAACCAATTGAATTTATCAACAAAGCAGAGATTTGTTAAAAGTATTTCTAGGAAACCTGACCAGCTGCTACCTCCCTCAGAATAGTCTTTCTGTTAACCAAAATGAAATCTCAGCATAGCACTGTCCCAATGGTTCTGTGTTCGGTTTTATATCCTCAAAGTTCTCAGCTTCCTTCACCTAGCACTAAGGCAACATAGCAAAATTTCAGGTTCCTAATACAAAAAAAGTGTTCTGAGAGGCTACTACATAATCCTCACAATAATCTGAAAGGAAGCACAAACAAAATAACAATTTTGCCTTACAACAAAGGGAGCCAAGAAGAGACACTAGGTGAAGAGCCTTGGAGTTCAGGTATAGCTAGTGTCACTGGGCCTGACATCCAAAAAAGCAGTCCCTGGCATAATGTTACTTAACAGCACAGATGTAGCCACTGGGGCCAGAATTTTACTCCAATTAATTAGTGATATTCTATTAGGGATAGAAAAAGAAAGAAAAGCATTTATGAGACCCTTCAAAAGATACACTTAAGATCTGCTTTAATGGCAAAAACTGAAGTAGTGAAGAAAGGAAGAAGGTGTGTGGTAACATCTTAGATAGCATTTCTTCCTTAGTTTCATACAAAATAAAACTATTTAAAAAATAGTGCAAGGCATCTGCTTTGAATGCGAAGCGTGCATCAGAGAGGTACAAAGCAGTTATTCAGGGAATGTCAGGATTTGTTCTGTTTGACGAAGCTGGTCTAAGAAGGGCCTGAGCTTTTCTTGCCTGAGGTCTTTTAATCTGTTTTGCAATCCGTTTCCAAAACATTAACCAAAATGCAGCTTTTGAAGAGAAACATGAGGTTTTTATGAAACACAGGAGAAAATTCTGGGACTTGGTTAAAACAATATGGGCTGAAAATGAATGTTTTGTTCTTGTTCTAAATATACTAAACACAAGAGTGAGTTGCATCCTACACTTTGCAGCAAATCTAATGAATCTTCAGGAAGGAAGAAGAGCATAATGTACAACTGGCAGCTATACAGTGACCAGAAGAAAACCTGAAAAGACGAAGCTTACCATTCTGAATTTTTTATCTGTGGTACAATGCAATGCTACAAGAAGCTGTGGACCAGTTTCTGCATGTTGTGAGTCTGAGATTCGCAAAGCAATATCTGCACAGACAGAAGCATCCTTTTACTGTGCACTGCAAAGGCAGAAAAGCCCTTAGTGACTGCTTGCAGGAACATAGGGTCAGAATAAACTTTAGAGGTGAGTCAGCTATTCTGAGCAAGCAGTTTACCAGTATCTCAAGGACTCACACCTCCACTGAGCCTATAAAGCTTTATTTTGAGTTGCAATGCTATTTCACCTCAGAGAGAGCACTAGAAGTCATTTTGTCTTCACTATGCTGTAGGCTCTGCAGATGTCATCTAGGTCCTGAAAAAAAGTTTGAAACTCACTAAGAACTCACTTTTGTAAAGATTTTGACACTGTCAACACTTATTCACCCAAAGGGAGGTGAGAAATTTCTGGAAGTACAGAGTGCAGGAACATAATAGGATAAAGGTGATGCTCTTTTGAAATCTGTTTTAAAAACCCCTTACATGCACAATTCAAAAACTTTAATTTAAAGCTTATATTTAACAAAAAATCAATACTTGAAAGGCTTTGTGAATTGTCCTGTGTTTAGACAAGGAAGAGATTTTTCCCACAGCTCATTACAACTTAGGAAGGGACTTAATAAATTCTGTGAGTTTTAATAGAACTGTAAGAATTAAGATTGGAAGATGGACCTGTAGAACACTAGAGCTTCTAAGCAAGTACAGACATTGTACCAAGTCTTTCAGTAAACAATAATTCTTGTGGATGATGGAAAATGTTAGCAATCTCCTGTAAAGTCAACATTTTTCAAGCAAAGTGGCTAAATCAGGTTAAAGTAATCTTCTTCAGTTAAGGTAAAAGCATGAAGCAAAATCATTAAAGCTGATGCATGCCACTGAGAAACCTATTTCCACTATTTCTGCTTTGCCATGTGCTCTTTCTGGATGGATAAGAACTACTTTTATGGATTTCTTTTCAATTTTTTTTTGTAATTGACCCTTCACATAATCTATTATTTAATAAATTTCAGGTCACACAAAATGAGACCATTCTAATTTTAAGTCCTGCCATAAAGCAGACTGTGGAAGAAATATAAGTGGTATTCAGACAATGAAAGTGACTCTCCATCATCCTTATCTTTATAATCTTTGAAGAACTTAAAAATTGCCATCAGGCTGTTCCCATCCAATATATAAATGTATCCAGTCATGGGAGAACCAAAGCTGTAACTTTTTTCCCTGCTAGTAGACTAGCCAATATATTTTTGACAATGCATCAAGCTTCTGAACTAGTGGGATTTATTATTTTACTTGAAAGAGAATCTTGGAAGAAAATAGTATTCAATTTGCTGATACAATCAAGTGATCTGTTTCACTGAGTATAGCTGATAAAATCAAGTTATCTATTTCAGTGACTATCTTTACTGTGCTTTTGCTGCAACAGCAACAGTCACCTTGTCATTTCCTGTATTTGTAGATTTGTTATTGACTAGAATTTTCAGAAGTTTTGTTCTTAGAAGTGGAGTTAGAGTTATTTTTACATGCTGTCTTCCACCTGGCAGTCCAATGCAGACAGCTGGGAATCTTCTGCATAAATTACTGTAAGCCCTGTGGCAACTGCTGCTATCTTTACTGGTCCATGCAAAATCATTTCTCCACTCATGACAGAAAGTGCAAAGCTTTTTCTTCTCTTTAGGGCATGTACCTAACTTGTTTATAGAATGTTACCATCATACTTACTGTCACACTTATAGTCCCTGCAGGGATGTAATATGAGACACCAAAAATACATTAATATGTAAAATCAACTTCAGACCACGATAACTGTTTCACAGACTCTACTACCGGCCAGTAAAATCTAGATATCACAAATAATGCAATCAGTATGTAGCCAAGTATAAATTTATGAGGTATTATCATCCTTAAATGCACAGATCATTGACTACATACAACAATCTTGGCTGCCTTCCTTTTGGATACAGAAAAGCTTAGCTGAAAACACACTTCAGATATGGTTTTAAGTGGTAGTTAAAAGTCATTCAGTTTGCAGTTTGCAAATAAATACACGGGCCTTTGGTTTTGATGATACTGCGTAAATATAGCATGCTTATTTGTATACATACCATTGAAACTCAAATAGAGGGTGATGAAAACAGAAACAGATTTCTGTAAAAATATTTCCAACTCCATCACTCCCAGTCTCTCCTAGGCACGTGAGTGCACACAAGACAGTCCACAATATTCAACTGTAAGCTGGCTGCTTCCTCTTGCAAGTACACACAGGGAATTTTCTGAGGGAGACAGATGAAATCTTCATCTCTCATCTCACTGGCTTTATACACAGTTCTACCTCATTACTTCTCTGAAACTCCAACCCAGTCCTGGTTATAACCTGACTGGAAACCCAGCTTATTCCTTTTAGGTACATCACACACCTCTTAGCTTCCCTCATATAATTTGTTCTGCAGAGCTCAGAGGGCACCAAAGCCCCCTCATGACCAACATTCCTCACTGCTGAGCCTGAGTGAAATTCCCAGAAAGTCACCAAAGAACAATCTTCCTAGTCCAATCAAAGGAGCTGGCTTGATACCATGCTTTAAGATCTACCGTGAACTCAACACTCAGTCACAGAATCACTCTTTTCCTTTTTAACAAACACTGCTGTTAATGGTAGAATCACAGAATCGCAGGGACTGGCAGCCTTAACAATAAAGTATAACAATGTCAATAAACTGGAAGTATTTGCTGCTTAAACTATAGAGACTTTCCAAAGCTTAGGTATGCTTTTTGTACTTGTCTTAAAAGAGCAATAAACAGAAATATGACATAACACCATGTTTTAATAAGTGTAGACATAAGCTTGTAGGCACTGCCACTGTTTCTGTTTCATGTGTTGGTTTTAGAGTCGTAAGTTAACTTTTCTTAGCTTTGAGTTTGTTTTGTGGTTACGCTTCCACAGCCTGAATTCCTAGGCATTTAATTAGCAGCAACATTGCTTTATGTTGCTCTACAGACATCTTGACTGAGCTTTCCATTTCTTCATGTGAATGAAATAATGGAACATTCTTAAAACAAATGGCAGCTTACAAATCAAAAACATGAGGTGCACTGTCTTAGAACATAATACATTTGGTATCCAGTCTGCTCAAAGCTCTTCTCTGTACAAGCCCTAAATGGAGGAGTGCTAGCTTTTCTTACAAAAATAAGAAAGGAGGATGATAGCAGCAGCAAATCATTTTCTTCTCTCCTCTCCTCCAGCACACATATGCACACCTTTGCCTGACAATAGCCCCACCTGAATTCCTGTAAAGGAAATCAGAGACATGTCTGAGGCGGCTGACCACATCCGCTCCCTTAACCTGCCTTTAGAAATTTTGCTAACCAGCACCTGGGCAGGAGAAATGGGGAGAAAAAAGCAGAAGGAAGGAAAGGGGAAGAGAATGGTTGTGCTCAGCCCTTCTCATTGCTAACATGTAGCAGATAAGGAGCGCAGGAGCCACGGAGTGAGAGGCACAGGAACTAAACGTATTGGAGTTAGAGTTTCAGACCCTATTCTCTGAGATGGATATGCATTTAAACATGAGAACAATAAAGGTTAGACAACAGACACAAAACTGAGAGCCTTGGATCAGCACCTCCCCAGAAAAGCACTGTTATGATTGAGCTGCAGCCGTCTTGTCTCACTTCATCCTCCCCACACTTGTGTTTGATGGCGCCACTCAGGCATGGGCAAAGATCCAAGAGGACTGCTCTCTCTGGGCCTGGAGATTATGCTCCCTTGATGGGCATAGAGAGGCTCCATGGTATGGGGCAGGCTTTCCGGTCACTGCTTCCTTTCTATGGTTCAGGCACCACCCCAGCATCATGCTGCAACAACACTACTAGTCCACAGCAAGGGAAATAGGAGAGGCCAGGACATTCCCTTCTATTTGCCTCCTGCAGAAATCCAGCACAATCAGCGAGAATTATCTTTTAGCACTTGGTGAATATTTTGTTCCAGTTCTGAGGACCCTGCCTGACAAAGGATTACCATTTGCAAAATTTGTATGCAGTAAAAACAAAAAAGTATGAAAAATAAGGACAACAAAGGTCTATGGAAAAAGAGACAGTGAAATTCCAGGAAAGGCCAATTATTGCCTTGTTTCTTTCATATGTCTCATGTATTCTACATCTAAAAGCATCCCCTTATTGATCTAGAAGCAGTCATTCCCTCCTAAGTGCCACAGCCACTGCAGTGGCCAGACTCATACTTGCATCCAGCTCCTGGAAAGGGGGAGAGGAGAGGTGGCAGACCCAGGAGTGGTCACAAACACATGCTGCCAAGTGCAGGGCATGGGCAGGCCCCTAAATCACTCTTCTGAAAAATGCAAGATCACAGAGAATGAACTCACAGTTTTGTACAAAACTAGTGAGTGTTCCAAGAAGAGCAAGATTTGAGTCATTCTACTGTAAAATCAGAAGAAGCAGGAGAAAAACAGCCAAGACACACTGGGGGAGAAAGTCTGGCTCTGCTGAGCGTGTATCCAAGTTAAACAATCTTCTCTTTTAAATTTTAAAGGAACACATGTAAGCCAGGTTGCTTTTTCAGAAGTTCTTGAAGTCTTAATGATAAGAGGTTAACAACAAAAAAGTTGCTCTATGCTTTTCATCTATGAAAGTCATTAACTGTTAATAAAAATACTGTATTGCACTGATTAGAAAAGACATGAGGAATCAAAGCCTTCTTCTTTCAGTTTACTCTGCAAAAAGGTCCTTGTGGACTGTGCTTTGCTGTGATCACTAGAAGACAGAAACAAAGTGAGGTTGTCTAAAGAAAAGTATTGCCTGATGATTGATTGATCACGCTTGATTGATACTACCTCCAGGTGATTCTGCAAAGCAGAAAAACCTGTGCTGATCCCACACCGATTACTGAGATGTGTGCAATACACAAATTGCTCGCCTGTGTTTACAGTCTAATAGTAGAAGCCCAACCTTCAAATAAAAATGTCATGAAGTGGAAAAACAAACGTATGGCCTTGATAAAGTATATTTCTAAGGTGTGTATTCCAGCAAGAGAAATTTCCAGTTTAGTGTAAAACTAAATATTAAACGGAGTAGGAAATGTTAAAAGTATATTTATGATCTTTAATATGTTTTAGGAAAAAGTTATTACCAGTGTTATTTTCTATTGTTATTGGTAAGGTGGTGTTATTGTTGTTTTGCTTTTATTGTTATTGCTGTAGTTAAACTTTTCTCTGTGGGTCAAAAGAAATTTATATTTGAGTCGTTGATTCGGTTATTAGATTATATAGAATTTGTTCATTGGCTCTAGTAAAAAATTGTATATATTTATTAATAAAATTATAAAGGGATGTATTTACTCTTCTAAGGATAGACCTTTAAAAAGTACTTTGTGTTTTTGGTTATATTACAGAAGAAAGTCTGAAGAATGTATGTATTTTTTTAAATAGCAGACTTTAAATGAAGATTAAGAGTAAATAACAAGAAGCATGCAGATCTGCTGGCCCTAGAAGCTTGTCAGAGCAGCAGTTTTTGTAGTAGGTTAAATTGTTGTGATGCTCCGTGGACTGCTGCATGCACACTGACCTCTATGCAGAGGGCAGCTCACTGAAAATACTCATGCACTGAAAAGCCTTCTCTGGACTCTGGCAGCAAACTGAGGCCAGCATAAAACTTTGAGGCAAGCACAGTTCACTGAAGGCAGAGTGATGGTTCCCTTAACATCATCTGAATGTCCATGGGCCTAATTGTTCCTCTGAGATACAGCTTTGGAGCTACAGCTATCTATCACTCCAAGGGAAGCTGCAAGGGTCATTTTGCCTGATGAACTGATGGACATCAAAAAATATCCCTTAGGAGAATTCTCAGGATGCCTTGAAACCTATTAGAGCCTCAACTTTGAAGGCTTCTAAGTACCTGGACAACTTGCAGTGCAAGAGACAGTAACAACACAGGCCTAATAAAGCTAATAAAGCACCAATAAAGCTAATAAAGTACCTTGCAGAGCAGGAATAAATTCTTGCTAGAAACCCTATTCAGCTACCTTTATAAAACTAGTAAATATGATGAGAAGCAGCACATCTGGTTAACCATTATGGCAGGAAGAAATTCAAAAATCAGACTTAATGAATGCAGATTTAGTCTCACAGTCCATTTAAATGTCAGACAGAAATGTACGATTCCAAGCACATCTGTCAAATACCAACATGAAAGATCTTCCTCAAAAGAAAATGTTAAAAATGTTTGAAGTTCAGCGACTGGTTTCAGCCAACAAAGAAACGGTTTCAAGTTCAAGAAATAATGTCTCATGAGTAAATCTTATTCCAGTTTTTCTGCTGAGAAACATAATATTTGCACAGGCATTCTCTTGGGAAAAAATCCCATGAATTACAATAAGCATACTGCCTCACTTTCTAGCACCAATAGTGATCTATGATTTAATACACTATCATTATTTGAAGGCAATGTAAGGATAGATGGGACTTCCTGAACTGAAAACTAAGCCATCATAATAACTAAATAGCATTAGAAAGGTCTGGTTGTTAAGTTATAATTTGATGGCGGTATTCCTGTCCCAGTCTTTAAAAGGTAACATGAGGATCACATGAGAATTCAGTTATTGAAGCCTCATTTCAGGTTCATGGGAATGTCACTCAAGAATTAAGTCTGCCAGACAGTGAACACTCAGGTGCATGTCACACAACAGAATCCAATCCTTGGCACTTGGTTGACTTTTTGAACTCACACACCCCCTCCCTGTGCTTTCAAATGGCTGCTCATTTCCTAATTTTTTTCTCTTCCTCCCTCTCACATAATAAAATGAAGGTGGAAGGTGAATTTAGATAGTAATAAAATATTTTATGCATCTCCTTGAATAAAAACAAACCATCTGCTGGGAAAGAGGCTTGTCATTATCATTCTCATTTTCACAGCAGTTCTACTTACTGTTTTCATTACTGCATTGTTTCTTATCATATAATGAAGAATACCGCTTATTCTCCTTACTATACACTTGCTGCTTTTCGCCTGGAGAAGTATTTTTTGTACATAATAAATTCTTCTTCCAGATGCATCACTTTTCCTACTGTGAAATGACAAGTTTAAAGGTCTGAAATCCATTTGGGAACATCAGAAAAAAACAGGTTGCCCAGTCCAAAAAGTGATCAGTTCTTAAGGGTTCGTGGAACTGGCAGGATGAAGAAATGAAAGCATGTGGCACTAATAACAAAACATGGAGCTTTTCACCTTTGCATTACTGATTCAAAACAAAAGCTGCTACTCTGTGATCCCTATTCAGTGACCCATATGAGATGTGTGAATGACCTCCATCTAGTTCCTAGTAGATATTTGTCTGTTTCATAAAAGCAACCACTGCAGTTAGCACCTGGTTAGGTGTTTTGAAATCAAAAATGCTGATAACTACACTGCCACTGCTATTGTAATCGCTCAGTCTATTTCCATTTTCTGGATTTGTTAGAATGATACCTTGTGGAAGCAGGAGATTGACGTCAAAAACATAAAAAGGTGTGAAGCTACATCCTAACTTGGATGGCACAAGGAAATCTGCTCAGTACAAATGATTGCTGAAGTAAAGGTTCTGTGATACCATTTTTCCTTGCTTTAGTCTGATGTTCTTATCCTTTACAACACCTGTTTCAGTAACTTTGAAAGACTTTAGAAACCTCTCATTACACAGTCAGCGGTTCACCTGGGATTAGCATTTCAGTTTCTTTGATATAATCAGTAAATTGAAGTATGCAGCCCATGATAAAACTACCAACATTTGTGAAATGGAGGAACAAACCCCTGAGACCTCATGAATTTTTTGGCTGAGTAAAGAACCTAAAATCACATCCAAGATTCTCTAGTATTAGAGTCTGAAGGAAATGTCTGCCAGAATGTCTTTAGGGAATAGATATTCATGAGCACCTACATACATCCATTCCACTCTAAAATGTGCTGAAAATTGTGATCCAAAATAGCACTGAAGTCTTCAGAAAGTCTCCTGCTACATTCAATGGGCTTTAGGTAGGGTAAGATACACAGTGCAGAATCACTGTAAATCCCTTTAAGATTAATGCTTCACATAGTCATAGACAGATGACACTTGTAATGGCACAGCTATTCCACTGGAGAAACAACCCGCACACGGCATAAGAGATTGGTTTCTGTAATGCCAAGACACTTCTTTCTTTTCCTCTTGGAAAACTGTACAATAAAACTTCACAGAAAGGAGTGCAGTGCTAAAAGGGTGGGATTTTTTGTTTGCCTGTTTTTGTTTTTAATAAAATAAACAAATAAAACAAGGGGGGGAAAATCAGTGATGAGACCACAGGTCTGATCAATCACTGTTTTCGTTATTCCCAACAAAATCAACAACTGTAGGAGTACACGTACCAACCCACTGCTGCTAACACTCTTGGAGGCACCACCTTAACTCCAGGATGCACCCGCACTTCTTTCCGGGACATTCACTCTCACTATAATCACAGAAGTTTGCTCTCCCACTCAAATGCAAATCCCTAAGCCATCGCTCAGCTCTCACCCATTCAGTATCTCGTGCCTCTGCTGGCCAGAAGCTGGAAAGTACTCAAAGATACAGCAAAAAAAGCAAATAAGTGAATGCGAAACAGCACTACTAAGATTTTAGAACCATAGAAGCAGCTGAAAATCTGCGAAGACCAGAAAATGACACAGCCACACAGTGTAGTACCAAAGTATTCATCAAACAACTCTCTTAAATAATTACATCTCACAGACTGTAGATATTTGTTAAAAATGACCTCCCTTTTATGATAAAAGATGATTTCTCACAACTTCTCCCCAGAATTTCAGGTTTTTTACCCTTGTCATCTGAGCAATAATTTTTCACTCTCATATCTGAATTTGTTTAAAATTTGTGAGATGCAATAAAACCACTGAGTTGCTGATTTATTACTTAAAACACCTAGCAAACTCAAACTTCTATTGGCAACAACAAGCAAGCCTTCCGGTAAGGGCTTTGCATGCATCCAGCTTTATCCAGCTCTAAGAGCCTTAGCAAACTAGGCTGGTTTTTTTTGTTTGGTTTGGTTTATGTTAGGGATCCTGTTTTAGAGAATGCTATTTTCAAATGCTATAAAAAGACTATATCTGTCACATGGGCACTGTAATTGAAGCATGGTATCCTCTTCCAAATGTTGCCTTTAGGCAAGGGAGAAGGTTGAAAAAGTCACTTTTGCAAGCAGAATGATTTTTTTTTTTTTTTTAATTCAAGACTATATAGATACAAGATTTAATGCTGTAATCTGAGGTTTCGGTATGTCTGATTGCTTCAAAAAACAGATGAGATAGCTGATTTTTGGCCTCTAGCTGGCAGCAAGTAAGAGTACAGGTGCCCATCTCAGTATGCACCAGACAGAGAAGATACAAGCAGAAAAATAAGCACAAGAAAGTGAAGGATTACACTTGTGAATTCAACTCAAGTTATGAGTCCACCTAATTTTTAATAATTTTTAATTCCAAACATCCAACATGACTCAAACTGAAATTTTTGCTCAGAGGTGTTTTAATTTTGATTGCCTCTGGAAATCTTCTCTTGCCAAATGAATATTTATTTATAATGACATCAACAAGGGGAATGGTAAACTTTCCCCTCTCGAAAAGACATCATCAGCCAGAGAGAACAACTAAAATTAGACTTTCTGCTGCTTTTACTATCTTCTCCTGCAGGTGGGCTTTGAAAAACAAAGATTGCAAGGAGTATTATTTGTAACACTTTATTTTAGCTTGAGTCTTCACCAAAAGCTAACAGTGAAGCTCTGTATGAAGGTGGCTACAGGGTCAGTAACATTAACTGAAAAAACCGTGGTGCACTGAGTCTTCCTGAGCAAAGGACACAAATGCTTCTAGAGATACAGTAGGACTATTGTGAAAAACATGGCTAAATAATTTCTGTTTACCCATTCTTGCATCATAAATCATGAGCGTCTTATCAGGACTGCAAACAAGTCAATGTTTACAAAAAGAGGTTATAATTCCTATTTTGAAACCAGCTGAGGAAATACAAACCAGTAAAGGAAAGCTAAAGGAGATATCTACTGGGGCTGCAGAGTGAAATAATAAACGTAATCCTAACAAGCTCTTCAACTGATATATTATCATGATTAACAGACATTACATTTTCAGCTATTTGTACTTTTCCTAAGAAAGTAGTCCAATCCTGGTACAGAGAGATAAAATATTTTCTTGAACTACTCTTCTATTTTGGCTAAACGTATTCCAAAACACTATCTTGAAAATGAGGCTGAGTATACTGCTCTGCAAAAATATTAAACAGGACAGTCTGAATAGAAAATAACACAGAGCAAATGATGCTCTAAGCACTGTGTATCCTAATTGTGTATACAAATTACTAATTTCCTCAATATTAACCAAATCTTCATGCTCTGGCTTCAAGGCAAAGTACTTTTGGATCATTAAAGACATTCACATCATGATACATCAACACGTTGCTTTCAATGTCATGACAAAATAGTGCAATCATACTTTAGCAATCCATAACATGGAAAGATGCATAATGGATAGGATGTACATTCTTGAATAATGAAACTGGTAACTTGAAGTGAGTGAACCATCAGGGCTGTCTTAAGAAGGCAACAGTTTCTGTGACCAAAAATAACTACTCTACTAACTCTTCTGCCTACGCTATTGGTAACAGTGAAGACATGCACAAACTTTACTGAAGAATGGATAAGATTTGATTGGCGTCACTTTGAGAAACAATTGCTCTATGAACGAAGAAATTCTTTATGAAACATGTTTTTCATGCAAGCTTTATACATGTATATAGAATATTACACAATATATTTTCAACATTCCCTTTCTTCTGTTTGAATATTTTCAGGAAAATAATAATTTTCCAGATCATCTTTTATATAGCTATCAAATCTAATTCTCCCGGAATATTAAGTGACTCTCTTGGGTCCCATGAATTTTAGAAATATCATTTTTAGAATTTCAGACTTCTACTCATCACTTTCATGTATATTGGATGAACCTTAAGATTTTTCATTTGTTTTCTAACATTCTCATTAAACATCACTTTGTTTACCCTTTGCTCTTTCTCATCTAATTATTTTTGCTAGTTATTTTCTTGCTTCCAGCAGAACTCTTCTGATTTGATTTCTATGCCCTCATTAGATATTTTTATTGAAACATATACACCTGACTAAAACTTCTTCTACCTCTTGGAATCTTCATTTGAGTTTCCATTATCTCTTTTACTTCTTTTTTCAAAGTGCCCTTACTTTAAGTTGCATTTTTTTCTGCAAGTGTCTACAGATCTTCAGAGCTTACATACCAAACAGGTGTTATTTTCCCCTCCATCTTAAATAATTAATTATTTAAATTTCCATCTCAGATCTTATCCAAATTTATAGTTACAGATGATTCAGATTTATTTTTTATTTTTTTTTTAATGCATACCTTCTTTAAATTGTGGGATTTCTAAACACTGTCTTGGTAATTTTAAGTTGTAACCTTCTCTTCTATATCATCTCCCAAGCTTTCTGACATGGTTCATGCCTGAGAAACTCTGCTTGAAAAAATAACGTACTTCTAAAATATTCTTCTTTTCATAAACTCTGAATTACAATACAAAGCAGGGCTTTGTAGTTTGCAACATTCATATTCCAAAAACAAAGTTGAACTTTACTTGGTTGAAGTTGGCCAAAAATAAAGGGACTCAATCTGTCTACACCTTGTAATAGTCTCACTATAAGTCTCTTCTTGTCTCTGGAGCCAAGAATTCTTCAATCTGTTTCCTGGAAATTAAAGTAAGCACTTTTTTTTTTCCTTTTCTTTCCTCTTCACAGTAAAAGTGATTCATTTTTTAAAAAAGGCCTCCACTCCAGATATAACTAGACCACAAAATCCTCCCCTGCTACAATTGCATCTTGTAACTTTGTGGAGAAAAAATAATCACCTTAAAGATTTGGGATTCAAATATTTAACCATAAAAAGAGAATAGTGCAAGTCAATGAAATGTGTTCGTGTATCCATGATCCAGAAATTTCTGTTACACAGAGCTTACGTACAGATGGATGTAATAATCCTTTAGACACTATATTTCTGCATATTCAAAATAATCTTAGAAATGTTCCCACATTTTCAGTAGGAAAATTTCTGTTTATTACAGAAACAGAATGATGAGACTTTCTGATCTCATTCAACCGTGTAATGAGGAAAATCCTAGAATTTTCCTTGATACTTGTCAAGTTTGTTCATTATACCTGTAATGGTGGAAATGCCCCAGTGCAGTTACATAATTGTATAGCATTAGGAATCATAGAATGGCTCAGGTTGGAAAAGATCTTAAAGATCATCAAGTCCAACCACAACCTAACCATACTACCCTGAAACTAACAACCCTCCACTAAATCATGTGCCTGAGCACCACATCCAAATGGATTTTAAACACACCCAGGGATGGTGACTCAATCACCTCCATGGGGAGCCTATTCCAGTGCTTAACAACCTTTTCTGTAAAGAAGTGTTTCCAGACATCCAACCTTAACCTCCCCTGGTGCAACTTGAGGCCATTTCCCCTCATCCTGTCACTTGCCACCAGTGAGAAGAGACCAATCCCGCTCTCACTGCAATCATTTTTCAGGTATTTGAAGAGAGCAATAAAGCCTCCCCTCAGCCTCCCCTTCCCCAGACTAAACAGCCCCAGTTCCTCCAGTGCAAAGGACTGGAGGAGGTCCAAATGCCATCTCTCCTCAGAGATACACAGTAATAGAACCAGAAGCAATGGACATAAGTTGCAACATTAGAAATTCCAGTAATATATAAGGCAAAGAAAATTTTACTGCTGAAAACACCTGAAAAGGTTTCTAGAATGGCTGTGCTGTCTCCAGCACTGGAGAATCTCATGGAGCATGGTCCTGGGCAACCTGCTCTTGTTGGAACTGATTTGAGTGAAGGGTTGGATCAAACTGCCTCCTAAGGTCCCTTCTCACTGCATTATTCTGTGACTTTCTGAATATGTTTCATCCCAATACTTCATCCCCTTAACATTCTGGAAGATTTTCTTAATATGCCATATAAACCTGATTTGATGTATACTAATATACATTTCGCTTTTCCACCATCAATTTGTGATGAAAACTTACAGTAACATCCTCCTATATATCAAACTTCTTAGATTTTTCTTTAACTTTGATTTCCAAACTTTCATAGTTGGCTTCTTCAACTGTTTATCTGCCCCTTCAAAAAGTGATACTCCGAGAGACTCCCAGGACTTCGTATTCATTGAATAGTAAAAATTTTCATTCACTTATCTATCCTCTTTACAGTTATTGCATCTAGACAACATTTCTTTAACTTGTTCCTGAGAACATCATATTGAACCATGCAAAAAAAAAGCTGCACCAAAATTTAGATATCTTACTTTTACTGCTTCCTGTTCTTCTAGGTATTCAACTAGCCACCTCACCAAGAAAGGAAACTAAATTAGTTTGACACAATCTCTTTTTGGTAAACTTACAAAAGCTCTTTTTTATCCTCTTATTACTTCCTGTATTTTTATTTGTTTGTTTGTTTGGGGTTTTTTTGTTTGTTTGTTTGTTTTTGTCTTTTTAAAAATAATGTATTGTTGTTGCGGGACATCACGACAACAATTTCAAGAGTTCCTGAACATCATCACCAGTGACTCAGAAACCACAGATACTTCTATTCTAAAAACAGTGTATTCTATAAAGCTGGGCATGGACCTTATAATCCTTCAAAATGTGGCTGTAAGTACATTTATGGTATAATGTAGTCAGGCTAGCATCCCCTGTTCCAAAATATGATTTTTCAACGATCTGAGTGCTTTCATACTTGACACAAGATTCATGCATAATTAATTAATTTTCCAAATGAATCGCCTCCCTAATCTTCGCACTGGAAACAGTTTTGGTAGTTTCCATCAAAAATTCCTTTGTAGATGCTTGTTTTAGCCTCAATGCATAACATATGGTTCTGCATAAGACCCATATATTGTTTACTCTGGGCTATAAGATGCTACAGCATGACAATAACTCTGCATTATTAGTGTGCACTGAACTGCAATATACTGCTTTCCTGAACAGAAATGAAAGCACAGTCATCATGCATATCCAAGTAAATAGGAAGGCCTTTATTGTTAATATTTTTAGGGGGTGAAAATTCTTCACTGAAATTCTGAATATATGTATTTTTTTCTGAAGGTGAAATAGGTGACTGAAAACCAATTCAAATTCATTTGTATAGTCAGATCCTCCTTTTTTCACCTAGTTATTTGGAATCTAATCTTGACTGCTTATTAATATTTCTTGTATTTAAAAGACTTGATTTTTAACCTAGCAAAGTATTTTTTTAGCTTCTGGATTATCAACAGCTCCATCACCATTTCTTAAATGTAGATTTTAGTCATTTTGTTCAGAAATTGCACTCTTCGACACTGAGGGCTCTGGAATGGGTTCTAGTGTAGCAGATTTAGTCATCCAACTTACAGGGTATCATTTCCATTTTTTGAATGGATGACTAAATCAAGATCAAACCATGTGCTTACCCTGTAATTAAGGGGCAAATTTTTGATTTTGTTAGCCCTGTCCATATGAAATTTGGTCTTCAGTACTCAGTGAAGCTTCATTCAAGTTAGAGTTTCACCCTATGAACTGCCTACTGAGTACTGATCAGAAGTATAGATGATTTTGTTTTTCATTGCTTGTGCATGATGTCTTCGTTTAACATAAAATTGAAGTGGGTGAGTATGGTTTGTGGTAGAAAATAAAACTACTGGAAACTAAAAACTATTGTAGGTAAAGACTTTAATTTCTCTTTCTTTCTAGTCAATGACTGTAAATTCCGAGTTGCAATGCCATCGGACTCTTTAATGTGTCTGATCTGTTAGGAGGGAAAAAAAAGCCAGGAATCCCTATACAGAATGCTAATTGCCAAGAACACTCTGTGCCTATTGATATTCCATTTAATAAACTGGCATGCTAGACACACTTATTTTAAAGTTCAGGTTTAATTAAAAGATAAGACTTAGCAGTAGCTTGGCAAAAGGATAAGGGAAAGTGTGGAATTCTTTGTTTATTAAGGCAAAGCAGCTGCTTTTATTTTTAACTAATCTGAACTTAATGTCAAATCAAGAGACCACTTTCATATTTTAGATTATTAAATGAGTTACTCAAGTTTGCACTCACATAATTATCCTTCCACATCTGATACTTTTATATAGTGAAACATTTGCAATACCTCGTCTGCTTAGATTTTTCAGCAGCTATTTTCCTCATACTCACCATTGTGGAAAAACCTCATCTTCAAATCTAAAATTACACTGGTCATGAAGAAAAGGATAAAACAAAGGTGCAGGAATCAGCAAGTGATTACCTGCTAAGAGCGTAAAACTTGGAAACATCATCTTCCTACAGCAAGGATTAGAATGCAGGAAAATGCTTTCAAATATATTAGTAAAGAGGACAAAACATTTATGGTGTGCCATGAGATTGTAAAGCTGAGCAGTAGTTAGTGGTGGCAATAAAGTTCTGCATGTTTGTATCAGAGGAACAGCTGTCTCATTTCTTCTTGTGCATACCTCTGTTAAACAAGTGTCAAGGGCAAAGGGAGCAGATTCTCTTTATTACTCGAATGCATGCAGAAGCCCAGTGAGAGATGGAAATCCTGTTGTTGCTGGCACAGAAAGGTGACTAAGAAAAAAATATATTCTTGCTGAAAGGAGCTGAAACAACTGAACATGATATGGCACTTGACAGATGAATAAAGAAATGGAAACATGAGGCTGCACTAGTGAATCTAGGAATGAACACACATGAAAGCTGTTGTCTAGCTATAACCACTGTGAAAAAAATTCAGAGCAGTCATTCAGGTGTCAGTGAGAAGTTATGAAGCCTGCCAACCCTGTTTTTGTACACTATAAGCCAATATAATTACCTTTCCAGTTGTATGAAACTCTAATGATTGCTATGACCAGCCACAGCTGGTCTGAAAGTAAATTATATTTCACTGAAAATGGTAAGATCAGAGAGAGGCAGAGGAATAAGCTTGTTGCAGGGTGCATGTACTGAATCAGAGCAAAATTTAAAATGCATTTTCCTTTGAGAAAAATATGTATTTTATTAGTAAAGGATGAGACCCTCCTTCTGGGTGAAAAATACTTGGACAAGATTCCTACTTCACATCAACCACAACAGTGAAATATCTCCATCTTAAGTAGTGGCAAGATCTGACAGTACCTCAAACATAAGTTGTTCTACTAATAACACTAATAATAATTTGTTTAAAGAGCAATTTTTACTTTTTGTAACTATCTCAAAGTAAGACTTGCTGCACAGACCAGTCCTTTGAGGTCCAAGTACGACCGATATCTATAGACCCCAGCAAGGTAAGCATATGCAGTTGTTCTCAGTATTGTTTCCTACAGTGCTGTATCTGCCTGCACCTCAGTCTGCAGAACGTTCAAAGCCTCTTCTGGAACAGAACTGCAAAGCTGACTCTCTTTCCACAACCACATGCATCAGAATAAGAGAACCAAATATACTTTGAAGTTTGATCCTTTCCTTTAGTCTTTTTTTTATGTCAGGCTTATGACGTAGCTGTGTGGAAATGAGATCACGTATATCACTTTTCATCTACAGAAATAGCTCTCAGCTTCACTTCTCTTACTCTTTACACTTGAAAAGTCCCAGTATTTGCATAGAACTGGGATTATAAATAGTAATTTAACCCTTAGCTGACACTCCAGTTAGTTGTGGTGGGCTAAACCAAGGAGGAAAGATTAACAATTGCAGTAGGAGCAGATCTCCTAGACATATCAGAATGCTGAGACTGGATTTATCTTATTCCAACAGTGGTTATAAATGGGTGACTCGAAAGGTCAAGAACAATGGCAATTTGCACTATCTCACTTTACCTGAATATTTTTCTGGATTTTTGGATCTTCTTGTTACAACACTTCAGTGAACCATCTTCCATCTCCTCTGATCTTCACTTGGAGGAACGCGTATCTTTTGCTATTAAACGTTCCCATAATTGGGAACTAGATATTGAATCTACATCCATCTCTTGAAGTTGCCAAAAATTTTAAGGATCATCTTCACCCTTGCAGTGCTGAAGTTCTAATCCAAAACCCAGCTGTGCATTTGCTAAAAACACATGGCAGACCTACCAGGAGGAGCAGAACACAGATGCTCACATATGCCATTTTGATGAGGCTAAAAGTAACTATATAAGCAGCTTCAGTTACCCAGGACTTCTTTGAAAGGCCTCAGGATGACAGGAGTTTTTGCTGTTTTGCAAAACAGTAAAAAACAGCACATCACCAACTATGTCAACTTTGGAGTATCCAAAATATCAAAGAAGTAAGACAGTAAATTACCTGATTTATTTCAAAATCACACATACAATGCTAATATATCCCCCTGAGCATATGGCCTAGCATGACAAGTATGATGAGCTACCTCATTATGGAGTCTTGTCTCTTTTTGATTTTCTGCAATTTCTAAAGAAGTATCAGCCATTCTGCAATAGGGACAGCTGTCAGACCACATTCCCTTCTTCTCAGCTGATAGCCCACTAGCAGAAGAAATATATTCATCAGAAAACCATTAACTAGAAGTTAATGGATAGTGTCCCAGATAGTAAGGCACTTAACAAAAAGAGAGAGAATGTAGTAATCAGAATACACTTCCTATAGTATTTATCAAGTAAGAAACTCAGTAGCCCTAGGCTTCCATATGCCACTCCTTGTTAAACAGAAATCCCCGCTGACTACAAAATGGAGTTGTCCTGAAAAACTAACAGCAAGACATATCCCCTGACAGACTTGTGCTATGTTTTAAGACAGAAACTTTCTCAACTTTCCAGAATAGTCTGTATCAAACTAAAAACTCACTTGGAAAGGAAAAGTAGTAAATATAGAATCAAGTTATTTAAAAAGCAAAAAAAAATTTAGCCAGAAAAAAAAAAAGAAATATATATATATGTATATGTATATGTGTATGTATATATATATATGTATATATATACATATATAAACTCTTTAAGTCCAGGTATAGAAGCTTGCTTCCACTATTTTGTCTCCACAGTTTTCTTGCAGAACATTTTTAAGAAGAAACACGCTGGGAGAGTGTACTTGGCCCTCTCAGACCAAAACGCTTTATGGTATGAAAATCAATCTTTTTCTTCATGAAGTTTTCCTAATTAGCAAGTTGTCCACTTTCAGTGTGGACTCCCTAGTGCCTATATATTATGAAAAATATTTATATTTACAGAGTCTTTAGTGATACAAAACGCAACTGATGTAAGGACTGTTATTCATAAATTAACAGAGCACTCAAACATTTCATAAGTGTTGCTGTTATGTAGGAGACAAGTTCCAGTGAAACAATCCTAACAAACAGAGCACTTATTCATTTATGAAAATGTAATATTTCACAGTAAAGACAAACATCCTCTTACCTCCACAGACAAAAAGCTACACGTACTTAATTACCTACTGCTATTCTTTTTTCCTGTGACTTGGTTTGTTTTCAGAAGGACCTACATCTGCTTCCTCATCTGAACCACGAGAATCAAAGATATACCCCAAACCTGCAAAACCTCATGAGATGAAGCAAAGGCCTAGATATGGCTTTTTCCAACTGCATCTGCACAACAGAAAGCTATACAATCTCTTTGATTCACTTATTTCCCTGACATCTTCCTTTACTCTGACAGAAAAGGCTTTGTATTTTCTGAAGAGTCCTTTTCCCCACTGGGTTCCATGCCTTGCAGAGTGTTTTAGATCACTGCATTTATTACAGCAAATTTCAAATGGAGCAACACTTAAACCTGAAATGCCACCCCTAGTGCTACAGCCGGGCACGCCTGGCCATTTCAGCCTGGTGGATGCAAGCCCCCGCAGGTCCTCTCTGTCAAGAACTTGATCCCAGCCCCCACTGAGCTAATCTAGCCTTCTGCTCATGGGCACCTCCGTGTCACCAGAACCTTTCCTCATGTCACTTGGAACAGCCTCTGCTTTTACTTTAAGCATTTACAGAGGCCTCGTGACTCAAAAGAAGAAAAAAACCAACTTTGTCAGAAAAACTACAAATTGTGAAAATGTACATTAGCAGAACCAAACAAGCAACTGCAAAGCCCACTACAGAAAGTGAATACTTCATTCCTTATTCCTCTCACTCCGCAAATAAAATCACGTTTACTTGAACCCTACATGCTCATGACATTGGTACCTTGTTGGAGAAGCCTCAAGCTGTTAGGCCTCGTCTCTCCAAGCTGCCTTTAATTGAGCAGAAGAGATGCATCCAGTCAACAGGAGTGATGCAAGCCTAAGAAAAGATTAGGCTGACAAGACGAAGCCTGCTGCAGTCCCAGACAGGATGAGTTCAAGCGCCACGTTGAAGGTGTCAGCAGGGCTGCTGAAGTGAGACGCACAACATTTTTCTTTGATGACAGACACCATTAAAATTTTTCCTGGCAGGCCTCCCCCAGCTCCAACACATCAGGGCAATGACAGCACGATCCGTCAGCAACAGCAGGTCCCGGGGAGCACAGCCAGCCCATGGGGATGCAGCTGCCAGCCCCAGGACTGCATCTGAGTGCTCACATCCTGCTCTGCTATGCATACACCCCACGTATGATGAGTTTTGAGATTCCATCTCCCAGACCCCAGAGGTGCCAAGCAAAAGCTCTGATGCCATTTTTCTCCTTTCTGCTGTTTCTGAGGCAAATCCCTGATCTTCCATCCAATTTTAATTCTGCTCCAGCAATTGATCCCTTTATCAGCATTGCTGCCCGTCAGTTACGCTGCTCTTTTAAGCCTCACACTGCATGTGAAACAACAGAGAAAGCTCCAAGAGAAAAAGCAGAAAGCAACTCACCTGGTACAGTGAGACATGGTAATACTCTTCCCTGTGTCTGACAGCACTTGTGAGCAGGAAAGTCAAAGCTTTCCTTGCTCCAGACAGTGTTTTTTGACTAATGCACGGAAATGTGCGAGAGAACAGTTGGCCTTTGCTTTCAAAATTAAAATGCAGCTGCCCTTTACTTAAGAAACCTGAGAGCCACGAATCGTTTTTTACCACAAGTAACTACTTGCCTGCGTAGAACTATCTTGTAGTACCCCTGAAGGAAGGTGCTAATAAATTCAAACAGGGAAAGGAATTTGTTCTAACAATTGATACAGCAGCTATTTAAGTAGCTATTATACAGCTGCAAGGCTTAGAGAATACGTACATACACAGTATATTAAGTAGAAACTTATCAATATGCCCTCATTTGTTTGGGAAAGTACAAATATATAAAGTTCAATTGTTTGTTTTTGTCAATTCTTCACAGTTGTCATTTATAGCTCTACTGTCTGTGTATAAATAATGAATATACTCTCACAGATGGTGCCACGGGAACCAAAGTCATTATCTTTAGAGGTAAATCCAGTAATATTTTTTAAATCTCTAAAGCATTGCTCACAGAAACAGCAAAATCTACTTAAAGAACACAATTTTTTGCATGCTACAGTATTAATCTAGGAAACATATTTCCACAAGACAATATTATGTCAGCAAATGCTATAAGACATTCAACATGCATAATAAAATGAGTATTTCCACCTCTACTTAGAAAAAAAAAAAAAAAACAAAACAAAACATAAAATGTTTTGCCCTAGAGACAAGCAATACAAAAACTAAATAAACTATTGTCACGTCTCAGGTCAGAAGTTAGCCACAGGCACAAGGTAAGCAATGAAATTCTTGGAGTTTATTTTCTTCAAGGTTTAGTGTCTTTTTTTTCTTCATGAAAAAATGGTATTAAAAAGCTACATAACTTGCCTGACTTTAACTAATTAGTTGATGTAAATTGTTATTCAGAAATTTAAAATAAATTTATTTCTTTCCAACTATAAAAAAAAAAAGTTATTTTTGGAAACAAAGCATTTCATTCACATATTTTCAGAATGCTTGTTACAAAGTGATAAAAAAAAAAAAACACTTTTTCTTGGATTTTCATCTGTTTTTGCAGATAAATCTCTAAAAACACTTTTTTTTAAAAAGATTTGTCAGGCAATCAAAACCCAGTTATTTCAGTGCAGTTATTTTTTATGTTATTTCACTTCAAAGCATTGACAGTGATCAGAATAGTGTTACATCAGATGCACTTAATGCAATATTCCTATGTTCCTCTAGGAATATGGACACCAAAGTAACGTTCACTTGCCAACTACATATGACATTCCAGACACAAATGTTTCAGGTTAAATACAGAAATGAATGCAAGTTTAATGAGGTATAACAAGTTTAATATACTCTGTGTCTGTTACAGAGGAGCGTTATTCCTAGTGAGAACAGAACAGAGCTGCTGAGTACTGGGAAGTGCTCATGTAGCGTCAGCATTTCTGTTATCTACAGCTCACAGAGAGCCTCTGTAATTCACTCATCTTCTTCTACTGCAGTGCCTGAGCACACTGAGAACCTGTGGTTTTAAGGGGCTTTATTTGTATGTTGGTTCAGTGACTGTGTGCTTGCAAAGTAATAGGCAATGGTATCTCCAATGTTTGTGTTGCCCTTGGTTTGCAGACTGAGAAATAATGTGAAAAGGGTAACTGAGCATCCTTGACAGATTAGACCAGCAATACTTGAACTATTCCCTTGATATCAAAGGGAATTTGATCCCTTTGTATTCCCAGCATACCATGCTGAGGTATTTGTGTGTAAATAAGTACCGGTTCTCTGCTATTGAGGGCATAGAGTCTTTTAATCCTACATTTTCAGAGATGCACCTTAGTAGATGATATTTATTAAAGTGAGCATGGAAATATCTCCTTCTGCCTGGATTTTCAACAACCTGGGAGTAGAGGCAGAGAAATGCCTTTCTACTATTTCTAACACATATACCATACATACTCAGCTCTGCACTGAAACAATGGGACAAGCTTACAGCATTATACAGAACCATAGCACAGGCTCACATTTTTCACTTCTCCAGATCATAGTAAATCCTCTGCGCCTTCAGCCAAATGATTCTGTTCCTCTGTTTTCCTTTTCTCTGGACCACTGCCCACGATTTCTTTAGCCTGGCGGATCACTGGGACAAGGATTGTCTATTATGACATGTTTGCATGGTAGCAACTCCAGTGGGATTGAATTAGAGCTCTTCGTACTAACAAGTACAAATGAATAGCAACAAAACAAGAGCACTTTTTTCTTACAGCATCTTAAGCCCCTTTTTCTATTCCTAGGTTTTCTGGAGTGCTTAATGAGCATATGAGAAAAAGACACAAAAAGACATCATTTTGAAAGCAAATGCTTGCTTGCAATTTTGTATGGTTAAGTGAACAATTTTTTCATGCACAAGTTCAGTAAGTGCACACTTGGCTACTTCATATTTGAGAACAAATCCTTCTGAACATGCACAAAGCCTGTCAGCCTTAAAAACTGCAACAGATTGGCACAAAACAAAAAAGCCCAAAGACAATTGTTGAAGGAGACTGGTAGAGGACATGCAGAAAGCTTCTAAAGAAGTGTTGGAATCAAGACTGCAGGCTACAGATAACCTCATGTAGGTGATCTGCATGGTAAAAAGATGACTGGTGTTCTCATAAGCTCCTGCAAAGTTTATAAACCTGTGCCAACTGACAAAATGGGATTTCTTTCTTTTTAGGTCCTGATATCACTTTGTCTTTCCTTTGCAGTGAGTTTTCTGTCAGTCTTTCTTAGAGTAAAAGTACAGCTGAGTGTTTTGCGCTGATTTGCTGTTGCAGTGTTCATGAGAAGCTGATTTTGAAACCACCACAGTCAAAATAACCGCTGCCCATATAGTCTGATTATTTAATTCTAGCAACTTGTGGAAACAGAAAGACATTCTGCTATATAAAGGAGAATGATGTAACATGGGACACACTTGACTAGGCCTGATGCTTCATCTTCTGCATAAATCAATCCTGATAACAGTCCTTGCTTCCTTAAGATATAAATAACACAAAGAAAACCTAAAATTTTCCAATCAACTTGGAAACCAATAGAAACCAGTGTTAACAGAAGAAAGTGCTTTTAGAATGCCTACCTGCTTGGCTTTCTTTACTTTCCAACAATGATTCCTAACAAACTGTAGATTAACATCAATTTTGTCATCACGTAATGCTGAATTGCAAGATCATTCAAAGGGTCATTTCCTGTAAGACCTAACACACTGAAGGATCCTTTAATTCTCTACTCTCAAATCTGGATGGCCCACAGCCTGCTGTTGTACATGGCACATGCATCTCCTCCTGAAGCCAACTGGAGATAAAAGCCTATCCGTGTCTCTTCATTTGTGTCATTCTGAGTTTTATATCCCCCTGCAACAATTCAGAAGTCAGGAGCCCAGGAAGTAGTTTGGACGTTTGCTTTTCTACTACTCTTATGTAATGCAATGGTATTCTACATTCTCACCCATTCTGACTCTCAGTGGGAGTTATATAGTTAGCTGCTCTTTTCTCCTTTGAATATTTCCCCAGAGCTGACAGTCAATAGCTTCATTTTGAACATCTGGAATGATAATAGGAAAAACAGCAATGAATGCTATTTTCTTTGCTTCCCTCAGCAGCGTTTTCTGCTGTGCAGCACTGAATGCTTCAGCTGAGAGCATTATAGTCATGTGAGTGTGTCAACATATCCTCTGTGAGAGGTCCCAAAAGTACTGTGTACAAGTTATACATGAAGCAGAAAATATCTCAACCTAAGCTTTGCACACACCTACCTAATCAAATGCAATTACCAGATAACTGAGAAGAAAGTTTTTGTCAATGTATTATTTCTTCTAACTAGCTCTCATTATTATAACTACCAGCCGTACTTCAGAAAGAATGTATTAAAACCTAGATTGATAACCCAGGGACCTTATCATCTAAATTAGGGAAAGCACATCATCAGCAGATGGCAGGCACACAAAGATGTAGAAAACAGGAAATGGCTGTGAATACAGATGCCCTTGTCACATGCATAGTATGAGTCTTATCTCTTTTGTCTCTGAAACTGTAAATATAAAGTGACCATAAGTGTAGTTATCATCATTTTTAGTTATACTCAGCATATAAAGTAAATTGAATCTTCTTCTAGCACAAGCTGGCGTAATGTTGCTACATTAAAAGGAGTTGCACTGACATGCGTTTTTTGACTCTTGTGTGATTCCAAATTGCATTGCTCAGCTGTTCTTTCAAATGGAAGAGTTGAGTCAAAGTTATTATAAAAAAAAAAGTAATAGATCTTCTTTCTGCTTTTCCATCTTCTTACCACTATTTAATTAATGCAGAGATTGAGACTGAGCCGAATTTTTTCTTTTCTTTTTTCTAATTCTAATTTCAGCAGCAATTTGGTGAGTCTGCAGGCAAATGCCAGAAAAAAAAAATCTACTTTAATTTACTGGTAGCAGACTGGGCTTGGCACTTTCTTTCGTTAAGAAAAACATTCCTTACTTACATATTGAGAATCCAAACCCACTATGAAACCAGAAAAATACAAACACAGATCTCAGAAATCTCATCCCTTCTAGGGATCAGAATTCTGCTTTTAGAAACAAAAACTGGAATAGATTTCCTGACTCTCAGAAGAAAAAGAATTATGAGGCAGTGGAGTGCAGACTCACACAATTAAGGCAATGCAGTGGTGACTCCCAATGCTGCTTTGTGTAGAATTATTTAATGCTTAAGTCACAGGCCTCTTCTAAGTGCACAACATCCACATGGCAAAAGTTTTCTCAATTAAAAAGACATACTTTGTGTAGTAAAACATTAATCAGTAGTTTTTTCCTTTCCTTTTTCCAGACAGTGTGGTTGGCAACCTAAGAAAACTACTCACTTTCTCCCCACACAGCTGTGAAGCCAAGAGCTGTGCTTTCCCTATTGCTAAGGATGCTGTCCGAGGGACTCTGAAAGCATTGCCTACCTTCGAGATATAATAAAATGATAAAATTTGGAAACTGTGCCAAATATTCTTAATTATTTTCATTTGTTTCACTGTATGTTCTTCATTGCTGCTGCTTTAACCTTATTTTTTTCCCCCCAATTCTTTCTTTCCTTCAGTATGCAGTTTTCTTTCTCTGGCTTTACTGTCTGTCCCTTTCAGAGGCACCTGCACGTTTCTAGGACAAAATCAAAGTCTTATTCCACAATCTGATTTGTATATTCCACAATCTGATTTGTATTTTTGCCGTTTTTCTCACAGTTGTCATCAGCTTGATCTGGTTCTTTTAACCAGTGTCTTCAGACCATCCAAAAAAGAAATTAGGGATCCATGCACAATAGCCCTACTGCTCCTCTGCAGCAAAGACTTAAATACATCAGAAGTGGCCTAACCTTCTGGCACAATGTTCCATACAACTTATCTACCTACCCTTGCCAATCAAGCTTTGTGGGCACATAGGCTTCTGGCTTCTCACAGCACCTCCCACTGATGACATCCTATAAATGCTGGGCCTCAAGCTTTACAGAGGCACAAATGGCACCTTTCTCATGCTAAGATTTTTGGGACTCTACTTCATTCACACATTCTGCATGGACTGTGATTTTGTCCCTTCATGCACACAGAATACACCAAAATACACTGGAGGCACACGAGTGATAATAAGGAGCATGCTGGGGGACTCATTCAATTGGCCTGTGGAGATAGTAACTGAAAGAAAGAAAACAGATCTCAGACACCAAAATAAATAAAGTAAAAAAACACAATCCCTGAACAGATGTAAGTGAAAATCATTGAAGGAATGGTAACAAAAATGCAACGGGAGCTAAGGT
Source organism: Centrocercus urophasianus (assembly GCF_019232065.1). Taxonomy (NCBI): domain Eukaryota; kingdom Metazoa; phylum Chordata; class Aves; order Galliformes; family Phasianidae; genus Centrocercus; species Centrocercus urophasianus. The sequence goes on along the minus strand of NW_024884142.1, from coordinate 70,945,626 downwards.
CTGAGCTGCAGCCAAGGATATGCCTTCTCAAATGAAGGATGGAGAGAGGCATGAACACTCCTGTTCACCTTCCAGGCTGAAAAACAAGAGCCAGCTCAGACCTGGAATCTCTGCCAAAGAGGCAGTAGATAAACGTTTGGGCACAGTATCACACTAAAACAGCTCTGCAACTTCCAGAACAGAACTGGCTTGCTTTTGGCTGGCTCATGCAGTGGACAGAGAAGCTCACAGATGTCTACACCCATCTGTGTAGACATGCCCTAAGAGCTCTACTGAAGCTTTGCCCATCAACACCAGCTGAGAAGCCTGTTCTAAATTTAGGGTATTAAAACAATTTGGCAGACTAAGATAAACTCTAAGGCACCAAGAAATAAAAAGTGCAATAACTGTGGAAGCACCTCCAATTTTTGACATGTTAAATTATAGGCTAGCTTGTCAAATTAGTTTTAAAATCTCAGGGGAACAAATTCTGACAAGAAAAATAAACAAACAGAAAAACAGATTGCCAGAAGTAAAGAAAACTTCAGTACCAACCATTCAGCAGCCACAGGAAAGTAGTGTTACTATGACTACTGACAGCCAAGTAATAATACTTCACCCTCAAAAATACAGCAAACAGATCTGTTTTTCCACCTAGACTGTTCAGGTATGGGAGGGCAAGAGCTGAACACCTCAGTTTCCTGCACTTCCATTGCTCAAAGACAAGAACTGTAATAGGAGAACAAGATGTAATTCGTGTCAAAAATATACTCCGACAGAAAATGTTCACTGAAGTCAAACATCTACCTATGCCTTGGTTTGTTGTTTTTTGTTTTGTTTCGTTTTTGCCTCCCTCCTCCTGAATAAATAGTCAAAACAAGTAAGCACAATCTGTCTCATTCAGATGATTTTATGCCTTCTCTCTCTATCCTTCCAGTGAGCTGTACTTGCTGGTAAGGTCTGGAAGGAGTAATGAGGACCATTTGCTACATTGTGCAGGAGCTTTGTTACACAGTGCCAGGAAGTCAGAGCCAGTCTACTTTCCACTTGCTGAATGCTGAGCAGCATTGCAGTATAGAAGAACAGATAATTCTTTGATTAAAAATCCTGTCTAATTATCACCTGCACAAACACTCCTTTATTCTGCTAGCTCATGTTGAAACACACCAATTGCTAGTACCACACATTACCCAAAATCTCTTCTTGTACCTGTTTGTGAACCATAGTTCACTGAGAACTAAATTTGTTTCTGACGTATAAATATGTTTAAAATATTGCTTATCTTATTTAACTTTTTAGACATACAATGCTCACAGTAAATGTTGAATATTTCCATTTAAAGGGCACTTTACAGATAGCGTAAGTGTGCGTAAGTGTAATATCCTCAGGTAACAGCTGAACCTCTGTACTCCAAGAGCACATTGTCTCAAATGAGAACTCTCGCATTTCCATAACAAATTTCCCCACTGAACAAATAAAACAGTACCCCAGGAAATCCTAGTTGTTTTTTTTTCCACTGATATGAAATTCTTTATGACTCATTTTAAATGTAGCACTTACACATCAAGGATCCTTCAGCTTGCAAAAAAAAATTCAGTAATGGTTTAAAAGCACTCCATCTGACGCTGTAACAGTAATGGGAACTACAAATGTAATACCACGTTCCTTGATATTTATATAAAATAGTTCAATGGAATGTGCATCTGTGATTCTTAAGGAGGCTAAATCAGAAGAAGAATACTTTAAGCATGGCCCTAGTGACAACTGGGAGCTTAATTCTTGTTGATGTAGAGGTGCTGTCGCACCATAAAAGCTAAACTGTGAGCCCCAATGGTTTGCTGCCAGGGTTGTGTCTTAGCACAGGGACAAAAGAGACCAATTAAACTTTGACAGTTTCCATTCAAGTGGAAGAAGACTATGACAACAGATTTTCCCGCAGCCATAAGAAAACTTCCTAGCTGTGTTTTTCTGTAAAAGCTGAAGCTTGAAGGATGCAAAATCCCTCTGACAAAGTAATAAGAAAAATGAGGTATCTGAAACAGCACAAAGGAGAGAAAAAGGATTCAGATAAGGAAGTTTTGACAGGAGTAAGATTAGCATCATGAGAGAAGAACAAAAAGAGAAGCAGCTTCTTCAGAAAAAACATCCTGACTGCGAGTGCAACAAATGTCAGAGGAAGTTGATCTGCATAAAAGGATACAGATGCATCCAGCTTCATTTATTGATTCCAACTAACATTTAACTGTGAAAACAGTCACAGAAAGGTACACAAAGAGCTTGGAAGACAGATTACAAGTACCTACTGTAAGGTAGGTACCACCTGGTACACCACCTGTAGAAGGAACCTGTATAATAAGCTAAGGTAAATCCCTAATTCAGGGAACAAAAGGAAAAATTAATTCCACTTTGCAAAAAAGATAATGAACAGCTTAAAAGAATGTTGACAACGACCAATAATGAGAATAACAAAGATAAAGAAATTCTCAACTAGCACGATGAATACAGCTTATCCAAAGACGCAGCAGAAACCTTGCTGGAGGATCATAATCTTAGGTTTCTGGACTGTTTTATCCCCAAATTAAGCTGGAATTCTCTCTCTGATAAGCTTTCCTCTCGTTGAAACAGAACAGGCTCACTGCTTTGATCACACCCTGTCATTGGACAGTTTGTTCTCAAGCTCTTTTGACCGGGAAAGTTGTCTGGATTCTTCCTCTGCCTGCAAGAAACTTTTCTAATGCTAATATATTTCATTCTGTCTCATGCTCTAATTTGCTTTTGTTTTCACCATAGATTAGCAAACTCTACCTACCTCTTCTTGCTCTTCTTCCAACTCTGTAATAAATGTCAACATCCTCCTGTCAACCCTTTAGTATCAAAAAAAATTCCATTGTTGTCTTCCTACTCCTAGTCTGCACACTATGCTTTCCCCTTCTCCATTGTGGAGACGCACACCCAAACTTTATCTAGCCAAATAATTATGCACAACTTTTTTCAAGAGAACCTCTTGCCATCAGATGTCTTTACCTTCAGTAAAAAAGGGAATACTTATATGTGATAGTTTTAAGGATCTCTCTTGCCTGTTGTAAGTAGCAGATCTCTAGATCATGTAATATCCTACAGTTTAGAATGACTGGGCATCATGTCTCTAGAGACTCAGGCAGGAAGAATTGGGTGAAGATAGAGAATTGGGTTAGGGAAGGAAATGCCAGGACTTCTTCCTGTGCTGTTTTTTGCTCTAATGACCACAGTACTTCCCTCATTCACCTACTCAAGCATCAACATTTCCCATAAAGACACCATACTCTTTCCCTTTGAAACTATCAAAAGCAACCTACTACTTGACAGCTCAGCACTTTGGGGAAGAATGAACTTACCTTGTTTAACCCCTGAACACCCTACTCACCCTTCTTGTCCAATTTTACAGCGTTTAATTTTTGTCACAGCTATAGCAAAACTCACAGAAGGAGAAACAGAATCTTACACAAAAGACGTTGGAAACTTTCAGTCACTTCATCCTTACATAAATACAGAGATTAATACATCCAGTTAAATAGAGACTAATTCCCCCTATTGAAGCCCAATCTGTACTGTTCTTATTATTACTTATGTTCCAGGTGTGTTATTTGAAGCTTTCTTCCACAGTTTTAATATTTGTATTAGACATTTTGAGAATCTTTAGCTCCTTCCTTCACAACTGAGTGCTCTTTGCTTACTCTTGCTTGAACTGTCTTTCCTCTCTGAGTCACCACCTCTCTTATCTGCTTCCAGTCTCTCTCCTCTTTTATTAGAATGTAGCACCACGTTGATGCTTACAGGTCTTTCTGTAAATTTATCTGTGGCTTTTGCAGTCATATGTGAACCGCTGCTTTATAAATTAGAATATAAAACAGCTTAATTTGCAATTACATTTTGCAATAAACACCTGATGTTTACTGAGATACACTGTCAAGCATAAAAGAAATACAGAGTTGATAACATTACCAGTACAGGTTTTAGGTTATTGGCCACAACTTTACAGATTCATATAGGGAGGATTTTGAATCATTATCCTCTTCTGTACATTCAGATAGTCAGTTCTGGCTATCTTGGGGCTACACATGAATACCTAATAAAGGTAAAGAAAATACAAGAGCATGCATCAGGAATTTTTAAGACCCAACTTGTTACGGTTTTTGACTTAAAGTATCTCTGGGATATGCCTGCAAAGAGCACCGATCTTTCTTTCTCCTTCTCTGTAAGTATCAAGACCAGAGCAGGCATGTTTGAGAGGCATAAGGAAGAGTGGGAAATGGGGCAAAAAACAAGACACTGTTGAATGAATAGTAGTCAACTGAGACTTAGTAATAGACACAATAATAAATTCAAAGTTCAAAGCATCTAGATAACCATGCAAAAAACTACAGTGCCATTCTAGAAAGAGGTTCCCAAACTGGATAATAGAAAACAAAAGGATCTGTTAAAAAAAATAGCAGTCTCTAGGTAGACAATCTGAGCCAGAACAAACGTGTATAGCAGAGAATGAATGTTTCTATAGCTACCTCTGTATCGGCTCTTCCCAGGTAATCAAAGATGGTTTTCACGAGGTTTCAGGCTGAGAAAAGGCTGATAAAGATACAAGCATAAGACTTTCTTTTGTGAATACAAGATTGTACAAATCCTGGAGAGCAGATAATTAGACATTGTGCAACGTCCTGCAGTAAGAAATGATCAAAACACTTGTCACAGAACATACAGGTTCCTTTTATTTTTGATGAATGTCTATTTTCTTTGAGTAAACATTTCTATGTGAAGATTTCAAATTACTTTCCTTGCATTCATCAAAAGACTACTATAAACACACAAAAAAATTATGTTCCTAATAGACACTAAAAGTTGGCTTGTAATGGAGGAAAAAAAATCTTTAGTTGTAGCTTGGGAGTTACTAATATGTGTTTTGATGTGCATTTCTATAAATGTTTCAAATCCAGATTTCTAAGCACTTTGTCTTACTGCATCATTTACTGTCAGGATGAGCTTTCCGATTTTGCTGTTTTTTTCTTTAAATTGAGAGGTAAAATCAATCCTAACTAAAGTGATTTTTGACAGCCTTCTTAACACACTGGCAGGTAAAACATTCATCAACAATATGCACACATGGAGGAGAGAAAAGAGAAGAAAGGTAAAAAAAAAGAAGGGGGAAGAGATACTGCTTCTTAGAAATTCTCTATAAACATTCCACTGAAACACTCCAAGTCAGTAAAGAAGGAAAGATTCCCATACAGATGCCATGGAGCACTGAAATAAATCCTTGATCCATCCCATTGGTTATGCTGCAGTTAACCAAACCAGCCATAGACACTAACAAATTTACATTTTCTTGTATTAGGAAGAAATTTTAACCTATGATTTTTAAACATATCTTATGATATTGTGCTAATGTTTGTATTTGTTGCCATGATCCTGGCTTGTCAGTTTGAGCCATCTCATGGCAGACCTGGTTCAGTTCCTTGTGCTACACCATCTAGCACTGCTGTGTTCTCTTAGGTAAATCTTCAAGTGCTATGGCATCATTCAAAGAAAAGTGACGCCCTGTCAGTGCCACCCCAGGACCCACAGAACGACTGCTGTTACACAGCACACAGATGCTGCACAGACATGAAGCAGAACATCAAGGAACGGCTTCCCTAAGATCTTCCACATCTTTTGAAACTCTGCCCATTTGTGTTTGATTTCAAAAAAAAAAAAAAAAAAAAGAAACCCAACATTTATCAGAATTAGAAAACATGTAGGCAGATTCACTGAATAAAATAAGCACAGGTGAAAGCAAACTGGACCTGACACCTGCATTATCTGCATTAACTCCCTGTGATTGTGAAAGTGAAGGACAGAAGTCATAGTAAATTAAATTACAGTAACATGCAACAGGTATGGGATGTGTCTTTTATAGTTTCTATTATGGAAATAGAGCAGAACTCATTAGGTGAAGGCTGTGTTAAGGCAATACAGGGCTTTTCTTCATATCTCTAGTCATCTCTATCCAAGCACTTATCTAGTACACATTAACTTCTATAACCTGCATGAAATGAGCAATCTCAGACAGGATCCCGGGGGTCAGCTCTCCTTTTCATAGGTAGCATTAACACGCATGACTCACATACGTACATATGGTGGCAAATGTCTGAAAGAACAAACTGCTCTGAGTTGCTGTATTACCCCAACAAGGAGAGGCAGAATGGGATCAAGAGGTTGAGGCGAAAGTGTATTGGCAGCCGATGACAGAATTGTCATCAGCCTTTGTATTACACTGCAGAGAACCAAGCACAGACCACTGCTAGAGCCACAGCCTGTGACAACACTCACTCCTTATTTACTGCCATAAACTGAATACGTAGAGTTAAGTAGGCAGAAAATTCAGAGACAGAGGGTGAGTGAACAACACAAATCTAAGATTATTTGATTAAGGTCTGCACAAGACTCAGTCCAGATGCAATCGATCTGCTTATCTATTTCTCAGCATCCTGGAGCACGTTTTTTCATGTAACACTTGTGTTTGGTGCCTGGTTTCATTTAAGTCACTCACTGGAATGCCAAAAATATTGGTTTTGTCTGTCTCCAAGGGCCTCTGAAAATTCCAGTAAACATTTATGTTGCATTTAAATCCTGTTAGAACGCTGTTTTTTCGCACGACAGCGCTAACTTAATGGAGAGAAGAGAATAAGACCCACAAAAATAAGTGGTTTTGGTCTCCTGAATTATTTGTTTTCTTCTCAGCTGAAAAAATTAATAATTAAGACACTAGCCATGGGGTGTCTTAAGACTGACACTGTTCTATTTCGTTAGTGGGCCCTGGCCTTATAATATCCTCTCCTTTGTGGTCTTCTTCATACCTTAGATATTAATGCTAGGTACATCCTCATCAGCATGAAATACTTGAAGGTTTACCTTGAATTCTTGACATTTACTCTGAATGACACCAGTCATTCTTAGCATGCAGACCTAATAGTTGACAACATAATCACCAGAAATCAAAACATGCTCAGAATACACGTGGACAGATGCATCATAAGTACGATGACAGTTATGGCCAAGGTTAGTCACATTTCTGTTTTGAAAACTGAATGAACAAGGGACACAAGTGATTTTTTAGCATTTCTGTGACTCCCTAAAAGTACATTTCTTATGCAAGTAAGTATAATAAGTACATACAGTATTTTGAGTTAATGTGAACCACTGTATTGTTCACTCCATGGAAGCGCATTACTCAGTTGCCATGAAAATGGCAAGGAACAGAAGAAACATCCAAAAGCTGTGTGTCTTGGGAACGCTATCTACAGGTGGCCCATTAGTTTTGGAAGACACATTACAATCACTCGTAAGAAAATTCAGATTTTACATGATTATGCATGCAACAGTTAAAGAGAGAGGATGCAATGCTCCTGCTCTTTTTCTGCAGTGTGATTTCCTCTTTTTTTATACTGCCAGAAAATGTTTTAGTTTGTGTGTTGCATGTCACACTATTCATTGCTGTTTTCCTGCATGTCTTCATGTCTTTGTGTGCTTGCCTCACACACATCCACAAGGTTTCTGACACAGATATGGAGAGAAAAGATTTTGAGTATCCAAAAGATAGTCTGTTTTTTTTTATTTTGTTTGCCTGTATTCCCAGAAATTGCATTTGAGCTACATCAAATTAAATGTGAATCTAGCTCCCATAGGAATAGACGGAAGATGGAGTGTTGTCAAAGCCCTATTTAACTTCCAAAATTTGATCTCCTGGCCATCTGAGAAATTCTGGCCATTCAAACCAATCTGAAATTTACAGGGCACAAGTATTTAAAACCTTTCAAAACTAGTGACAAGCAGTGCATTTTCAGTAATTATATCCAAAAGACATAGTCTGTATGCAGATAAGACATTCTGCTATTCCAAAACAGGAAGGCATTCACATAGTTTCTTTGTACCATTCCAGCTAGATGGAGGGAGGCTTTTAAGAAATTTAAGACATTCTCCAGATTGGAAGAGAATAAAAAAATAAAGCCTGATTTTGTGTATTGTGGAGGTGTCACCTCAGAGAATTAAGAGAAAATGAAAAGATAAACTATTATTATAGTTGTTCAATAGTGGATTACAATTGCTTTCCCATCGCAGCTACCTATAAAATCACTTTGTTTTTAACTGAAGCCATTAAGCCTTAAAAAAAAAAACAACAACAGATACGTTAAATGTGCTATAATTGCTTTGAAATCTTATTTTCTCCTACCTGAAGGTAGTTACTCTGTGCCAACTGTTTTAATTCCTACATGTGATTTATAAAAAATTTATATTATCCTAATCTATCCCTGCTGTGTTGCAGAAACGACAAACGTACACAGAAATCTTAATGAAGCACTCATTACAAACTGTAAACACAGAGGATGCTAAGATGTCATGCACAGTGTTGGTATAAGTTAATACCTTCCACAGTCACTAGATTGAATTTGGGGATGTTTGTGCAGTAGTTAATACAGACAAAATAGAACTGTACACTGACAGCCCATAAAAAGCTTATGCATCGCTGAATCACTGAGGTATACTTGGGGTCTTAATGGGTTAAAATTAATCTCCCAGTAGAGTATCTTATGCTGTGTGCAGATCCCTCTACCTTGGTTTGCCTGGGGGCATAGGATGATGTATGGCTAGACACAATCCCTGCAGAGACAATTATCTTTAGTCTTAAAACGTATTAGGAATGTATCCATTTAAAGTGCTGAAGCAAAAGAAAGCAGAGGCAGGGTTGATTGGAAGTGCAGTGGACTCAGCATCAAAGCACATCAGTGACACACACATGGATACATGTACACACAACATTGCAAGAACCACACAGGAACGAAGAAAGCTGGTCAAAACGCTGCAGCTCAGCTATATATACCTAAATCAGCAAAACTGACATTTGGATTTGCTCAGAAGCGTGCGCTCGCAGTTGTGTGACATGATCTAAACTACAACTTTAATAGAAATAGGAGAAAATTTAAACATGGAAAAGAAATTTACATATATGTGTAATCTTACCTGCCAAAATATACTTGTTTCTGAACTTTCAAGGGTAGAAAACAGATAAAAAATTTAAAAAAATAAATTGTAGTAGTGTTCCTACTAATTATCTATTATTTAATTTCCACATTTTCAAACAAAATCTTTTTATTTTCAATGCAAAATTTTACTTACCTTTGCTTACTCTCAGCTTTAAATGTTTCTGTGAAAGTAACAAAAGTAATACTCACAGAAATATAATTTTAATGCTACTTCAAATGAAATGTTTTGTTCAACTCCAAACTTTTTTTTTTTTTTTTTAATTCTACAGAATTTTGGTTTCTTTTTGACGCAGAATTATTTTCAGTATTTCAGAGGTACTACTAAAAGGTTCTATTTGTCTTAAGCTTTAATTTCTCACTGTGCTCACATCCACTCTTCAATCTCCATGAACATTCAGCAAACATCAATGAATGTCAATGGGTGCCATTTTTTCCACATGAAGAATTTCAATGACACACCTTTGCTTCATACACACTTCCGTGTCTGATGCCATTCGGTCAGACTGCCCCTCTACTCTCATCTGTCACACAGCAACAAAATGGAATTGAATATTGGTGGGAAGGTTCAGCCTCTACTTCCATACCACCAAAACCTGCCTCTGACGTTGTGGACCAACATCATAAAATGAGAAACATCACTTTCAGAGCAGCCCTTGTAGTTATATATCACTTCAAGACCCCCCTACTGAAACAATAAGTGTTCCCAGTGACTCCACATTCCATCCAAGACCTGCCCTTGGGCTGAGCTAACCATCACTTTATTAAAGGCCAACTTCAACAATTTTTTTGGCTTCACTGACAGCCAAAAAAAATTTAACAGGACTTAACACATTTATAAATATATTAAGGTACATATTTGAAAGAAAAGATGTTCATAAACAAGCTGAACATCTTATGGAGATTTTAACTTTGCAACTCACTTTTTTTTCATTTAAACTTACAAAATAAAATGACATCTTTTTAACAGAAAAAAAAAAAGATACATGTAGAAGCAATGTGACATTTTCAGGTCACTCTCTATGTCACTATTTAAAAATTCAAACCCACCAAGACAGGAGCTTCTGGCTGAAGTATGAAATTGCCCGTACTGGGATCTTTCATTATTACTAAAGCAGGTAGATGTTACAAGTACACCATGACTACATTAATGTCAGTTTTGGATGCTTAATTATATTTCCTTTTTCTTTTTTTTTTTTTTTTCCAGTCATCCAGCATGCTCACTCCATATTCCTATAAGATAAATGGTGCGTGTTCCTCTCTCCATAAATGTTACACTGGTCAAAACTTAAAATCTTTGCTTAGAATTGTACCACTGGGTAGAATCACAAAAATAATATCCGCTGCTCTGAAGAGTATGACTCAAAACAAGAACACCTGTACTTTTTAGTTTTAGATTTCTCATTTTAAATAATATTTTGAAAATAATAGCTGCCCATTTTTCAGGCTATTTGCAAAGCTCCTGCCTGCAAAATTGTCAATTGTTTCATGAAGGACAGGTTATAGCCTGTCAAAACACCTGAAATTGAGGCAATGATGGTCTGAAATTGCAGACTACAAAAAATATATTGCTATGCATATACTTTTTTCTTTGGCAGTTGGTTGGTTACTAGAAACTTAGCCGGAACACAGCTGTAGAAAAGCTAAAAAGGTTAGATTAGAAAAGGTGTATTAGAGGAAGCATTCATTCCACATGTCTGTTTACTTGATTGAGGAAGAAGTCTCTTGCTTATTCCTTAGGAGAGTATTAGATTCGTACACAGACAACTGAGTCTTATATTCAAATATATTGCTCCATTTCACTCCTTTTCTATCCCTTTGTCACCTGCAGGTAGCAATCATCCCTCTTCAACTGTTAAAATAAATGATTAAAAAGATTGAATGGTTTTCTGTAAACCAATTGCATGCTGAAACGACGCATGCCCTTACAAAAGATAAGACCAAATCAAAGCCGAAAATGACAATAATGTGCAAAAAGGATGCAATTTTAGAAAGGAATTAACAGTATACGTTACTTGACTCAGAAATTTCTCCACAATGACCAATGGACATGAAAGAAATTAAGAAAGAAGTACTAATATTTCCAAAGGGCACTTCCAGAAAACTGCAGCTTGAACTGAAATGACTTTTGCTTCAGCTCTTCCCCCTACCTCAGTCTCACCATCTCAACCCCATTTAACACAAATATACACCTTGCATAGTCACTGCACTTGTGCAGCAAGCGAGCTCCCAGCTTGTACGGAGAGACTATTGTTGCATCCATCTTGGTGTTCAGTTGTAAAAGACTCCAGAAGGCAGAAAGCAATGAACTTAATGGAACCTGAATCAAAAAATATCACTGCTGTACCATACTTCCTCAAATTTGCACTGCTATCTCAGTCTAACTGTATTTCTTTCTCCTCCATCTACAAACTCCTGTTTATAGCACAATCACCTGCTCCATTTGAGAGCAGTACAATCCTCAGCTTAGTGTCCTGAAAATACTACCCTTTCATGATGCCCTTTCATGCCTTCATATACTTTTGCATGCTATCTTCTTTATCTGTCTGACCTCAGACAATGCCACAGCACCAGAATATCAAATAAGTTAACAGAGTGGCCCCTAAAAGTTTAAGAGTGCTCAGTTCATTTGCAGCAGTTTCCAATAGCAGAGGCCATTCTTCTCAAAGCTAACAGGTGGCACTAGTTTCTTCTATTTTTCCAGTCTCAAGGCAAGAGGCAAACCTGTTACAGAAGGTTAAAGGCTGAAGAAGATTGGATTTTTTAGATAGTTCTATAGGGAATGGATCAAGTTAATTTAAATTTCTGGCAAAAAGCCCACTGCAGCTTTAGTCATGATGAATTCTCAGATTATTATAGGAGCAGATGGACTTTGTCCTGTAAGTAATTGTGTATTCTCTGGAGTGGACAGAGGGGCCATTGAACCATCTGTTTTTTTGTTGCTCTAGATACTGTCTTATTACTGTCTCTGTCTGCTGTTTTCTGCTTGATTCCCCTGGGCCTACTTTACATCCACTTGCTCAGACACAAGATGCCCTCCTGTCTTACGTGTAAGAAAAAGAATGATATTTACCATTCCAGCCTGCTATGTCATGCCTCTACTTTTCTTCTCTTCCCAGTCTTCTACCTTTCCTTGCTTATCTTAGCCCTGAAAATGTATTGGAGAGGACAGCACTTTAACAGGTTTTTTTTTTTTTTTTTTTTTTTTTTTTACCAGTAGTACCCACTCAATGCTGCCAGGAGATAAATTTGTAATAAAAATGCCTTGCATAGCATTTTTCAAAATAGGCTTTTCATGTATAGATCCACATCAACAGCCCCATCCTACAAATGCTGAAATTTGGGTACAAAGGAATATAATCTAAGTTCACAGCCCAAAAATAGGAAACTCAGAAATAGTCACAAGAGGATCAAAATAGAGAGAAGGAAAATGGTACACATTAATCAACCATAGTCATTCAGTACAAGCCTATGCATGAATGCAAAAAGTACAGGAAATACACTTGATATAAAAGTCCTTATGTGTATCCAAAACTTAGATTTACTTGCTATACAAGAGACTGAATGGATAACTACTATGACTGAAATATTACTTTTTATTAACAGCTTGGTCAGAAGGGACAAACTGCAAACCAAGGGACAAGAATGTTAATCACACGCTATACTAGCAATGACATTGCAATTGAACTCTCTGACTTGTGATCAAAGGCCAGATGTTTTTGGTAAGAGTAGAAATCTATCACTGGAGTCTTTTAAAGCTGTATCAGTACCAAGGCATCTAACAGCACTTCTTTTAGTGTTCTATGAACACCATATAATTCATTGGATTCCCTCATACTCCTTATTTATTTCCATAAATACATATAAAATAGTTGTTAGTGGGACCTATTCCACAATAAATGCAATCCCTTGTATCTTATATCCTTAAGAGTATAGGACTATTCTCAAAAGATCAGTTGACAAATAAGCCACTCTATTCACCAACAAGGTACTCACACTGGAGTTTTCATCAATATGACTGTGTTGAATCTGCTTTATTTTTAACATATGTGGCTACCTCTGAAAATTTTTAGGAGCTAATTATTCTTCCACCTTTTACACTTTCTCAGCTAATTAAAGATAAAGAGTTATCATTGTTAGGTGGATGATATCCTTCAATACTCTCATCATGGTTAAGGTACATCAGCTAGGATCTCTATACTATTTTGAATAAGCTATGTAGTTCTGAAATAATCACAAATGTGAAGTCGATTTTTCTTTATTAAAATCTATGCAATTAACTAATCTAAATTCAATGTGGGCTAGTGATTTAGATAACATGAACACTGATTGTTTTATTTTTAATACGAGAATACCTGTGTTGAAAGCAAGCTGGATTAATGACGAGACATACATTGAAAATCTTTTTCTAAAGCATACAGTGGTTGAATTTTCATGTCTTTTTGAAATTAACTTATGATTTGTGAGTAGGAGTTTTTCTCATTTCTATCATTAAATCCTTTAATATGTAAAAAATGGAATTTCAGTGCAGCAGTATCTCAGTATTTTCTTGTGTCTTGGTGTCACTAGATCATTATGTATGTGAATATTTTTGCTTATGTTAGCCTATAATTCCTTTTTCCTTAGAGAAAATAAAATCAAGCAGACAGGTGGCTCAAACAACTCACTACAATGTGCCCAGAACAGCAGAGGCTAGTCCATGAAAGCAGATGAGAATCTAGGCTGAATCTCAGAACTATACAGAAGTCCCAGGCCATAACAGACACAAGCCTTCTGCTCACCATTATTTCATCCATAATCATTTGGCATTTAAATCATAATTCTGTTCATTGCCTTGTCTCAACGTATGGGTAGCAGGGGTCATTAGTACATATCTCCAAGGGTCAAATTCTAAATTAAATTTTGGCATCTTTCAGGGAAGTATCTTTTAATTTTATGACTGCAGAATCTTGTACTTCCATTTTCCAAAATACCCTCCAGGGACTTTTCTCACTCACTAGCAGTAATCAACTTACCATAACTTAAAAACTTCATTGGTACCTTACCAAAATTCTAAATTGCTGTAAGGTCATATTTTCATTTTGCTAACCTTAAGAGAAGTTGCATTTCTTTTTTTCATGTATCAGGTACATTTCTCTTGCCTCTGTTCTACACTTCATTCAGCCACAGTGTTTTCCAGCTCTTCAAAGATTAGCAAGTAATTTGATAAACTGAAAGCACTAGGGAAAGAGTTAAATATAAATTACTAAAATTTAGAGCTTTTACACTGATAGCAAGATGCTGAACGCAAGTGAATATAAGCGTGTTTATATTTTCTGTCATATGTGTCTACATGTTAAAACATGAAGGAGAGAGGAGACTGAACTGAACACTGAAGGATCCCTCTAGCATCACAGATAATGGATATGATTTCCTGGAGAAACAAATACTGTTTGTACCTCCAGCAGAGCGTACCCTATGATTGCCAGTAAAGAAAAACAAGAAGTGTTCTCAGCATATGCATTTATACAGCATGAATACAAAACATAGGCAGTGTTTTTTGAAAAAGGTGACCTAAACATTACATTATTACAATTATGAAAAATCTGTACCAAGCCACCAAGTTTTGAACAGAAAAAAGACTACATTCTGAAAACTGAAGACAGTTTTTACTTCATTTCTCATACACAAATAGTAACTATAGATATTTTTTGCCTGGATTAATTATATTTATGGAAAATAATGTATATGTTTCGGTATATCAATTCTTGGAGATATGAAAGGAAAAGGAAAGTGAGAAAGAAACCTATTGGTAGTGACAGTAATGAGGTACCTATAGAAATACATTAAGAATTGGAAGACCCTGAAATGTGGGATGAGCATAGTCAAGAAATTTCCTATACAATTTCAAAATGTACTATCAGAACTGATCTGACACCCATCAGCTTTCACTTTCTGTTTACATGATATGCTAGATATCAGAATACATTTTCAATTTCCTCTCATCACAATTCACAATGCCCATTGATTTCTACCCCACTCTAGTTGATACTGACATCTGCAGATGTCTCAGTACGGTCCTGAGATACTGAATTGCTAGTCATTCTAGAGGGAGTTTTTAATAGCATGCTTGTCATACACTCACACAAAAAAATTTGTTAATGATTATTTGATGCTGCAAACCATAGAGTCAATAAATGTCACTTGCTCAATTAAACAGCAATTCAAACATTAAGATCCAAGGAAAAAAAGTTCTCAAAAAACAGTGGTAAGAAAGCTAACCAGGTTTTTAAAAACAACTTGAATGGCTTGAGGGCTACACGATACAATACACACACATTCCAAACATGAATAAATAAGATTACAATGGTTCAGAAAAAGGTTATCTGTTTACTTCAATAATTTCTGTTTCATATAACATAGCACACATTGGACAACAGGGAATAAAGTAGTTTCAGACTATTTTAAATTTCTAATGAAAATAACTCCTCTAAACATACAAGTCAGTTAATGGAATACTTTGAGCGAATTCAGGTTTAGTGCACATTCGATTGTTTCCATTTTGGGCTTTTGATTTAGTTATAACTAGTAGCAGATGGAATATCCTCTCTGAATCTCTCTACCAATTTCTGTAATAACAGTTATTAATTTAAAAACTGCTTCCCTCTTTCTGATTTTGAAGCATTCACATGAGCAGCACAGTACATTCATTACAGAGATAAACTAAAAAAAAAAAAAAAAATCAAAATAAATGGAAGTCTGGCAAATTAAGCACATTTAAGAAGTCTACATAAAAAAAAAAAAAAAAAAAAAAAAAAAGTCACCAGTCTGTCTTGCTCAGTATTTTGTGATGTTTTTTTTTTTAGTAAAAATAAGCAGTCCTTTTTGAAAGGCAGTTTAAGTCTCTTTATTTAAGCCTCTTCAAAAAATATTCAATGACAAGATAAGTTTTAAAGAGATATTTAAAGAGCCCTTTACTACAATTTACTTTAAAATTTATTTTAAAAAGTGCCTTTTTAATAATGAGGGATGTAACTCAGAGAGCAAGCTACTGAGGATAATTGTTTATTCTCCATTTTTGATGTTTCCAAACAAAATCTTCTTGTGGAAAAACAGTCTCTGCAGTTACAGGAAAAGCTCAACACACCATTAACTAGGTGCAATCCCATGGCTTCTATTATGCATAGCCCAGTTTTGCAACTTAGTGGTCGCTTCTTGCCTTAAACTTCTTAACTCCACTAAGCATTCCTGTTAACCCCATCACCTCCCTGCACAGCTGAATTTTCAAAGTAACCTGAGTGGCAGTAGCCACATCCCACTGACTCAGAATTGGGTGTTGCTAAAGAAAAAGGCATACACAGGTTTATAAAGAAGCACAGCCACCAGAACTCTCCCTGTATGTGCAGCTGCTTTGGGGAATTTCTCCTGAAGCAGATTTTCTCCTGGAGCTGTCAAGGCCCCTAGCTCCAAAATTTGAATACCACACTGTCAAAAACCATTTAATGAATGATTGCAACACCGAATATAATTCATCATCTTTTCAATCAATGAAAAGGATTTTATCTTCATGTTACAGAATTCACATCTATTGTCATCTTCTACATCACTTCTAGCAAGTTAACAAGTAACAAGGCTATTGTTTTGAAGAGACTGCTTTTACCAATGAATATCACTAAATTTAATCTTATCCCTAACACACTTTCGTTGTTATAAAGCTGTGACCTGACCCGAATCATCAACAGAAATTTTTGAACAGTTGTCATCTCTCATTTTCAGCTTCCAAGATGTCCTGATACTGTTGCTTCTACTATTGTTATAAAATCAATTAACACAGATCATTTCTTAACCTTTATTCCCAGAATTGTCAGTTACTTGCTGCACAACTTCAGCCATGTTTTGAACTACACAGTGATTCAGCCTCATCCTCCTTAACCCAGGGATTAAAATGATAATTCTACTTTGAAAAATATGGGATGAACAAACGAGAAGTGTCTTTATGGAAACAAATTGTCATCACTGAAACTCATAATTATCTCTCCAAAATACAAGTGAAATATCCATCAGGCTTCCTGTCCTTCTTTTACGAAAAACATCATTTAGTGACGGCAAATTTCAAGGGATGTGTAGGAAGCAGAAATAATTAGACTATAACAAGAAAAATGAGTAATCTATTGTAGGAAATCTTGCTCAGCCTATGTGTGTACTGCACAGTATAGACTGTATAGTGTCTACAGTGTAATACAGTATAGATTTCAGCTCTAATGAAACTTGTGATGAACTGACAAGACAACTTGCAACAAACCATATAAAACCCATTTCCTCTGTTCCTCTTCAATAATCTTTAACAATTATCAGTTGCTATTTTATGGACTCCATACTTTTTGAATCTCCTTTAGGTATCAATTAAGCTCATTTTTAAAACATAGATTAAAAAATGCTATTTCTATTTTGCAGTTGACTTCATTATGATTACAATGCTATTTAAAACAGTCTGTGACTTTTCTTGAACAACAGACTATGAGCTGCCTTTCTTTGTTCCCACAGCTCCATGGCTAGCCTTCTTAATCTTTCAAGTTTGAAATACACCACTGATATCAACTTGTGTTTTTCTCAAAATTGCTCACAGCAACTTGCCCACCATTTCAAAAAGATGCCCCAGCCTCACTCCATTTCAAAATCCTAACAAGGTATTTTTAAGGGCCTGGGAGTGAGATCTTCTAAGCAGAGATGAGCAACATGTTGCTGTTGTGATAGGCACAAGTAGCCCCCACAGAAATCCCACTGCTACACCAAAGGTGTTATGGAAATATCTTTGTCTCTGCGTCCCGACACAAATTCTGGAAATTCTCTTCTACTCAAAACCAGTAATGCTGAAATTTGACTTCTTTTCGCAGGGATGAACATAAACACTACATAATCAATTTTATACAGCTTTTGCAAAAGCAAACACCTTGTCAACCACGGGAATTTCCAGCAAAAAGAATACCTGACAAGTTGCAACTAATAATTAAATTAACTACCTTACACAGTCTATTATCCTGATATTGAAAAAAAAAAAAAAAAAAAGCAATATCATATTATTGCTGTCCGTACAGCAAAATCCCACAAACTGAAAGAATTATTAAAAAAAAAAAAAAAAAAAAAAATCAATACCTTAGCACGGAATATATTTCTCCTGGAGACCAAAGATATTTTTAAGTGTTTCTTGATTTGTGATAATAAATGAATTGCATTTGTTATTAGCTTTCTTTGTTAATCTGTACCTTTTGTAATATTTATAATGATCAAAATTTGTCAAGATGTATCTCTCAAGCTGCCTACCTCTGCAGAAATACAAATCACTGAAATGAATGCAAGAAAAACCACATTTATCCACAGGAGTAGAAATTACATAGATAAAAATAAACAAACTGCTGAGTTGTTGAATTTGGAAGCATTTTTTTTTTGTATAAGATATTTGACTTGACCTGTAAACATAACCCATTTTCTGTTTACCTGTTCTACTACGTATCTTTGATGTGAATGTGCATTACTGATCTTCCCCATCACAACTAATCTCTGAGCTGAAAACCCTGCAACTTGATTAATGACCCTCCTTTCCTGTGAAGAACATAGGCCAAAATCTTATAATTACATTGGAAATTAAACAATTCAAACCTGAAAAGTAATGCTGCCATTACTTGTGTAAGCAGGAGTAGTCAAATGGACTGTCTTCCTGCTCTGACCTGGGATAAGTCACTGAGGGAGGCCTGTGAGAGGACTGGCAAGACATAAGAACTTCTATTTGAATTTCACCTCTGGAATGATCCCACTGCTGACAGCTGGATCTCAAATCTCCGCCCTGAGCTGGTTGATGACATTGGGAACATCAGAGGAAAGTTATTGGAGCCTATCCTAGCCTAGTGGGATGTGAGTAATTCATGGACACAGTAAGATGAGCCCAGACCCCATATAGCACACCTACTACTACTACAGCGTGGCCTGTCCCCAGCTTGGGTGCCTAACTGTATAATGAAGAGAGTAAGAGGTCTAATGCATGCAGCAGAAGGGGAGGAAAAATAAAGGAGTGAAACACAACTATTTATCTTTTGTATCTCAAAGAGTGAAAAGCATTACAAGAGACACGTAGGGAATGTTTATTCCAGATGTCAGCCAGAGAGAAAAAGCAAATCAGTAGAGATATACAATAGAATACATTAATTTAATTGGGACAACATTCACAAAATATTGTTTTTCTAAAAAGTCTTTGCTATGCCTGAACATCCCATCTTCAACATTTTGGCTCAACTATTTAATGGAAAATGGATGTTATTCATTATCCAAATGGCACAGTTGACTAAAGATTGTCATTTATCATGATTTTTATCATATTGCTCTGTTATGATTAGCACACAATTTCTCTTCTAGATTTATTATGGAGACAAGTTTTAACAGCGCCAGCAATGAGAGTACCAGGATGATATTCACACTAATGAACTTTCTAATACAGTAAAAACTAAGGGTAGTTTTTATGTTTCAAATGTTTCAAAACATTAACCTAATCCCTCAGAGAACTTATTACTGTGATACTACTCTGAAATGTTTTAGTGATACTGCATTGTCATTTACCTGTTCCCATTGTCTGTTCCTTTACCTTTCCTTCTTCATATTTCTGGAAATACACGCAGTATGTTTTCTTCCAATTACCAGCCTTATTTCATTCTCACTTCATTCACTCCTGTCAAAGCTCAGTCAATTAAGTGTTGTATTTGGCTTTGCAAGACTGTATGTTTTCAATTCTCTCAAGGGAAAGAGTGTACTTTTTTTTTTTTTTTTTTTTTATCTCAGCTCTGATTTTACTTATTCATTCATTGGAGTAGGAAAATCTCTTTCAAAACAAAACAAACTATCCAGATCTTTGTTTTTGCATTCTGTAATGTAAACGGTTTATTATTTACTTTCACTGTTAGAGGTGTCATAAGTAACATTCTCCTTCAGAGATGAAATTTCCTACAAAATTGAATTTTCTTACACCTGGAATATCTCTTAAAGTGATTCTCTGTGGTAGTTCACAGCTTACATTCACCTTGCTCCCATACAAGCTGTAAACAAACCTGGTCAAGTAGCAGGAGCATTATCACCGAACTAACAGTAGGTAATATATTCTGTTTTGAATACTTAGTTATCTCAAGTTTATTCTGATATTCCTCTCCAGTGAGAGTCTATCTGGCTCTAATAGAGTCTATCTGACCCTTCCACAAGTGTGATAGGCAAAAGAAAGTGAGAATTGACGAGAAAAGTGCTGGGTGGAGGAATCTCTATAAGGATGGATAGCTATCACATTATCACTGATCTTGTTGCAGTCTATCATGGTAGCTTTCAGACTAGTCAGACTGATGCCAAGAAATTAAGCTGTTGTGAAAAAATACCCTGGAGAAACTTTTGTATCATCCATTTCACCCTTTGCTGCAAAAAAAAAGAAATAAATAAAATGCACGGAGCATTCTTCATGTAGACTGAAAGACCTCAGCTTTCAGGGTTTTGCTGAAGAGATCAGAGCATGACACATAACAGAAATCCCATTCTATGTCTTAGAAGGTAGAACATTGCCCTCATCCTCACTCAAAAGTAGGCTGCATTCAAAATCTAGATTCATTAAAAGACGTAACAGTGCAAAAGCATGGAGAGAACTGTCTGTCAGCTAGGACTTTCAGCATTGGTAGTATGAGAACTACTCTGTAGCAAGACAACTGAAGCCATTTTAGGTCCTGTCTACTCTCCATTTTTTAGATTTTTCCAATGGAAAGATTTTTCTTTTGTTGATAGGAGTGAGGCTTTATCAAATAGTGACTACTGAGAGTAGAACAGTAAAACAGGAGAGAAACATTGTGAATGTTTTGTAAACCAAACAGCTCAAAAGCAACTGCCACATGTAGCTCACAGTTGGAATTTAACCTCACTATTTTGAAGATAACAAACACATCCTACAGCACAGCTATTTCACATGCACTCCGACGACGGAAGAGAAATTGCAAGAAAGTCCAGAGAATCACCTACAGGCAGCAGTACCCTGATCTCTTCAGAAGCTTTTCACCTTTCTTATCTGTTTCATACACATGGTCTGCAATGTTTGCGCTTTTCACAGTCAGTATTCAAAGCAGTGCCATTTCTCTTCTACTGATTGTTCTGTATACTTTTTTAAAAGCCACTTTTGCATGTTAACTTTTCATTTGCTGGTGTTAGAAAGCGATATTTCAAGAAGTTAGACAAAGTGTCACACAACCCCCAAAATTATATATTAAATGATTATTTCTATAGAAAAAGATTCCAGGAACAAGAACCCTTTTAAAGAACATAATTCATAGAAAAGATAAGTAGACTATTCGATAGTTAAAGAACCACAGCAGATTCCTACTTTTTGCAGCTTAATTAATAACAGGCTCTGTGCTTTCTCAAGAAATACAAAGAATGGCAGTCATATCCTGTGCAAGTCACCTGTGTAATTATTTCTGTCATCTATTACATTTTCCATTATAACTTTCATTTTCTCTTGTACCATTTTTCTATGCTAAGGGCATCTTTCCTTTTCTAACTGGCTGCAATTTCACAGCAGGATGCATTTAGCAGATGAGAAACTAATTTTATATTCTCTAAATTGTGGCATTTATTGGGAGCACGATGAAGTGACCAGTAGGATACTTGGAATCTCATTCTCAATTACGATGTGTCTTGCGTTGACTTCAAAATTGATTCCAGTAAAGCTGGCAGATAAACGACAATTCCAATTAACTGATATGTTTCAAACAATGTAAGACATGTGAAGAAAATAGGCTCAAATTTAAGACAGACATTGGAGGACACTAATCATTTCATTATGAATATAAATTATTATAGTGAAATATATCAGAGGTTTCAGGATCAAAGCCACAAAGTAAATTATAGTGCAAATTAGTTCCCCAGTTCACTGTCACTCACAAGCATATTTTTTAATAAATGCTGAAGACATTAAAGTGCCATGAGGCATTTAGCTTACTTTTTGAACAAATACTTAGATCACTGAATGCTTTTGTAGAAGGATATTTCTATTGATTCAGGATCCTAGGTTGTCTCTTTCTGAAAGTACAGGCCAGGTTGTTTTGTTTTTTTTTAGCAAAGATTGTATATGCATGCTCCTGTGCACTCATACTAGTAGGTCATCACCAGGGATCCCCTGGTGACCATCAAGGCCATTCAGTGGGAGAATCTTCCATTAACACTCAATGCCCGAACATTTTCCATAATGAAAGCAGCTTGCCTTGTAAATATCCTGAACATTTATATTCATCTGATTTCTACTGAAGCTTATGAGGTGAGTCCTGAGACTGAACAAATGAAAAGGAGTCCCTATAAAATCAAATGTCATGAATAAAATTGTTCCTCACTTCATACAAATGACCACACTCAAAGTTAGTTGCCTCTCCTTCCTCTGACAGTCTATGCAGAAACAGAAGAAGCATAATCATGAGTTTTCAGGTCAGCCAGTTTGATGAAAATTATTGTACATGCTTTGGTTACCACCCATGCAGATAGGTCCTCAGTGTAGACAATAAGTAAAAAAAAATGTGAGAGACTAAGAAACAAAATAAAAATATTTTGATCATTCTGTTTTACCCTATATTTTAAGTGAATGGACTTAAATTCTTTTTAGTGGGTTTATGGATATAATGTGAGTCTGTGTGTGTAGTTATGGAACCAGGAATGGGTGAAGCCAGCTATTCCTGCCAAAAAAAAATCCATGCAAATGGCTGCACTAGATATTCATTGCCACGGACATCTCCCATCCCTCTATCCTCCCCTATCTGGCCCTCACAACATGTGCTTCTCTACTTCAGCAAAGTTGGCTGGCAGACTTTGGTGGACTTTCATTCCAACCTGCACAGAAGTGGTACAGAGTTTTCATTGTTGGTCAGGCAGAAAGACGGGTTAATGACATTAGTAAGCACATAGTTAAAGGGACAAGGGACAAGAACTGATTCAGCAGCCTCTCATCACAGGAGGTTAAGGGCAAAGCTACTTGGAAAATGTAGTAAAGAAAACCAATTCACTATGTCAGGAGACTTCCTTTGAGAGCATCTCAGATGCAGTTAAAAAAAAAAAAAAAAAAAAAAATTACATTTTCTGAGACAAGAAACAATTTTCTTTCCCTCATTTTCTTTGTAGAACTAGTAAGTATACCTGTAATTCTTAAGCAAGTATTGTTAGTTAATTGCAGGAAAAGAACATCTTCCAAATAAGAATGTGGATGTGTCAGTTCTTCAGTTATTGAAGTTAACCCACCAGAAAGCAAGAATGAAGAGGCTAGGCAACAAATCAGATATCACGGATCTGAAGAGTAGGCCATCTCCAAAACATCAGTAAAAATGTTGCACTGTATCAGTCCCAGAATGCTTAGAAGAAATATAGGACTCATAAGAGAATTTTGCAGTGCTTTAGGAATCGCTTCCCCGGTTTATAGGTATACATCCCATTAAATAGAAGCACAACTACACACTAAAATTGAAATCCATAAATCCATACAATAAAATTTAACAGTCAGCAATTCCAAATGTTCTCCATTGTTCTCCAAGAAATACCAAAGGGAGATTAAAGGCACAGCAGGCACTTTTTTGGTAGATTATTTTCTAAGAGGTCCTTCAGTTTGTTGTAGACACGCTTCAAAAGTGAAGCATATTGGTTTGAATCATAGTTTTAATATGATTCATAACAGCAAGAGTTTGTACATATGCACATAGACCATTTAATTCTACGGATCAAAAACACAAATTCAGTCTTACGCATATTTAGAGAAATCCCGGCGCTGCCTGAACCAGTATGTTAGTTAAAGCAGCTTATCTTTTTAATTTATTCAGGAAGCAACTAGGTAGCCTCCACAGGCCTTTCACATTACAATTGTTTCATTTTATCAATAAATGTCTCTAGTATAAATGAACATTCAATTGCTCTTAAATTTGTAGTGTGACAGAAGAGATCAAGCTGTGGTGTTGGAGGTACATGTACTCCCGAAACAAATATTCTGGGAAAATGGAACACCTGCTACCTCTACTCCCATTCACTACATTCAATACAGAAAATATATCCAAATGCCTTGCAACAAGAGGCACTTGAAAACAGTAAGCCCATTTGTCCAAACACGAGGATTTGGAGAAAACAGGCAAAAGCTCCTTGTGCCAAAGACAAAAACGCACATCTGATAGATTCTGAAGGAATAAATAGGGAAGTTCCAGTTGTAAGGGATATGAAAAAGTATCAAGGACAAACATATACGATTCCTATCTTAAAAGACAACAAAATGTGCAAGTGAGGACACTGCTTAAGGGCAGGGGAGCTTCTGGTCTCACCTAGTCGACACTCATACAACAGTTATAAGCATAAAAGAGATTACAACTAAGATTATTTTAGAATCTTAAAGAATACCTGCTCTAGCTGGAAAGCTTACAAAGTCTTCTAATCACAAAAATAAAGTAAAAATATATATTCCAATATCATTTTAACATGTTATCTGTAAATAAATTACTTGAGTTAAATTATTTGGTAAATTTTATTCAGGTTTTCAAAGACTTTAAAAGTAAACGATCCATATTTTGACCATGCATTTACTCTTTGCTGCTCTTTTTACCATCTCAATCTACAAAATTAAAAACTTTTGGAGTACTGAGGACCTGGCCTATTTCATCTCTTGTACAGACTTCAGCAGGCAACCAATGAAATTGGAAATATTGCATAATGGTAAAACTTTATATATGGCAAATAAGGACAAAGAGAATACAAAATATTTTCAAGACCTGTCACTGAGGTAAAAAATCCATGTTGTAAGTTATTCATACAGTGCTAGTAAGACAATATAATGAATGAAATGATGCTGTTATATTCCAGCCTGCATGGATCTTACCATTTCTGTTACACACTGTCAGTTTTTACTGTTTCATTTCCCTTTTAATTTCAATAAGATTTGCCAAGTGAAGGTCTCTCAGACAGGCCCCAATTCTACCACTTAAGGGAACTCAAAGAACTTTAGTGCATGTGTTCAAAGCTCCAAACCCATCAGTGCCAATGGTGATATTGAGCCATTTGGCACTTCATGGTAGCTGAAGCTGAGAGACAAGAAATATTGTCATGACCAGTAAAATCAATGGAGTAAGAAATCACATTCTGTACTTACATAGCTTCATATGCGGATGCAAACGGTTCCACAAAGGGGGCTCTCTCTACACTCACTGCACATCCAAGGTACGGCTCATCTTCTGAACCTGAGAATTGATCACATAATCAAAATTAATGAGGCCTCACTAAACTTGTGCATAGTTCAGCTACGTCCAAGCATAACAGTTAAAAGTTTGGGGCTTGTTTTGTTTTTTTAACATTTACACTAGACACACTCCAAAACCATCAGATATTCATGTGAATCAGCATGCTGTGTTGCCATGAAAGATTTCCTGGCTTTAGGAAAGAAATCTCATAAGCATTCACCGAGCTGACATGACAGACTATCTCATTAAAGACAGTCACCTCACCAAGGACAATGAAACTGTGCATCCTTAGAGACAGAAAATAATGATAACCATAGCCTTTTTTTTTCTTTTTTTCCTGCAGCTTGATAAGGAAGAGAAAATATTGCAGTGCAAACATAGATAATTATGAATCACTACCAAGTTCTTAGTGACTTTGACAAGTGAGCAGGAAGCTCAAGACACACTTCCAAAAGGTAATGCTTTTTTTTTTTTTTTTTTTTTTTTATAATGGTACATAGTAAAGAAAAGAAAGCAAAATTCTTCAAGTGTCCTACTAGACTTCATAAAGCAAACTCATCCTTAACCCACAGAAAAGTATTTCATCCACTTTGTTCAGTATTCATAGAGTTTATGAGCATTATACCCAATTTTCCATTAAAAATTCTTTTAGCAATTGAGAGTATAAACCACTGACTTCAGAGGTGGCAGAATCACTAAAGACTCAAAAACAGATTAAACCTTCATTTGTAAGAAATAGTTTAAATGCGTTTGAGATTCTGTTTTTGGGGAAAGGAGGAAGTAAGTGACTTATTAACATCCTTTTTAGCACTAGTGAGCTTTAAAAGAAAATATAATTATTTGTAAGTTGGTGAACTGTTTCTCCCATTATAGAAAAAAAGAAACACAAGTCATGTTTCACTGCCCAGACCTGTCAGATTATTTTTATAATGACAATGTAAATATCATCATCTCTGGGAAAACCAAAATATTATTTCCTACCTCACCAAATGCAACAGCAGTGAATTTTCCAAAATCTGATCTCAAGCACAAACACCTACCTGCTTTTTGAATAACCCGAGTTCATCAGCTCCTGAATCACTTGTGAAAACACCTTTTTTCTGTGGAAATTATTTCACTGTCTCTGAAGGGGGTAACCCATCAGCTTGAGAAAGCCAAATAAATAATATAATAACCTATCAAGTCAAATACAATAACTCTTGTACAGCAAGAGCACAACACAGGAGTACAAGTCTCAAATCATGTTGATCTGACTCAGGTGAAAAAAAAAAAAAACAAACAAACCACACTTCTGACTGTACATAACATTCAAATTGTTTAATTCTAGGATGGAAGAAAACATTTTGGTATCTCCCTGATATTCTAGTCTAACTAACACTATGTTACAGAAACTGGAGATCACAGACAGATAGGACATGGAATCTTTTAACAGGTAGAAGTAAATACAGTTCTTTCCATAACAACAATCCATTTTAGGAGCTACTTACTTGAGTCTTTGAATTAAGACTGGATGTTACTCTAAGCTGTAAACTATAACTCAGCTGGAATTAGTGGCATGATTCAGAAAAAACTTGCCACATTAATATACAAGAGTAGCCCGTCAGAACAGTCCACCTATTACCTATATTCATGAACCGATAGCCACTGAGAAGATTCTCAAAATCTGACAAAGCTTCCATTTCCTATCCCTGGTTCCACAACAAAGGAAGCCAAAGTTATGGAAGACATCAGTAAAGGTGATATTCCAATAATGGCTTAAAAGTAAAATCTTTGCCTTGAAGAGTTATCATACTGCAGACTGCTTTTCTTCTAACTGCCTCCTTTTCAAACAGTACTGTCATTCTTTGAAAATTGTAAGAGAGGGTTTGTTGTTATCCAGAGTTGAAATTAATGCTTGTGCTAATGTGGAAGAATGAGGGTTATGTGTGCTGGCTTCAAGGAATACAAATTGCAAAGTATTCCTCACAAAGATAATGATACTCATAAATGAAAACTTGGGAAATCAATTGCTTGAAAACTAACAGCCTGCCTTGAGAATGTCATAAAGACGTGATGCTTTCCTTGTAGCTAGCAATTCTGATTATTTCTCTTTGAAACTTTGTCAGACTAATGAATCTAAAAGACTATATAAGAGACTACAAATGGCAAAGTGAAGTATTTTGTAAATGATGGATGTCACTGCAAAATAAATACTTCTATGTATCTTTTCTTTTCACAGCTTACTATTTCTTAGGAAGTAAAAATCCTTGCTGCTTTTTTTTTTCATGCAGGATCAAAGACTGTACATAGTTCTAGCACAGGTTACAGTATTCTGTTATGACCAATAACAATTTAAGGCCCAAGCTGAAGTTACACCACTGATATGAACTGTATTATTACTGCTAAATATGAGGATTGAATAAACTTGCAGGCTTATGGTAAGTGCTAAAAATACCAGTCTTTGGTCAAGCATAGGTATTGGGAGTATCTATTTTGTGCAAATTATTAAATGAAGCAAAAAATTGTAATGAACATCACCCCCTTTAAATACTGCCAGTAAGGGCAGTATTCAAATCAAAAAGTAGGTATGAAGGTTTTTTGGTTTGATCTGTGCTTTTGTTTTGGCTTTGTTTGGGTTGATGGTCTTCTTGTTGCTGTTTTAAGTTTTATTATTGCATTATTTGTCCTCACAAAACCAGTCTTGAGCATTAAAATTGTTCTTTTTTGATTTCTATGGAAAATCACTGGGTTTTTTAATTAATAATGGAGGAGCATGACAAGATTTTAAGAAATGGCTTCAGATTTCCTGTAAAACTAGTTTTTGCTATACTTCCAACACTTTAAACTCACTGTCTAAGCTGGTAGCTGCTGAATTCTACCTGGCTTTTAACCTTGCCTTATAGATATAAAAATTGGTCAGAAAGTATCTACTCTCTGCATCTCAGTGACTTTAAAAAGTCATTCACACAGAAAATTGCCAATCTGACAGCTCAGAAATACTGATTTCAATTCCCTAAAGGAAATAAATTGGTGTCTTGGTTACTTCCATTAGATAGTGAAAGATCCTTCCTGTAAAGAGGCTGAAAAAGAAGAAAAATGCTGACATAGATCAGGACATTTGGAGTTGATATTCATATCATCTGCTGCTAGGTGAAGCACATATGACCAGTATGGGAGGGTCAACACAACTGAATTATTAAGAATGCTGATGTGGTACAGAATGTACAAATCAGTGCCAGGCCACTGAAGAGTGAGAGAGACATCCAAAATCAGTAATGTGTTTGTCAGAAAAAAATGTCATCATGAAATAAAGAACAGTATGAGCATAGACAACTTCCTGTCTTCTGAAAATTACTTTCAGTATATTCAGTCCTCAGCTGAAGTCTAAGTCAGATTCTGTCTTACTCTTTATTTAAATAGGCTTTGGCTCAAAGTCCTCTTTGAAGAATAATCACTAGATTAGCCTTAGTTCTGTGAAAACTTATCAAGGCATAATAAAAAACCATTTTACCACTACTAGTAATAGCACCTGATTTAAGAGAATAAAAACACTAATCATCTATAGTAACTCCCCCTAAAACCAACTGGGAAAAGAAAATAATAAAATTCCTGAGGAAAAAAGGAGTTAATTACACTAGAAACCAAGGATAATTAAAAAGAGAAGAGAATGATGAAAGCCATAATTTAAAACAATGCCTGTAGACTATATCACAACTCAGAGGAGAAAATTGAAACATACATGTTATTTAAGCAACATGCAAGCTCAACAAATCTGTGCAGAATAATTGAGTCCTATATACAGACTTTTCTAGTAAAAGCAGCAGTAAGCCAAGATTTCTGCATTCAGTAGCCTGCACCACTAATAACTTTTATGCAGAAAATTTTTGCAATTTGGACAAAACAAAGTGCTTGTGACATATTAATATTATATTGTAAAGGCTTAATTTTTCACTTCACGCCAAAGTTCTGAAGTACTGTGTAACATTTTACATAATCCTTCAAAGATGGATTCTTACAAAAAGTCATCCTCTCCTTACTCATGATCACCTGAAAGAAGCTGATCACCTCTGCATCTTATCCTAATCATTAGTCAGTGTGAAATACTGGCACTATACTACTTTTTTGTCTAGAAAAGAGAGAAGTCTTTTCAAGAATGCTGATCCATTTGAAGCTTGAAAGGCAACAAAAGGCTCAATAGAGGGAGATATTCTTTTCCTGTCAGATACACCCTGAATCATCAGATATGGGAAGACTTTCTTCAGAGAGCTTTCACAAATGAGTTATGTACAGAAGCGTACATCTCATCTGTCACAGGAACATCTGAATCCACGAACAGTGAGAAAATCCGTAAATTAGCAGAACTGTCAAAACAACTATCCAAATAAGCAGAAAGTAAATAAGCTCCAGTGGAGAAAGAATGGGTACTGGTAAGAGAAGACTGGAGTAGATTGACCTCAAAAGCTAGTGAGCTCTACAGGAGTCACAAAGACATGCTTTTTTTTTTTTTTTTTTTTTTTTTTTTTTTGCTAATAATATACCTCAAATGCAGACACTGTGCATGTCTAAAAAACATCCCTAATCAGCCAGGTAGGGATCATCTATGAGACCCAGTCCAGCAAAACCTGCAGATCTCCACCTTCGTGGCTCAAGGTCTTCACATCTGCATGGTTACCCTGCTTCTTTCTGTCTTTCTCTGGAGCAGCTATCTTCCGTGAAGATGATGAGGTGCAAGGCAGAGATGCATCTCAAAGTATTATAGAACCTCATCTTCTGGCAGAGCCCTGTTGATAGAGGACTGAAGTATTCTCAGAGGTGCCTAGCTGCATGTTCAAAGAATAATAGAGAAGACTGTCCCTATATCCACAGTGTGTTGGTTTCACAGGAATTACAACACAGAATTTCTTCCAGGAGTTTACAATAGCCAAGAAAGATCTCTAGCATCAAGTAATTGAATCTTGGAATGAACTCCTTATCAAACCTTAGAAAGAACTGAGATGAACCATGGTTTGAATTATCTTGGAGATTCACAATCTTTTTTATATGAAAATAAAATATCATTTTTTTTCATATGATATTTTTAATTTGATTACTATGTGTAATGTAACATTATTATCATTTGTTTTACTTCTTTTGAGGGTTTTTTTGTTTTGTTTTTGTTTTTGTTTTTTTAGAATTTCAAAAGTTTCAGAAGATTATGAAGAAGTAAGATCGCATCCTAGAAAAAGATTCTTTTATGATGGAAAAGATACCAGTGATTTCGTAACAATCTTTATTGTCCTTTATATTGTCATTAGTACATTGGTGAACAAGTAAGCTACTACCACATATTAAGCACCAATAATTTAAACAAGGTGGTATCAAGGGCTATAATCAAAACAGGAATAGTAAATTTACTTACAGCTTTTTATAAATGACAAAACCTGGATGCCTAGATATGTTGAGGAATTGAATAAGGAAAAATTGAGTAAGCTGGGTAAGAAATACCCACTGTTATCAGAGACAGGTTACATGGCAAATCAGAACAGAATCAAGATGTATCCTCAGTGAAATAAAGTAGGTCTTCAGGTCATGGCATTATTACATGCATAGCTTTATCAATACCAACTCTTGCTAGAGGGATCTCAGACCTTTGCTAGGTGAAAGTCAGTACCTAAACCAACTCCTCCTCATTAATTTCTGTTAGATTTTTTTAAAGATACAATATAAGAAAACATTCTGCATCATGTTAAAGCTTAAAAAAAAAAAAAAAAAAGAGAAAGGAAGTATCAAAATAATGAGACAAATGCTTCCTGTTTCTGAGTATCACTTCAGGTTAATTCACAAGCTGAAAAACAAATATTTACGCCATTTTCTTTTAGAATAGTACACCTGATACTGCCTGTAAAAATATACCACAAAAAGAACATTATCAGTAAACAGCAGGATATATGGAAACCGTAAATGACAATTCATATAAGGAGAAAGTCAAAAGGAAACGAACTCAAAGATTTCGTCCAAGGAGTATGCTGAGTACAATGTCTAATATACCATGATAAACACAATACACATATAAAGGAACTGTTTCAGGTTCCTTTTCAAAAAGGAAAAGATTATGTAATACTCAAAAAATGGATAATTGGAGAGGGTGAAAACCTGTTTCTCACTTCTGTTTTCCTATAAATTATTCCTTCTATTTAGAGTTACAAAAGAAAAAGTACTTCTATTTAAGTACCACTATTGCTAACATTCAAAAGATCACAGTGAAAGAATTACATACCTAAAAATGAAAGAGCTAAAAGTAAACTTTCACTGAAATCTTGAGAAAGAGTCCAATGAACAGAGCAGAGAGAAGTACTGAATTTCTCCCATCTCACTCCCAGGCTGGTACCAGTTCTGTCATGAAAATGACAGGAGCACAGCAACAAGGACGTGTAGGTTTTCTGTTGTTGATATTTGGTCATAAGCTGTTCATTGTCTCTGCAAAGGTAGAGTCAGTCCCTATTTTTGATTTTTAACATGACATGGTAATTTTTTTTATATATTGAAATTCTGCTGTACAGGTAGAGTTGTGCCAAGGATGAAATATCTGCACAGCCAGAATGAATTGAAGAGTTAATATGCACAGCCTTTCCTGCTGCTAACCTTCTCCAACTTCATCACAAACATCTCTTTTCTGGAAATGTGATGCAGCAAGAGTGGAAGAAAGCAGGAATGGGAAAGAATACATCATGGAGAAGAACAAAATAGAGTACAAAAAAGACCAGTGGGAGTAGGTTTTTACTTGTTTTCTATAAACAAAATCCTAAGAAGAAAAAAAAAGATAAAGCACTGCAGAAATCAATGCCAAGAGCCCCTACTGAATGATAGCGTCAGCATGACATTAGAGACGCATCACAGAAGGAGCCATCTACAATGTTGAGAACTGATACTGAAGAGCTAGTTAGAGTCAAAATACTCTAGCAAGAAATTCTGTTTCTGAAAGCTAACACCTTCTTGAGCTACACAGATAGGATTACACTTTCACCTTTAAAGTACATTCAGCCACGCATGCTATGTGATCCAAAGGACAGAATCCACATGCTTAGGTGCAACTAACATTAAAGGCCAGGTCACAGCAGACTACAAAAAGAAAAACAGCAACTATTGATACATTATCTAACAGTTACTGGGAGCTGATAATCATTCCAAGTTCAATACAGTGCAAAACTTTTTGCAAAATGCATGAAATAAATGAAGCTTTGAGCTGAATCAGAACTTCATACTGATTTCCTTTCCTCTCCTGCTGATATGTTTTGGTTGACTTGTAAGAATGCTGTGGACAGTACTCAAGTTCCATCCCACTCATTATATGGGAAGAAAAGGTTTCCAAATCCAGCCTCATAAACTGAGGAGATTCAACTGAGCTTGGATGTGTTGTAGTCAATAAATAGGCTAAAAAATCTGTGCCTCCATGCCACTGAGTCCTGATTAACCTGACTTAGCTAAAACAAGAAGGATCTGTATTTGTAAGATGGAACTGCACAATGCTATGGCAAAGGTAGACAGAGGGAGTTTGTGATCCCTTGAGTTATCCCTCCTTCCCTGTCACTCACATCAAATACATCAATTTAAACAAAATCTACAGGGTTCAACTACTGAATAATTGTATATCATCATTATGCTTAACTGTTAAGAAAAAAAGAGGGAAACTTTTGATCTTAAAATATATCAAAATATGTAATTCCCAACACAGAGGAAAAGGTACTTCACATAGCTTTGAAAATGTCACAGAAAATAAGAACCTCTCTTGAACTTTTCTTAAACTCAACCTTCCATTTCCAACCTTCAGTTAAGGTTCCTCCTGTAGCACAATAATTTTATGCATTTTAAATTCATCTGCTCACCAAGAAAAGAGCATCTGTTTAAACAAAAAGAAGAGATTAGTGGCACCTACTCTCTGTGACAGGGAAATAGTCAAGCTTTGATAAAGCCATGTTTCAAGTTTGCCTCTACTGTTTTCAGAAACAACAGCTGTTCCTTCCAACTTTCCTAAGCCCTAAGCTTTTTTGCATGACCTTGAAGACTTATGAAGCTGCAAAACTCTTCCAGACATTTGCAAACTTTCTAAAGCAGTGCATTTCGAAGTGTTCCCCGTGACTTCCTTTTTACGGGTAGACTCATGTAATGTTTATTAGTTAAGCTGAGGGGCACTCACCTGGGACATAACTCTTGCTTCAAGAGGTAGTATCATATAATTAGAGGTTAAAAACAAACAAACAAAACCCTAGAATTTATAAAAGTTAATTAAACAATTCAAAAATTCTTACGATAACTGTGAAATCCATTAGCAACTCCTAAGTAAACTTCAGCTCTTCAATATCCAGTTATTTTTTGTAATAAAATATTTAATTTAAAATGTTCTTTAAATAAACTGAGATTCAAATTTTTATCATCTTTCCCTTTTTTAAGAACACAAGTCAGACAAAAGAATAGAGCACTGACAATGACTTAAGTCAAGAACCAGTGATTCTTTCCCTCCCTTTTTCTTTTCATTTCACTTAATTCCATGCATCATCAACTCTTGAGGTATTTGCATCTGAAGTTGAAGATGTAAAGCATCAAAGTAATCAATGGTGATTACCAGCATTCAAAAATCATAAGGCAGATCAGAAAGGCTGCAAGATTCCCTTCAGAGTTATGCCTTAATAATTGAGCGTTTCTAGTTCCTCTTTCTGCCTTCTTAGTTTGGAATCCACAGCCACAACAATTGTTAGTTTTTCATCTAGAACAAGTTCATTTGATTAAAAAGAAAAAGGAAAGTGCAAATTCTTACAGATTCTCAGGAGTCAGAGTACCTAATACAAAGAAAGGCTTATGACCAACACCAGTTTTTGGAATGGGTAGTGCAGCCCCTTGAAATTTGTGCTGTATGGAGTAGCCTCAGAGTGCTTCACACAACTATTCAAGTTCAAATGGAAAAACTGACAAAAATAATGATGTAAAAAAATCTGTGAGACTATGACAAGAAAGAAATGGTTGGGGCCAGACCCTTTTCAGCAGTGCTCAAGATAAAAACATGGGGACAGTGATCTCCCCTCGAACACAAGAAGTTCCATATGGACATAAGGAAAAAATTCTCTACTTCTAGAGCAACAGAGCATTAGAACAGGCTGACCAGAGAAGTTGTGGATTCTCCTTGTCTGAAGATATTCAAAACCCCACTTGGACTCTTTCCTGTGTAACCAACTCTAGGGAATCTGTTTTAGTGGAGTTGTTGGAGTAGAGGACCTTTCCAAACCCTACAATTCTGTAACAACAAGAAACACTTAGAAATGCTAGTATTGATGCAGCTTGGAGAATTTTATGAGACAATAATTAATGCATAATAAGCTACAGGCACAGAAAAAATGCAGTCAATTAGAAGTGAAATGCATGACTCTGTAAGGACAGCTCACAGATCTAATGGAGATACAGGGAGGAAACCAATGAAGATTACAGAACACAAGTTAAAGCTTGCAGAAAAAGAAGGATAAAGGCAACAAAACAGAATGAATAATTGCTAGCTACAGGGACTACAGGGTGTGAGAAAGCCTTTATCAGTTACAGAATAGAAAAGAGAGCAAAGTAAAAGCTGAGAGACTTACTCTGTTCTTAGCTAGATGGGCACCCCTTTCTCTCAAAATAATTAGGTGTGGAAGGAGAACTCTAGAGAATATGTCATGAGGAAAAAAAAAATTGAATAACCAAAGGACAGATAACTTATTTTTCCATCTCTGATTCCTATTCAGCATGACTTCTGCTCACAGGCTTATCAGCAGATTACGTCTCACTGACAACTTTGCTGAAGGAACAGTAGATACAGTATCTGTTGGCAGAACAGATCAGAGAACATTCTGGGACAGATGAAGCAATGTTGATTTATACCACCTAAGTATATGTGCACCATCTATTGAAATACTTTGCCATCGTCCATGACAATATCAAGTCAGATTTACAGCTTACTGCTTTTCTGAAGCATTCAAGAAATACAAAAGAAAAAAAATACAAACAAGCCAGCAAAACAAACAACCCTTCTCTTATTCCCTACATAGTCCACGGAAAAAGTACTTAGTGTAGTCTCTCTATTTGGGGAGAACATTATTCTCTCAGTGTTATTCTGAAGTGAGAATAAAAAGTGAATGAAGAGATCCAGGTGACAGGCAAGGCTATCAAACACCACATATCTCAACATGATAGGAAGGAGCTGCTCTCTCTCTGTACATAGTGATTACACTAAAACAAGCATAACAGAAATGAGACAAGATATGCAAGGACAGCTGAGAATTACCTCTAGCCCTGGATATCTGGAATGATTGTTGACTTAGAATAGTAACATTTGGAAAAGATTACTAAGAACAGCTAATCCAAATGCCAACCCATTCCCATTATGCCCATTAAACCACTTCCCTTGGTGCCACATCTACATGTCACCTCCAGGGACAGTGACTCCTCCACCTCTCTGGGCAGCCTGTTCCATTGTCTCATCACTTTTTTCTAAAAAGAAATTTTTTCATAATACTCAACCTTTGCTAATTATTGCAGCATAGCAATTACAAGAAATTAGTTCAGCACAGTATGGCTTAAAGATTCCCACTCCAGGATTCCCCATACAGCCCTCCACCTGATGACTTGTAGCTTGAAGTTAGCATGCCTCAAAGCACTGCATTCCTTGCTCTTCACACCGATTTCAACTGCTTTTATATTACACATTGTCTTAATGTCTAGTGAAATTTTCCATACTCTGGTGTAAAACCATTAACTCTTCCTCAGTTCTGTCTACTGAAGACAATAGGTATTTATTCTGAACTCTTTTTGAATTTGTAGAATTCTATTAGATTTCCACTCTAGCCTGAAGATGTTTCTTTCTCTTGATTTTTTCCTGTCTGCCAATTATAATTCCTAACTCCTCAATCTAATTACAAGTTACTGTTTGCTTTAATCATTTCTTTGAAAAACATTCTTCCAAAAATCAATGTTTCTGTTGTGGACTCAGTACACAGGCCAATTCATTGTAGCTGAGTGAAGAAGAATAACATGTCTGTTTTTAAAATATTGTATCATAATTGTGTTAGCTTAGCTTGAATTTGGTGCATTAGTCATCGTCTCTGCTAATAACAGAATGCCTCTCCATCAGAGGTCGTGTCACACCCCTTCCACCCCCTATGTTCAGATCTCTGCTACAAGAACTAATATTTCTCTCCAAATATGTCTGTTCATTTTAATGATTATCTGTGACCACAGCAGCACAGTATATGAATATAGCCTAAACAAATCAAGACACTCCTCTTGCCTCTTGCCCACATCCAGGTTTGCCAAGATGGCACCCTGAATACAGGACAAATGTAAACGGCTCATTCATGGCATGGACTCTATAATACAGCTGTATTCGAGTCTTCACTAAGCCTTCTTGATCTCATACACCAGAATAGCTATTAATGTAACTTTCAGCATACCAAGCATCTGTGCATGGCTGAAGTATCTGAGAGCATCAGAAAACCATTACAGTGTTCTGCAGCAAGGAGTGTGATGAGTAATAAGCCACAGTAGCACAACGATCTCCACTTAGGAACAAAATATCCCACTGGCATTCTTCAGCCTTATGCCCCCCACCTCCTTCTCATGCCCCATGGGGACGCACACAAGCTGAAGATAACCAAAAAGTCGAAAAACAGGAACTTTCAATTATTAGAAAATAAGTGCAAACAGGCTATATGCTGTATCTCTTGCAACTTGACAACAGCCTGCATGTCAAAAATCAGAATAATCCTATTCAACACGTCTAGGCACATAGGAAAATCTGCATTTCCTCCTTTTTCTCAGTTCTGTAGCCTAATACTCACTGGCTGTGCTTTATCCACCCACTACTATATCTTTTGTGTACAAGTACTGGGAGGAGCAACTGAGTAATTCTGAATAGCTGCAACTACTCCAATCAAAAGTGCTCTAGTAGAAAAGGGAGTTAGAAAAATTACTGAATAACTGCTACAACTCATTGCACCCCAAATGTCAGTCCTTCTGCGGTATGCTCACTAGATCATAGACAGCAGCAACTCACAGCAATCTCTAACTTTAAATACTTGTAAAAATGTATATCTTTGCTATATTTCAAATTGAACTTACAGTATTAATCATATATGCCATGAATAATTTCTCGCTGAAATATCTTGCTTTGAAAGACATAGAAAATGCACATAGCCCCAGATAATATACTGACACAGAGATCATCTATAGCATGCATGTGTATATGCTTGTGTATGTGAATTAAATTTCTAATAAATTGTTATATAAATACCTCCTTTCGGATGTCTTTTAATCAGAGGGTGTCATGGGATCTTATTTCTATTTGGTTGTAATACTAGCTTCCTAAATTCACATTTCATTAGCTCAGTAACCGAAGACTATAGAATACTGATATGCAATTACAGAATTGAAGATAGCTGAAGTTTGTCACTCAGTGAAAAACAATTCATTCACTGCAAATTTAGAAAATAGCTCTTTTTTCGTTTGTGAAAGGAAAGCGTTTAATTCTCCATGACAAAACATTAAGATACAAGGGCTCTGGACTATTAGTATCACCCTTACAATGATTTTGAGATTTTTAAACATTTTTCCAGTGCTTCTGAAATCTCAGAGAATCCCTATAGTGCAGATGTCCTGTTTAAGGTCTTTGTATCATTTAAGCCTGAAAATTGAGTCATAAAAGCAATTTTTTTATGAAATGCACTCCTTGCCGGCCTTCTGCAGAAAGACAAATTTTTCACTTCAAGATCACAGTCTTTCTAGATATTAACGAGTGCTGTTAGTGCAGTCCTTTCCCCAAACTGAGAAGTTGTTTTATTAAGGGTTAGAAATTACACATTAATCTAGCTATAATGTTCTTGTGACCAGAGCTGTGTTGAGTGCTTCTGGGCTGCGCTGTATTTTAGAGCCACTCTCAAATCACTATCATCTTTGCTATACCACCAGCCTATTCTTTGAAAAGGAGCCTTTTCAAAGAATCAAAGAATCGTTTGCATTGGAAGGAACCTCTAAAAGGCATCTATTCCAACTCCCCTGCAATGAACAGGGATATCTAAAGCTAGGTGAGCTTGACCAGGAGCCTGGTCCAGCCTGACCTTGAATATCTCCAGGGATGGGGTATCCACCACATCTCTGGGCAATTTTTTCTCTAGAGGAGAACCAAGTCTGCATAATAATGAACTGTTGGGTTTGTAGCTGTAAACAAAGCAAAAAATGAGAACTGGCAATGAGCAAAATACTTGACTATAACTTTGCTAACTTGTCACATCTATAAAATTAATCAGGTGCCTATAAAAAGTATAAGCCTTAAGCATGTTTCACCAGTCTCAGCACCTGAAGTTTCTGTAAGCTGTAGAAACTTCTCTTCAACCTATCTTGGGATTACTTAAGACAGGAGACACTTTAAGCATCTGTTGGATAGGAAATGAAATTATCATTTGCAGTTAACAGGGACTGCACTGAGTATTCCATGCAGTTGGTGAAAGCTTCATTCAAGCATGAATGATATCTTTAGATAGATTTCCAGACTGAACTGTTCTGGTGAAATTTAATAGCAAATTTTCAAATTGGACCTTTTTGTACTTTAACTTTTCAGGTCTTACAAAATATATAAGTTCAGGTAGGATCTTGGGCAAATGTATTTTAAAATTTGATGTCAGAATGACTGTTCTCTAATTGTAGTCCAAAAAAATGGATAACACTGTCCTTTCAGTTCCTTTGATGAATTTATTTCACTGAAAATGAAAGAGCATTTCACATTTATTTTTTGTCTACCATAGAGTATTTCCAAGTTGGTACAATATATATTATACTCATTAACTAAATCATGTTTGTACTTCACAAAAACTCAGGCTCTGTTTTGTTAGTTGTATTTAAAGGCCAGGGAGCTCTTCTGCTCTGATAGCATTGCATTTCTGTGGTTAGAGAGGTGCTTTTGCTGATTCAGGCTTTCTGAAATTCAAAAGGCTGAGGGTCAAAGAAAAAATTTCTATGCTGCATCCAATTAACCAGTAATCTAGAGACTTAAAGTACTTGGTAATATTATGTTCAGAGAGGGAATACAAATATCTTCTTTTTCCTTATCATAGACTTCAAGTTATTTTTCTGACACGGCAGTAAATATCAAGAAAAAAAAGTGTTGAAAGTGTATCACTCCATGAAATGAAATTATTTTATTTCCATTCACATGCAGTAAGTAGCAGGTGAAATCTATTTCATTTTCTAATGGTACTCTTTTCTTTCCTTCTATTTTTGAAAGCTTTGTGCATGAGATAACAAAGGGAAAAGTTTTATTCTCCTCAGATTAGTTAGAATAAAAGAAAATACAGCACAATAAATGCAGAATGAATCTGACTAAATAGGTATTGTTCTACACAAGAAGACAACATTTAATCTCTAGAGATCACTGTGACACTATTAGGTTTTGTACAGAAGCCTACTTAGTAGAGCCCAGTCTAAATGCCATACTTAACATGCATAATTTCATATTGCTCAGCTAGTCATGTACTGGTGTAAATAACTTGTTAGAAGAAAGAAAATGCATAGGTTTACCAAGGATCCAATGATCTGTAATAGATAAGAGACCATTCCTCTGCTATTTCAGGCAGCAAAGTTATTTGATTTGAGTCATAAGCTTAGTAAGTTTTTAAAAATTGTAGTTGGCTGCAATTTCTGCAAGTTCTATTGGGAAGCTGAACAGGAACAGTAAAAAAGCTTTCATTTAATTTCCTTCTTAAGCATAAGTCAGTTAATATATCATATTTCTTTCTACAGTTGTTTATTTACTCATTTCTTGTGTTGGGTAATTACTTACTTTGCAGTTCAAGTGGTTAATTACAAGTTGTATTCTATGAAATATAAATGGTTATACTTGAAAAGTAAAAGGTTGCGCTTTTGTGCATTTTTATGGGATAGGCTTGCATTGTTTTCTGTTGCTAAATAATGCTAAAAAGATTTTAACCCACGAAGGAAATAAGAAAAATGGAATTGTAAGGATTGGATTTTACAAATTGCAATGTTTGGTCTACCAGAACAAACTTTATTGCTCCTCAGGGAGAAATTCCTTTCTTTATATATGAGCTACTTACACATTAAATTCATACTTCATCCTTCAAAATAGGGATTAAATTACCAGCCAGGAATCACAGTGTCCCTTTGCCCAGAGGGTGTATTCTGCTTAACTAAATAAATCAATTTCAGGGATTCCAGTGCCCTCTTACTCTACAACTTCTTGGTTACTCTCTACTGTAGCATTAATATTGCGGATAGATAAGTGGTAATAAATACAAATGTTTCAGACTTCTAGTCAAAGGCTTGCCCAGTTCCTAGATTGTAATAAATACTTCTTGATGTTTCAGATGGATATGAAAGAGGCAGATATTAAGGCCTGTCAGAAAGCAAATGCTTTCCCTTAAGAACAAAATATTACTGATTCTAGCAAAGAAATACATGAAGATTCACTAAAGGAAGAATTTGTAAGATTATCTAAAGATTTTTTTGAGTGTCTGTATCAACAGTCAGGTGCTACAGGTTACAGGATTTCTCATCTCACCCTGGAGACACATCAGCATATAATTTTGCTATGAAGTCTTAGATTGTATATTTTTTCTGCTTGCCCTTTCTCACAATCTTCAAAGTATTGGTGCCCAATTGATTAGCTTCTGCTTCAGAAAATTATGCTCTCCCATCACTCAAAAATCATATGATTAAAATACGATACCTATTTTGGGAAACATTGAGAAACACCCTTTTCCAATGACACCATTCATGTCACACATGATGCGATCTACCCTTTAAACGTGACAGGCTTCCCAAGATTTTCAGAGACAGAGCGTCTGAGCACAGAATCACGGAAAAGGTTGAAAAAGAACTCCAAGACTGTCCAGTCCAACCATCCACCTACCACCAATATTTCCCCACTAAATCATGCCCCTCAGTATAATATCTAAACATTTACAGAATCACAGAATTGTAGGGGTTGGAAGGGACCTTCAGAGATCATCGTATTCAACCACATTTCTTGATCATCTCCTGAGACGGAGACGCCATCGCTTCCCTAGGCAGTCCAGTCCAGTGCCTAACAACTCTTTTGGAGAATAAATTTTTCCTAACATCCAACCTGAACCTCCCCTGGTGCAACTTGAGGCATGTTTGCTGCTTTCAGAAAAAGACTATGTAGGTCGCCCCAAAAGTAATGATTCTATTTACTTCCATGGAAACTACAAAAGCTGTAAAGAGCACAATTACACTATTTGATAGAGTAAATTCTCACTTACAAAACTCTATTTTTCAACATAGTCATAATCGTTAGCTACGCACTTTCACCAGCAATGAACAAGAGCATCCTGCACTCATAAACATCTTTACCAGTTGAGGTGACCCAGTGTCACCACTGCTGAAATATAAAACCCACTGCTGCACTGTGCCGAACGTACACTGTTTGGTCTTCAGAAACCTTCAGCAAATGTTGATAAATGTTAATGCGTGCAATTTTTTCTACCCATAGAGGAATTCAGTGCCACGCTTTTTACTTCATATGCATTTCATGTCAGATGCCATTGTGCCAGACTTCCTCTCTGCTGCCATCTGTCACATGACAATAAAATGAAATGGAATATAGGTGGGAAGGTTCAGTTTCTACTACCGTACACCATCAACATCCATGTCTGACACTGTGAGCCAACATAATGAAATAGAAGGCTTTACTTCAGACCAGCCCTTGTTGTTAGCTCGATCAATCTTTACCATCCTTGAAAACTACTAAAATTGTCCACATCTTTTCTGCCACCAGAAAACTCATGACTAAAAGCCATGGGGAACA
Organism: Centrocercus urophasianus; assembly: GCF_019232065.1. Classification (NCBI taxonomy): domain Eukaryota; kingdom Metazoa; phylum Chordata; class Aves; order Galliformes; family Phasianidae; genus Centrocercus; species Centrocercus urophasianus. The sequence goes on along the minus strand of NW_024884142.1, from coordinate 70,903,540 downwards.
CCAACAGCAGTAAGCTGTATCATTTCCAGAGAGTAGATGTTCGCAAGGTTTACTGTACCAATGATTCAGGTACCGCAGAAGGTGCCAGGATGTAAATTCCTCTAAGAAATAGCATTTCTCTGCAATCCAGAACTAGGTTGCTATATCCCTCAAAATGACCATGCCACAGATTTAATTTAACACATTAGATCCAGGAAAAAAAAAAGAAAAAAAAAAGGAAAAAGAAAAAAAATTCATTTATAGCCGCCTTATTACGGGAAGAGGTAAAGCACACACTTAGGGTCTTCTGAATTCTACTATGATATCCAATCCAGTCAGCAGCACGTTTAGCATGTTCCTCTCTTAAAGCCCCAGATAGAAACTCCATTAGGAAATCAAACAATCTCATTCTGGACAGCCTGTTGCACACACTTTGCTTCTGGCATTTTCTTAATCTTGTGCATCCCAGAAGCATTGCCCCACATTGCCTGCACAACAGTCATGGGTAAGAGTCAGGATAGGCTTTCTATTCTCTAATGAAAATTAGAATTCTCCCTCAACATCCATATGCCATAATGCTGCATAATGAAGGCAATCAGGACAGTTTCCAAAATTCGAAATGCTTTCTTCTGCCATAAACTGTAATAAGACACAGAAAGAAAAAGACTGTATAACCACACGATAATCAATATTCTGTAGAATGAGTCTGTTCTGATTCTACAGCCTATCAAAGATACAACTTTAAACTCTGCAACAGGCACTTACACATCCATTTACAGTTCCAAAACCAAGTGTGTCATGATTTACCCAGTCTGCCTAGATCTACTCATCTCACATGAAAAGCATATCACTATAACTCATTTTTAAAAATACATCTAAAATTACATATAAAATGAGGCAGTTATTTTTTCTTGTAATACTTTTCTGAAAATTCCTCATACTTCAAAAAAAAATTCTAAACCTCAACATCACACACATCTCTGAAAAAGAAACACAGAATCACTCAGACTTCACTCCCTGGAAGATGGAAAGGTAGCTTTCTGTTTTTCATGCTCAAGATGAAAAATGATAGACATTAAGACAGTACATTCTGGTTCCAACTGCTGACTTTTTACAGTGCACTTTTGACCTTATTTCTCATAATGATATCTTTCCTTTTTCAGTGCTGATTACCAGAGATTCTGACTGCAGCTCATCTCAGATAAAAATATGGTCTTGCTGGGAGGCAGTTATTAATGGTTATTAACCCCTTATACAGAGGATCATTGCTTTCTGTATGAAGGAGATGCACAGAGTGAGAAATGCTTTTCAGAGCTCCTTTATACTTAGGTCTTGATAACTCAGAGTTTTTCATTAACAATGTTTGTTTTCTTAACATCTAAACATAACATGTGATACACAGAATAAATAAAGCTTTCCACTAAGTGGTCAGCTACCATAAAAAAAAAAATCCAACAAGTTCTTGATTTCCAAGTGTCAAATTAACCTTTAGAAATAGTTTACAAAGATGTTTTTAAAAGGAAATAGTGTAATTTCGACTTGCAAAAATAGTATGTAGTACAATAACTGTTGTTAAAATCCTATCAATTAACTTGTCAAATAACTAATTCCATGGCAACATAGCTCCCTCTTCCTTAATCACAAAAATTCAAGTCCCAGCTTCAGCAGGTCACTCTAAACATCATTTGAGTTTCAGTTAGGCTGCAATTTGAGGGTTCATTGCATTCACATGGCTGAACTTATCCCTCTTTGTAGGTGATTCTCAGGTAATTCTCACTCAAGCAATGGCTATGTCTGAGACTGTTGGAAATTGTAATCATTTTAAAAGAGCACTCCTAGGCAAGAACAGATATATAACCAAAACAGCGTCCTATGTTGGTTTTTCACATGCTTTGTATTTTCCGTCTCCCTTATTAGTTATCCAACATTTACAAAAGATTGTAGACACTACTACTAGTAAAGAAACACATAACTCATCCTACTAATATCTGATCTAGTTTAAAGCTTTTTTTTATTTTCTTATATCTGTATCATGATGATTTTCTTTTATCGTGACTTTTTTTTTTTTTGCAACAGACACCTGTGTTTTGCTGTACCTGACAACTTTTTGACAGGTTAATCTGATAAAATGTTTAACAAGAAGTTGTGACTTTTCTTCTTATCCTTCTGATTTTTTTCATATGAGAAATCTGACTTATTACTGATAACACTGGAAATTAGAGTCAGCTGTAAGAAATACTAAACAAGGCTTGATACGCCACATATTAAGACTCACTATCTGCCAGAGCAAGAGTCTGTAAATACTAGTATCTCTAGTCATAGGAGGGCAGGATCATGCATGCCATCTTGTTAATAATTTTCTCAGAAGCAGTTTAACACTTAAATTTTGCCCAGTCCTACCTGCTAAGGTGACAAAGTCATTACTGATAGCTTAGTTACTTTATTTTCCTGGTTTGCACTAGTTTACAGGCATGTAAAATGACACCTTGAATAGAATATTCATGGATTTCACTCCAAAAATGTTGTTTATAATAAAACAATTTTGTCATCAGAACTGTGGTACAGATGTTTATACTGCTGAACTGTGCACAGATATTTAAAATTCTACTCTCAGTTGGGCAAATATTGATTGATACACCAACTACCGCCAATAAGAACTGGTGTTTTATGAAGTGTGTCATCCATCTGTCTATTTAATGGAGAAGTAATATTGTCCAATTAGCCCAAAGCTGGCAGAACCTCAGAAGTTAATTATAAATACTTTCCACAATGCAATCTAATGTTTTAAAATACACTTTATTTATCATGAGGTATTTTTCAGTTTTCATACTTTTCAGAAAGAGGTTGTTGTTTTTTTTAAATCAACACCAGCAATTTTAGTTTATGCTTAATATTCACAACCAAGACTGCTCAGAATGCTTGAGGAAACACACTTTTCTGGAAAGTAACTCTTTTGCATAAACACGCAAGCTAAGTAAATGTACATCCAACATTTTTCACCCATATGTAACTCTTTTCCCCTGTAGTCATTGAGCTTTCTTCATATAAGAGTCATAACCTCCAAAAATTAAGCAGTGAATAAGCCTCCTACAGATGCTTTATACAGCTCTTTTACAGTTAGCTTCAGTGTATCTCTCTCTACTAAAAATAAGAGTTCGATTCATTGTTTGTTTTAGCACCAAACACTGAAGGACTCATATCATAATCCATCATTCTGAAAATACAAATGAATCAGGCAAGGTCTGTAAATCGTTTTGCAAAGGTATGAAGTGCTAACCATTCATCACGGATAAGACAGGTAATACCAGAACGTCAAAAGCTGAAATGGTTCAGAAACCTTTAAAAATAACACTTCTCCCTATACCCGAGATCAACTGAGATTCCCATCTTCCACTCAGTGCTATTAATTCTTTAAAGAAGAATCCATCACTTCATAACATTAGAGCACGCAAAAGGCCAATTCTGATTTCACCCTATAGATATTATCAAAACTTAAAATTAAAAATTGTTCTTGGGTATTTGAAAAAAGTATTTCTCTCAAAATGATAAATATATGCTCCCATGCCTAAAAGAAATTGAATAAATGCACAAATCTCACTAAGAATTTGACATGAGAGGAAAATAATGCAGCACATTCCTGAAGGATCTGATACATGTACAGCAAGAAACAAGATTATTTTGAAGCTTAGTTGTTTGTATCATCCCCTAGTCCTGTTTCAGTATCAGATTTCATTACAAATATCTTGCATATGAAATGATAAATGGTCAAGTAATAACATCATACCGCATAGCAGTAATTACCAGGAGTGCTTGAAATAAAAGTAGCCAAAATGTTTCAAGCTGTAGCCCTGTCACTAAAGGATGTCTTTTCAAGAGCAGTAGTTCTAGAAACCAACAAGAACACACAGATAAGACCTCTGCAATCTTGATAAGGAAAGTTACTGGAGATTCCAATTTATTTTTCATTTGGACTCATAGAAAAAATGAGATCACTGACTTTGAACGGATAAATAAATCCTCATTATCTACCATAACAGCAGCATAGACCACTCCTTGGAGTAGTCCCAGAAAGCGCAAGTGCTAATTCTTTAGGATAAAAGACCTAGGCTGCTCTCTACAGCAGGCACCCATGCGGATCTCTGAGGTTCAGTGGCTGAGCAGCCCACATAATGCAGAATTTTCATGAAGGCTGCCAACAATACTGAACATACAGATAGAAAAACAGTGCAAAGTACACAGTACTGATACAATATCATGTCCCTATTTCATCATATAGTGAGCAAAACTACTTAGAGAGGAAAGCGTGTGAGAAAGGTTGACAAGTGAAAAAAAAATGGCAGCGGACACCTGAAATGGGAGTCAGATACTCACTGTTAATACTAATCTTAATGACATTATAAGGGAAAAGTGCTTGGCAATGTTGTAGAGCCACAAGGTAATGCCAAGTAGTGTGACATCCTTGATTTACCAGTTGTCATCCACATAGGTGGAAAGACAAGAAAAGATGCAAAGTAGCAGCAAAAACTCATTTCAAAGACAAAGACTAGCACTGGCAGGCGACATACCACTGAGAAACTTGTGTGAAAGCTGTTAGCATACTACAGGATCACTTCTGAGGGCAATAGGAAAAATTGTAGATTAAGATACACCGTGATTGTCCTTGCCTCATCACACAGGTCTTAACAATTCTTGTACTACTCTGCTACGTACCATATAAATGGTTGAATCTGTACACTCTTTAAGGAATAGAAAGAAGAAACAAAGGAAAAACAAAAGAAAGGCTTGCTAGTAATGCAGTACAGTAATTTACTGCATCTGTCATGTGAGGCAAGCCTATATTTTACATTTACAAAAAACGTGGGTTTTTTTGTCTTTTTTTTTTTTAATCAAAGTCAATATTGCTCTCTGAAAGCTACAGTATGTTTATATCCCCATTAATTTTCAATGCTCTTTGCTCCCACTGTGTTTGTCAGATAACAGAAACTATGCGAGACCTGGTGGAGTAAAATTAAGGATTTTCAGTTCCTTTGAACTACTAACATTCAGAAGCTGCCAGAGGCTGAGAACACAGGTGCCTCAGTAGAGATATACTAGAAGGCAGAAGAACACAACACAAAAGAAAAGAAAAACAGGAGAGAGAACCAAGATATGGAAAGAAAAACAAAAACAGAATGAGTGGCCAGGACATGATGTAAACTAGCACCTCAAAATTTCAGATGTCAATGTTTAATATTAAGTGTTCCATCTGTACTTTTCACCTGCAGGAATTGACCTGATTTTATGAAATAATAAAAAATACTATATAAGAGAAAGTGATGGAATCATGAGAAACAAGGCTAGCGTCTATCTTGTACAAAAGGGCTTGCCCCTGTACCGCTCAAATGTGAAAACAGGATCTCTTCCATGAGAGTTGCAAAGCATCCTCTATTCACAAGAGCGGTAACCAACTTTACCATTCATTCCAGTAAAAGGTGCTAGATCAGCCACCCCAAGTGCATACTGGTTAGGCACAGAATGTAAACAAAAAAACTTGCTTTGGACATGCTCTTATGCAAAACAGTACCTCAAGTTCCTCCAAGAAAAACCAGAAGTCAGGATGAACACACCTATGAAAACCACAGAAACTAGCATCCAAATTGTAAGAAAAAAAGTACAATTTTTGCATACAAAATCATTTCTCAAGTAAATTTTCATATCACTTTCACCAAAAAAGTAAAAGAAAAAAAAAAAAGTTCAGATGTAGTTTTGAATGTTGAGAAAAAATACCTCCCCACCAACCAGCTAACATGTATTCTATGTCTAACTGTGCACCAGACATAATGAACCAGAACTTGAGAAATGCTGGTAAGATGTACAACAAGTACATGACATAGGGAATATACATCAGCAGGCGTGCGGACAGAATCTGTCTTGACACAATCAAGATGTTGTCAACCAAAGTCTTCAATGGTTGCCCACTATTGGCTCTTTTCAAATGCGCTGAAAATCTGTGTTTAAGCATCTCCATATACATATATATATAGGAAAATGTGGTAGTTAAGCACGCACACAGTTAAAAGTATGCAATTAGCTCATCTGAGCTGCTTCCATGAATAATGAAGTTCTTGAATGAAGTGGGTTTGGGGGTTGTGGGGTTTTTTTTGTTTTGTTTTTTGGTCTTTTTTTTTTTTTTTTTTTGGTTGTTTGCTCAAGACAGGGAAAGAAAGAATTTGATATACCTCAAGGGCTTATCAGGTGAAACTTAACTCTGACAGTTGCATCCCCTACATGGATACCCTCAATTACATTCAATTATAGAGTACGCTACTGTTCAAAGCTCTGACTGGATCCCCTGGAAGCACACATAAACTTAAATGAAATCACCTATCCCCAGTACATACTGACATACTGCCTCAAGCAGTATGCCTTGGCCATAGATTATCTCCAGAGTTATTTTTGAGCGTCTTGCATAGGTTTAATTGCAATACTTGTTGCTGAGCTAATTAACTCCAAGTTAATTGACTCAAAGTACTGCTGTTTCAAACTTCAGTTAAATCTTGTGCAGAGTAGAGCCAATTGTCATGTAACATCTCTCACATGCATGAGTCAGGAAGAGAGTCCAAATTTTGGAATGTTATCTCTTCCTCAGAACTTGGGACACCATGTAAATGTTTGCTCAAGCCATACCACAAACTTTTTACTTCATTAAACAATATCAATAGCAAAAATTTTACACAGATTAAAAAGTCCACAGTTGCCAGCATTCAAGAAGTTTCCAGTGAGGAATCCTCATGAAATGGGTGATTTTCGCAGGATTTTGTCCAGATCATCATTAGACCAAGTTGATGTTTGTTGCCTAAACAGCTAAAACTCTAAAATCACCTCCTCACATCAGACAACAAAGTAGAAAAGTAAATGCAATAAACAATTACAAGATAATAGCATTGGGTAAAAAAAATTAATACAAGAACAGAAAAATAGTTTGGAATTGGATACAATTTCTACAATACAAAATAGATGGCCCTGTGTATTACAAGTCCGGGAACAATTTTAGGTAGTGGAGTAAACAAGCTTCCCCTGCAATGAAACCAGTTTACTGTCTTAACTGCATCAACAGGTGGGGGCTAAAGAGAAGTGGGGAGCAGATTATGATATAAATGCTTTTGCCCAGGCATTGTATGGGTTGTTACCATTTTATTTTCTATATACTAAAATTATGTTGAAAAAATGAGGGAACAAAAAAAAGGATTCATTAATGTATTTTGAAAATTGTAGAAAATGTGTTACAAAGAAAAGCTTAGAGAACTCTCAATGTTCAGTGTATTAAGAAGAAAATGAAGGATTACCTTGATCTGTATATAAAGATCTTCACAAGGAAATACAGCACTTAAAGCCTTTGCATTATAACAAGAAAAAATTCAGATGAGTAAAGAGACATCACAATGATAAACCTTGTGGAGACTGGTGGTAAACTCTAGAACTCAAAGTTTTAAACGGAGTTGGTCTCGATATCACCTGGGGATGACATGCTTTGGCTGAACATTAAAGTGAGTGCTTGCCAACTGTCAGAATGCAATGGAGATTGAAGGGGTGAAGGTGAAATTCTATAGACACATCAAGGATCAGACCAGATATTCTCCTTTGTCTGAGCACTCACTCATACAGCCAGTCAATTGACTTCAGGCCTTTAATGAGGGGTCAAGAAGAATAGGGGGGTAGGAAATCATTATGCACCATTTCAACTAAAGGCCCTAATCAATCTGAAGGAAAAAAAAATCTTTTTTTTTTTTTACTACTTAGTTCAGTTTTTCCAACTGTACTTTTGTCAATGCGCAGCTTTAATCTGAGGCTGAAAGAGGAAAAGCCTGAAGTGCTAGTGAGTATGTATGAATGGATGCTAGTTTTCTTCTCTTGGCTATGCATTTCACAACAGAATGGTAGTACCAACCCCAGAAGAAAGTTAATGGACTGCTTATACACTACTGCAGTCTCTTAGGTAACAAAAACATGACAGCTATTTAGCCAATACCTGGGTAGCCAACCAGTAAGGGTGGCATTAATGATTTTGCAGAAAGTTAACTAAGTACATCTATCACTTTGTCATGTAGCGTATAAGAAAGCATCAGTCAAAAAATAAGGGAGCAGTTTGTGCTTCCTTTTCAGGTCCTGGTGAAATCCGTTCTTAGAATCAATACAATCAGAGTGGTGATCTAAACTCTGGCTGATTAAATGGAAGAGAAAAAGGAGGAGGAAGAACAGGACCAGCAACTGACCTGTAAGTATACAGAGAAAAAAGTATTGCAAGTCAGTAGAACACCAACAGGTTTGTAAAAGGTTGCCCAACGGTAATGCCTTAACCACCTTCTCAAGGGTCTTAGCCTTTCCTGTTTGTTTGTGTTTGTTTGTTTGTTTTTTTAACTGAATGTTTCATTTGACCAGGAGAAAAAACTTTGAGAATCTTCTTTTCACACGCTGGCTGCACTCCCGTGACCAGATATCTCCAATACCTTTGTAAGATCCAAGCTGAATCACCTTTCCTCAGATCGGATACACCAAAGTGAATTAGCACTTTCAACTGCAAAATACTTACAGGAGCTGGGGTTTGTACTCTGAATTTTACAACTCCTTACTGATTTGCAGTAAACAAGTCCATATGATTCCTCTCCTTCCTCCCTTGAAAAACAAGTACTACATATGTTTTTTCTCATCATTTTTCCATTTGATAGGCATAGTAATCCACTTCAAGGGAACTGCTAGTACCTAAAAAGCTCTTTTTGTCCTTTATCATCCTTGACAGTTCTTCGTTGAGAAGAACTCACATATTCTCGCATATCTGATCTGGCTTGTAAAACGTTATTGTACATAGCTGAAGATAGACCTGGGCAACATATTTTCAATTTGAACTGTTTTCAAAAACAATTTATTCTGAAGTTTTATCTCATTTTTGGCAAAAAATGTTTTTATAAAGTTTGAGATTTTTTTAAAAAAAGTTCTGCTTCATTGAAAGGATGAAAAGTAGCAAAAGAAAGTAAAAGTAAAGGGTTAAATCAAAAAGAAAGGAAGTCAGAATAGTGTATCTGTGAGATTTTAAGTTAAAATAAGTACAACTTTCAAGGGAAAACTTTCTGGGAGTATTTGAAAAGTGAGTCCACGCTTTTCAAAATTATTTTACATAGTAGAAATCAACAGAAATTTTAGGAAAATCTCTGGTAAAAATGCATTCTAGTCTACAATCCTTGTAACAATAATAAAAACTACACTGAAACCTGTTTCAAAAGCACAATGCTCTATAAATAGTAGTCTATAAAGATCATCTGCGCCAAGTTTATAATTACTGTAGAACAATGTATGTGAAAAAAGAAGACAGATAATCCCATTGTATCCTCATAGAGTTTGTCCTTTGTTGTTGTTAACAGTTCCCGCCTCCTTGTTTAGAGTAACATATAACTCTTTTAAACAGACAAATTCATATGTTATTAATGAATTAATTGCTCAGGAACCTGCTTGTGACAATTTGAGGGGCAGATAGGAAGAGGTTGCTTTGGAAGTAGAGGACAGAAGCACCTGACTGCCCCTTGCTCAGGATAACAGGCTGTCTTCCACACTTGCAACTTAGGGATGGACATTCTTGGGACCACAGCCTGAGCCTGATGTGCTGCTGACCAAGAAAATAGGAGGCACACTGAACACACACCTTCCACAGATTGGAAAACCAACTCCAGAGGGATATATGGGAATTTGTGTGGCAATGAAGAGAACACACTTTGCTGTGGGAATAAGCAAGTGGGCGGAAAAATAATAACAATTTCATGTTTTCCACTGTATTTCTACATCAGTGATTTTGATATGAGCTTTTAAATTGCTAGCTATGTGATTAAAATACTTAGAATTAAAAAATGCTGCAAGGATTAGCATGTTTAGAGGCCCAAGCACCACACACGAGCTGCAGGTACTGTGACTGTTGTTGCCAGTCCTGTATGTGGGCTGCCTGTGCAAGACTTTTCAGCCAGCTGCAAGCTCAGGCCCAGATCCAACACAGCATTTAGTCACAGTACCCCTTAAGTGACTCCAGAGGGATTATTTACTTTCTTATAGTTAAATGCACACTTAGATGTTTTGCTGGGTGAAGAGCTAAATGATTTCCAGTCCACACAGCTTGGGGCATTCTGAAAAGGAGAGAAATAATAACATTTCACATTGCTTATTCTGCTTGTGTTTAGTGATTTTCTGCTCTTATTGGGCAACACAGTGAGAAACAATTACCACCTGATGTCTCAGTGAATGCAGAGGAAGGGTCAATGCCAACCCCAGAGGGGCAGTAGGAAGCTGCCCCCAACCCTCCTGCTGCAGCCTCATTACTGACAAGCACAGGCTGCTCTGCTACCATAACATCCAGCAGGGCAGAAGGCAATCTTACAATTGGACCGGTCTTTTGACTGCTGTTGTGCTTTTTTTCCACACAGCATGTAACAAGCTTTGCAGAGATGCTTTTCCCACCTGTCTGCTAAGAGAAGTAAGTTGAGTTGTTTTCTGCAAAAACTCCAAGAATCCAAAATCTCCTGTCATAACACTGGGGCAGCACAACAGGATCTCATACCACGTTTTGGCTTTACTACTCATCAGTATGAGTTTCCAAAGGTAAATCCCACCTTAAACAAGTAGCAGACAGCCCCTTGCATGCTTTCATTCCTTTTACAGCTTAATCCCCTGTTCAAGCAAATAGGATTTGTCTCCTGATCACATCTACAAAGAAGTCTGCCTTAGTGATATGCATGCGAGCTATGTAAGTTAAGTGATGTAGTATTTTAAGCCTTTGCATTGTAAGTAATGTAGTCCAAATACTTGACAATATAGCTCTATACTCATAGGAAACAGAGCACGTGAAATCACAGATCCAGGGAGGGATATTTGGAGAAGTACCTGTGCAAGTATCCATTCCCACTATTCCTCTTTGGCCCTGTTCTACCATCATGTAGAAAGACGAATCGTTTATAAAAGTTACTTGAATTGGGAAAAGAAGAAAACACTGTACTTAAAACAGTGCTCTTCTGATCTGAGTTTATTTTTTCTTTTTTCACACATAGGTTGAAAATGTTTCATAAATTAGCTAGGTTTCCCCCCCTGCGCTTTTTCTATATGTCAGTGCTTACCTATCTCACAGAAACTCTGAGGAAAAGGTATTAAAACATACTGAAGCCAGAGAAGATGTATGAGTAACTTAAGACTAAATGAGGCAAGTGTTACTTTACACCGAAGGAGATCTGAGTGCTTATTGACCTGGAAACATTAAATTTTCAGCCCCAAGGTTCCAGTTTGCACTGTAGAGCTGTTCACCACCCACTCCTCCTCCCACCTCATTCTTGACAAAACATTATGCTGTGCTAATGTGTCTCTAGCTACCAACAAAAGAAAAAGCTGTACCTCTGGCTGTGAAATCTCTTCAGGCTTGATTACATACAAGAACAGCTCTTCTTGGTTGTAAATAGTGGCACGGGAGAGCTATCCCTAAGGTCCTGAGTAAAGCCAACATCTACTAGCACATAACTTCAGGTGCTCAGAAGGTCTCAGCTGTTGTCCTTGGAGACAAGGATATGAAATGGCAAGCACACAAGTGAAACCTTCTCCTTTGTCAAGCTAACACAGCTCAAATGTCAACGAATTTCAAGCCAGTGATATTTCTCTACCAAACTAAGGGTGCAAAGAAAAAATAAAGGTAACACCAGCAAAACTCATCACTAAACAAAGCAATTGAACAGATCAGCAGATAGCCCATGGACATTCAGACATTCTACTGTATTTCTATTCTGAGGAATACCGTGCCTTAAAGAGATCTCTCTGGACAGATCTGCAGATGTTATAAGAGAAAAAAAAAAAAAAAGAAAAAGAAAAAAAAAAAAAAGAAAAAGGAATGTTCTTCAGAGTGGTTTTCTTCTTTGCCTTTAAAGAATGATGTACTTCTTGTTCATTTTATGTGCACACTGAATATTTGGAGGCCTAATACATGCATCTGTTAGACATCCAAGATTTCTTGTGTAATCCCAAAGGGAAAATATACTGATCCAATCACTTTGGTACTGCATCACAGGGCACTGAAGAGAAAAGTCAATAAAAAGCATCAGAGCACAAAAAGGCAAGCTGTAATCAATATCTGATCTTGATATGGCCTGTCTGATAAAAGAAATCGTTTAAGACTTAGATTTACTTCCTTGTGTACTCTGCTTAGTGAAAAGAAATTGAAGGGCTACTTCCTAGTTTATCTCT
>NW_024884142.1:70878326-70891221 GCF_019232065.1 Centrocercus urophasianus | reverse complement strand
GAGAAAATATTTTGATATTGAGCCAATTAACAGGATGCCAGAATTTGGCAAGAACACTGCAGTCAGTACTAAATCTTCCATCTTCTGTGAGTCAAATGCTGTTATGTCCAAGTCATCTGCCTGCCAGCTATTCAAGGGTAGACAAAGTCACCACAATGAAAAATGGCTCTTGCTGCAATAAAGGAAAAATCACCTCAGACCAGAATATCTCACCAGCCGCATCCTTATCCAGACAAAACATAAAAACAGCTACACTTGCATGTATAATAGTAATAATAGAAAATAAACACCTTTTCAGTGTTTGTTTGATTTTTGTTTTTTTTTAATTAAACAAACAGTGTAATGTTTGTCTGAGAGCAAACCTCCCTGACAATTTCTTCTTAGAGATTTATCCTAATACACAGGATTGCTCTCTAAGAAAAATCCATCATTCGATAAGCTTAGAGCACAACTGAACAATAACCTTAAACTAGCACTTAACTATCAGGTAGGAAGAATCCAAATGACTGTTAGAAAAAGAGGCCTGATGATGATAGGCACATGCTTTCTTATTAGTAGTTCCACTGAACTAACGTTTGACCCTGCTATTTATCCTTCCTTCAGAGATTTTAAAACTTACCTTTATTCCCAAGATATATTTTAAACTTAACAGTGAGATTTGCTGAAGCTGATGCTCTGCTGCATTTCAATTTTTTCTTTTGCCATTTTAGTTGTTCACAGTTCCGACTATAGACACATTTAACAAATGTTTTCTAGTCTTTCTTTGTAGATATTGTAAATATCCAAATTTCACCCTCTATAAAATCTTTAAATCCTGACTGTTCACAGTTTCAATCCACCATATATTCCTTGTTTACACTGCCTCAGAAAGCAGCTGTATTGAGTGGCTAAAAAACACATGGGGATTTTGTTCTGTATATGAACACGTAGACTGCAGTAGCACGAAGCACATTTATTCCAAGTATTAGGTTCTATATAATGGGTACCTAATGAAAACATCAGCTTTTCTAGAAAAAAAAAGGCTGCAACACTTCAAATAAAGGCATAACAAATAATAAAATTATTATTAATAGCAAAAAACATTTAATACTTCTGCAGTGTAACTTATCATAACAGTTTTTTTCATGCAAGAGTTTATAAGTCACTTCAGGTAAGTTAATGCCACAAATAACAAGTAACATTCAAAGTATTAAACAAGTAATATTACCTTCTCAAAAAAATAACAAACTTACTCCCATTAGCCCGGCTAAGAAGGGTATGAGATTTTAAAAATAAACAAGGTACAGTACATGGATACTTCAATAGCATTTATTTGCACATTCTTATCCCAAAGGTGCAATTCTGCACTCCATTTGCCAAGGCACCATTTACCAGCATCCTTAGGTAATGCTCATTCCCACATTCTCTTCCACTAAGCTTAGAGATCTGAGAGGCCTGACAGTAAATCTTTTCACCAAAAAAAGTTCTTTTTCATGTCCATTATAACTGGCAGCAAGCATACTCTCCTTTTGCTATCAGTGGTTACATGAACCTTTCTGCCCTCTAAGACTGTTAGTAGTTTCAGTTCCAGATGAATTTGGGATTTTTGTACTCCGTCCTTGCACACTTAGTAAATGTGACAAATACATATAGATTTTCAGGCAAATAATATCAATCACATCAAACAATTCTAACACAAGGAAAACTCCTCCAGAGCTTCATGTCATGTTTCAAATGTATTTAAATCTTCCTTTCCTTTTCTTTCATGAAATTCTTTATTCTTTTTATTTTCTGAGAAGGTCTTAATTGCCAAATTCTGCTCACTCACCTAAAAACTGAACGTCAAGAAAAAGCGTACCAACAATACATGAAATCAATGTTCGTTGCCAGGAGAGAAAGAAAGAAGATTCTTTCATGTAGTTTTCACGAAAATCCAACTTTTGAACCAAAATTTCCTTCTTCCAACTTGGTGCTTGTATTTCCTATTTTAGAATATCTAGCTCAGGTGCCACTTTTGCAGAAGCACAGAGAAAATTACCAAAAGATTGGTAGAAAGTTACATAGACTCACAGAAACTCAGAAAGAGATACAGAAAAGAGCTGTTAGACCATTCCCCAAAGTATCACTGTTCTCTGCAATATGTTTATCTGTTGGTTTTTGAAGTTTCCACTTGTTCTTTTGGGAGCCCACCCTACAGCCTGAAAAACATTATAAAATCATTGGAAAATGAATGTTTGGAAAAGACCTACAAGATCATTCAATTCAGCTGTCCACCTATGACCAGTAGTTCTCTCTAAACCATGTCCCTCAACACAAAGTCCAAATGTTCCTTGAACACCTCCAAGGTCAGTGACTCCACCACCTCCCTGGGCAGTCCATTTCAGTGTCTGAGCATTGTTCCAGAGAAGTACTATTCCCTAATATCCACTCTCATCCATTTGACTCTCAGAATCTCCCCTGGCTGAACCTCTCCTGGCATCACAGAGAAACACAGCGATGAGGAAGAAACATGATTGAGAAAATTGAGAAAATCATTAGGTCTAGGGCATGGTGATACAGCTTGCTGATCATTAAGAATGCCTGGCACACAGCAGCACAAAACTGCTTTTGGTTGTGAGATAAGAGACACATTTCAACTGTTTTGAACTCTTAGGAGCACTTCCCTTTTCTGAAACAAGAGCCAATGCTCTCTTGCCAGTCATTGCCCTTGCTGAGAGACATCAAGTCGCTGGCTTTGACAGTCAAGGCCAAGGGGTGCTGCCAGCCCCACATGGCATTCACCTAAGAATACAATTCTTTTTTCTTTTTTCATGTGTGTTCTGGAAGTGGCTCAGTCCAGTCAAGCAGAACCAGTAATGAAATGCAGACTTTTCCTGAGCCAGGAAGCAGTGAGCTTTGCTTCCTGCGTTGCTTAGCCTTTGTGGCCTACATTTCACACACAGATTTGCAGGGCTTGCCTTTCTTCCTACTCAGCCTCACTAGGTCTTCACAGATAGCTATCCCTTATACCATCTCTGAAACAACTGACAAAACATCTGTTTTGCTATTTATAAATATTGAAAAGCAAAGCCCTACATAAAAACAACATTAAACTCACAAAAATAAACATTGAAGTTAACAAATACATGAATTACTAGCTGCCTGTGAGACCTTGTCTCTATCCCCCTGTGCATTAAGTAATGTATTTTATTTCACAACTGCGTGCTGTTTTTCCCATTGGGTCTTGTTAATTCCACTGATGCTCCTTAACATAGCTAAAACTGCCTTCTCTTTGCTGTTTACACTACTAGATATTTTCAGGACTGTATCTTCAGCTTCATATGCCACTATTATTCCCATAACATCAGAATTATGGTACTACAAATCAGCAAGTAATACAGTCCAGAGATTGTCATCAGCTCCCTTTGTACCTGTAGACTGGCTCATCACATAGTCACTAATCTGATTTCACCATCCAAAATATTCCTCCTAGGCTCATCAATTATTTTAGTTGTTTGGCTGTGAAGTTAACCACAGAAACAAATTCAAACTACACAAAAGGGCCTCTTATTGCTCTGCTCCACAGTGACATGCCTAATACAACTGCTGCCCTGCATGCTAACCTTTTGAAAAGGAGTTGCATGGTCTTAAAACCCTTCCATTTCCTTTTAAAAACAAGTCAAACATGCAGTAGCAATAGCATCACTTCTTAATGTACGAAAGCATCATTGGATAAATGAAACTTTTAGTGCATAAACCAGAGTAAATAAGATTTGCAGGACGAATCCTACATCACTTCAGGAAAAGGCATAATGTCAGCATCCTTTACCCATGCTCAGTGAGATTTGAAGGCATATAGAGTAGTAGTTCATTGTAATTGCTTATTTAAAAAAAAAAAAAAAAAAAAAACTGCACCAAGGAAAACTAATATAATTCCCCCTAACTTTTTTTTTTTTTTTTGAAGGTGGATTGGCAAGCTGAAATGTTTACTTCAGGCAATAGAAACATTATATTTTCATAATCTCAAACTAAGATTTCAGAGAAAAAGTTCTGAAATGATAGTTTTTTTAGCTCATACCACCTGTTCACTGATTTCACTTATTGAGAAAGAAATGGAGGTATAAAGCGCTCCAGAGCAAATAATCTCTGAAACCTTAACTACCTCATTGGAACAGATTGAAAGAAAATGTTCAGTTGCTACACAGCTGGGATGTATTTTTTAAAAAAGAGGGAAAAAAAAGAAGATAAAAAGGATTTTTTAAAAAAGAAAGAGATAAAAACGTATACCTTGCCTGTAATCATCAAGTACCAAAGAGATTCAGCTGTACAGTTTTTAAAGGGGGAAACTGCCTTAGAAATTACAGTAAATGGAGGGGGGAAATAATCTTATCTACTTGGAATAGCATTTTATTATTGCTTGTTCAATGTTAAAAAATATGAATTTATTAATTCTTGGAATTCCTATGCAGAATTCATTTAGATAAATATCAATAAATGAGGCTAAACCAAGTGGGAATTAGAGCCCACAGATATACCCAACTTTTCAAGTAGTTAGATGAACTTGGTCCAATAATAATTCATTGGTAAGGCATGGCAGTCTAATCACCAATGCTTTGTTTTCCTAACATACGCATGCTAACCTTTAAAATTGTACCTTCCCACAGTTATCAACAGTACCTCAACAATAGAATCTAAAACCAGAATTCACAGAGGAATCACAATTACAATGAAGATTAACATGATTGGTAAATGTTTCAATCGTTGTTTTTTAATATTGAACCCATAATCAAATACAATGTGCATATAAACAAATTAATTAGATGTCTAAGATACTAGTGGATGCTAATTACCACTTATTAAGTATGGAAAATTTCAGTGTGCTGTTTACAGATGTTTTAAGCATTGCTAATGAGTTTTCGAGATCATTTTTATCCATCTTTTGAAAGGGAATTCTTCATCTTGACCAGTCTTGTAAGCATGCTAAACTGCTAACTAGAAAAGCCTACACTGTGGGTTTGCAATAGAACATAACTCAGAGATGAATTTTCAGGATCTTTGTGAAAATCAATATCATTCATCAATGGATACTTGTTTGCCAGCTATTACAGCCTTTATGACAAATACGCTTTGCTTTGCAGGAAGGAAGACTCGGACTACAATCCATTACAAATTCACTTGACTAGAATCAAACCTGTCTTGTTCTCCAGAAGGCTGACATTCCAAGGAGAATAAACTATATCACGTCAGCTTCCCAGTAGACATAAGGCAATGTATAAGCCAGGTGCCTGTCTACCACACTGTTTAAGAATACAGACAAAACACAAAGTTGAAAGTACAGCACCTAGATTTGCACCATCCAAACAGAGATGGCTGGCAGGGATTTCAGTACTCTTTTCCACTGCTGCACACCTAAAAAAGTAGCACAAGGGGATAAATGGAATCCTCTGCTAGCTCATTCCCACCTGCAACCTAAAAAGAACTTTACTGCAGGTCTTCCAATTTCTATAACAGCCACAGCACTTAAACCCTTTTGTTTCGTGGAATTGGAGACTAAATTTCCTTTGCAAGATTCTGCTTTTTGTTTCACTTAATAAGTGGGCAAAGAGACCTTTAAAGGATGGGTATATTTGTTCCTCAGCACTTCTGCTGTACCTGAAGTTAATGATACTGATGCCCTTCAGCTTCAAAGGGCTTTGAGTTCTGCAAACAGAAGAGTATTACAGAACCAGAGAACAGAGCCTCCAAAGTTGTCTGTGTCATTCCTATCCATAGTGCCAAAAACAGGACAGCCTAAGAAATAACACAGAAAGATGACTGCTTCCTTGTGCATACCATGTTTCACAGAAGTAATGACTTTACTACCTGTCAGCAGAACCCCAAACTGCACTGTAAAATAGTTTTCATCCATTTCTTCCTTCCTTTCTTTTCTTCTGGTTTGACAAACACGAAATAAGCATAAATTAGCATTAGTTAAACTCAGAAATAATGCTTGTGGGCATATGGAAGAAATTTGTTGATAACTGTCAGTCAGTTTGCAACTTTCTCCATGTATTATTTGGCAAGATCGAAATTGCTACAAATCCAAGTAAACAACTTAAGCAGAGTTAGATAGGTAGAATTGTAATCTCTCAACTACCTCTGATTTTCCTCTGCTTGAAAGCTAAACACATCCTCAATTATAACCTTCCAAAACTTCATATACACTAGCTAGGCTCTCTGAATAAGGCATGTTTTTCAAACCACCAGATACAACTTGTAATTATGAAACAATGGGCAGGTAAATCCTGAATCTAATTCCTTGTGAAAATCTGTGGTTTGCAAACGTTGGCTTAAAAATTCTGCAGAAACACTCCAAGAGGATTTGGACTAATGAAAGCTGCATTCGAGAGCTCTGTTTCTAGCTTGTGAGCATGCAGCTGGATGAAGTTTTACTCACAGTAACATTTGGAAAAATCTTATGTTATTGCCAGTGTGTATGTGTGCACATAAATCTGCATGCTCACATGAGGACACATTTGCAAGACAATCTGTTACAATTTTCCCAAAGTGAGAAGAGAAGGACCATAAAATAATTTCAGTGATCAAGTACACAGCTTGAATAGCATGCAAGGAACAGCATTAATGCACCAATCCATAGAAGAAAATACCCCAGCTCTCAGAGTTTAAAGGCACAGCGCACTCCAGTAGAAAACATAAGTGTCACATTTACAATAGTCCATTATTACTACAATGACAGGAAGAGATAGCAAAGGCAGAAACAGACTGACAGAATAATTATCTAAAGAGAAAATGCAAAAGCAACGGATAGCGTAAGATCTGACAGGAAAAATTAATGTCCATCTCTGGATCTACAGTAGCACAGATCCAAATAAGAAATCCAAATTCCTCTGCCTTGAAACACTCAACTTTTTATCGGCTAAACAAAAGGCCATTTCTTTCCAGTATTAGTTCCTTTATTTGGCTGTGTCCCTAACATACAAGTACTCTATAGATCTGGCATAAGCATTTAAGTTTACTTTTGTCAAATGAATCAGAGCACATGCTAACTGAGCAAGCAGGTATCATGGGCGAGTCATTTGGCAGGTTTTCACTGCCTGAGACTGCCTGACACTGCAGTTTTTCATCGAGGGCTACGGACCTTGTCCCGTCATGAAGATATTTGTGGGTGTCTCCTTGATAACAAATCTTTCTTATTGCAAAGTGAACCACTTAAGACAAAAACATTGTGCCACTATGAGGATACTTTTCATATCTTAACTCAGCACAGACACCAGAGATATAATAGTTCAGGTGGAAAGAAAGGTTACCAAGTCCAATTGCCTGACCTATTCAAGGCTAACTAAAAGTTGAAGAATATTGCTGGGGGCACCATCCAAATGTCTTTAACACTGATCATCCAAACACTTCTCCAGAAAGTCTGTTGCAGTGTTTGACTGCTCTCTCACAAAGAAATTTTTCCTTATGTCCAGTCTGAACCTCTCCTTGTAAACTTGCTTTGTGCGGTTCCTGTCATCAGCGACCAGTAGGGAGCAGAGCCCTTTACCTCCCTCTGCTTCCTTTGTCAGCGAGCTGCAGGGAGCAATGATGCTGCCTCTTGGCCTCCACATCTCCAGGCTGGGCCTGGAACCCAAATGTAGTCAGAAATTGAAAACGAAAGTGTTCACTTCAGAATTTGTTGAAAAACATGACCTGGCTTTGTACTGACCAAACAATTTTTACTTTAGCTTGCAGATTTCTTGATCTAGTATGAAGCACCATTAGACCAGATTGACACAGGGCACAGTTTAAAGGTAGAGTGTGTTCAGGGTCTAGTGAGAGGAGGAGCACCTTGGAAGAGCAAGCCTCTAGAGCATCCTGTACATTCAAGAGATCAGGAAGAGAAAGCAAAATAATAATAATAATAATAATAATAATAATAATAATAATAATAATGCAATATCCCACAGTAAGCTGAGGAAAGCATTAGTGTGATTTGTGTGCAGGTTAATAACAAAAGGATTTCTATCCCTGTAAAGATACATATGGGAAGGTGTTCTTAACCAATAAAAAAATAAAATAAAATCATCTGCCACCACAGTGAAGGAAGAAACAATTTTATCTGATGCTGGGAAAGATACATGACTGTAATAAGAAACTGAATTAGGTTTCATTTTTCCAGTCCATTATTCTACATTCCTACAGTCGCATGAATCTGAGGTAGGTCAAGTTATTGCATACATCATGGGCTAGCCATACACAGCCTCCAGCAGCTGCTGAAGAATAAGACTAGAAGCCTAAATCAGCAGGAAATAGTCTTTTAACACTCCTCAGCTACAAGTGCACTAGAAAGAGCACTATCCACAAAATCCTAAAGAATACATCTTCCTCTCCAACCTCCTGGTTGATCAAGTTAAGATATCAATGATTTCGTCTGTGTTATGGTTATAAATATCTTCCATAAACAAAATGGTATTTCTACCCCAGTGAGACAGCAAAGCAGGACATGATCTGGCTTACAGTAGTCCAGAAAGTACAGGAGATTTTAGAGTGAATTCTTGAACTAACACAATATTTCTGAACTTCTGGTTCTGATACTTCTTTCTGTTAACTTCTTCATGACATTATTTCTCCTTCCAATTCAAGAGAGTTTTCGAAAAGACTTCAAAAATGAACTAGTGCCATGTTTCTAAAACTGTTAGAACTGCAGCACATTAGACAAATTTTATTTTCCCTTATATATATATAAACCACTTCTGTTTATACATGTTATTTCATAATCTAAGTGTTTTATTAGACTACTTTTTCCTTACAATTTCAAGCAATTTACTATGTACTAGAGGAAGGACAAGGTCGTGCTCTGTAAATCCCAAAATCATTATAAACGCCTTTTTAAAATGTGAGCCTGGTCTTTACTATTCATCAGTTCTGCACAATAATAGCTGATTTAAAGCTGAGACATTTCATTCAAGCTATAATAATATGTAATATAAAGGAAATATAACTGGACATTCTTTATTTTTCAAAAGTGGTTACTCTGTCATTTAATCTCAGGACTAGCTATTGTACTTACATTGGGGTTTCTTATTTTCTTTCACTCAACTTGTCCAACCACCAATATATTATAATAAATTTCCAAATAAACATCTTCAAGTCCAGGCATTTTGAATAATCTTTCTTTGAGGGTTATATTTGTAACCTCAGAATAAAACACTTTTTCATTGTTTCTCTTCTACTATTGTGGACTTAAGATTTACTCCAAGTTTGGATAGGTCTGTCTAATTTAAACAGTATTTGTGCTCAGTGTTAGAATAGAAGAAAACATCCCCTATAAGCTAGTCTTATAGGACTATACAAGCAGGCTATAAATTGTATTTATTGTATTTTTCTCTAAATTCCTTCACCCATTACACAATAGTTCTTCATTTGATTTTCTCTTTGTTCTCTCTGTGCTGCTTTTTCACTCTCTCTTCTGAATGAAATATTAGTAATATAGCTGCAGTTTCTGCGGGAGAGGCCATACCCTCACTGAGACTGGAGATAAGCAAAACAAATATGCACAAAACATGCTATAGAAATAGCACCGATCTACCTGATAGACCCTTTCCTAGGTATTCAGTCACAGCTGTGCCATTTAGCTTCTATATATCAGGCTTTATGGCTTTCCACTCCACCTCTCACTGATGAGCCTCTTCTTACTAAAGAGGAAAAAAAGACAGACTCACTTCTTGCAGATCACCCCCAGAGCTGTGTACCCAGCTATATCTGCCCAAATGTGTTGGGAACAGAAAGATTTGCCTAGGTATCACTACGGTCCCTGCTGAGGTTTACCAGACAAGAGGGAAAAGAAAAGGAACTAATACAAAATGCTTAGCAACTGCATTGCTAAAAAAAAAAAATAAATGACATTACTACAACTACTTTAACATGTCCTTCAATATTTGGCCATATTTTTTAAGTATAATGGTCTGTATTCTTAACTTCCAGCAGTTTCCAGGAAATACAACAATACTGACAATTCCTGCTGACACAATAGTGACACATGTCGCTAACTCCATTAGCATTTTAACCATTTCCAAATATCACAAAGGACTCAAAATGCATTCTGCTCCTCAAGGTTTCGTAGAAAATGTCCTGTAAGAAACCACCAGCTTAGAGCAGAAACTGGGCCCTGTGGACTCCACTTGATATAAAGTGAAGTTTCTGCTCAAGGTGAAGTTTCACAGACTTTACAAGCACCTGTGAGACAGAAGCTGTCACAAATTTATAGCCACAAAAGTGCACGTTATTGCCTCACAAATAAAAGTATCAGTCCTCAACGTGAAGAATATTATTATGACAAAAACATATCTAAGCAAGGGCTAGTTTGTTCATCTTGATTTTACGACCAAATCTCCAACCCATCAGGAAAACCTCCAACCACCTTTACTTATCTGGTAGTTCAAAAAATTTCCAACAAAATAGAGGCAGAGAAAAGAGTTTAAACTTTATTCTAAGTGTAGGGTCTATTACACAGCAGTATAGCATACCTGTGGTTAGGCTGTTATGAGACTACTGCGCTCCACTGCTTGCATATATTTGTATTTATTTAAAGGATAATCTTTATTTCTTACTGCTGTAATATACAATGCCATAAACAGCTGCTGAGATTAATAACCGAAGTTAAGTCAAGCTCGAAAGCTGTATAGAGAGAGCATGCTACAGTGCCACTGAGAGAATCTAATTGTATTTTAAAGCAAACCATAGCATTATAATAGAGAACAATATTTTTCTCTGCTTGGGAAGGTGTGCAGATCTCAACTTTTCCTTGAGTTTTCCAATGTCGCACAGTTGTGCTAGGTGTGGGTATGATATGTACAATCTGCACCGATTAAGAGACTCTGGGAATGGAAAGACTAATTAAAGACTGGTACAAAGTCGAAGAACATTAGATAAAGCTCATTAGATTCCTGCACGGGTACTTTACTGCTGAATGACAGGGCCCAGACAAAGCTAAGTGCACTGCAGCTAACAGTTTTATATCACACCCTAACTTGTTACATCTTGACTCTTCTGGGTAAATGCCTTAAAATACCTCATACTCCCTTGTGAGATAAAATAGACATCCAAGCAAATGAAGAAAGTGCCCCAAGAGCCAGCTTTCAGGAGGCAGTGAGGACCATTAAGAGACAGGAGAAATCCCATTAAAGTTTCTCCAACCACTCACTCTCCCGAATCATCATGCTCAGAGGCAGCAGGTGGAGATGGCTGCAACCACCTGCTTCTTCCGTCCTTTTACCTGCTCTCCCTACCACAGCAGAGGCTGTCAGGTTATACACACTCACATGAAAACACAACCTGACCCCAGCGAAACTGCAGCTGCTGCTTCTTTTGCTGGCATCTCGCTGGGAAGCAGCTGCTGAGGTTGTCACTACCAGCACAGAGGCAGAGACCTCTCCCAGCCCACAGGTTCGCCTGGAGTACTGGGAGATCAGCACCAGGCATCTCCAAAAATGGCAGGTGACATACCAAAATCCTGACCCATTTCAAAGAGGAATGCTAATCTTCAAAATGGAATATGGTCATTTTTCCTATTTTCAAACACTTTTCCTTAAGTCTTATATTTATGAGCTTTCAATACCTAAAGGGGAGCTATAGGAATGAAGGGGACAAACTCTTTAGCAGGGCCTATGGTGATAGAACAAGGGGAAATGGTTTCAAGCTCAAAGAGGGTAGATTCAGGTTAGATATAAGGAAAAAGTCTTCTACAGTGAGGGTGGTGAAGCACTGGAACAGGTTGCCCAGAGATGTGGTTGATGCCCCGTTCTTGGACACTTCCAAGGAGAGGCTGAATCAAGGTCTAGGCAACCTTATTTAGCTGCACACATTCCTGTTCACTGAAGGAGAGTTGGACTAGGTGACCTTTGAATGTCCCTTTCAAATCTAAGGATTCTATGATTCTTGTATTTATAAACTGCAGCTGCAGCTTACCAACAGCCTTTTGCACTCAGAAGGCATTTCATGAAGGCTCAGCATCTTATTTTTGCTAGATTAATTTGTCCTTGTTCTAATTATATCTAAATGCTTTAGTACCCCTTAAAATTATGCACATTCATAAATGTTTAACTGTGACCAGAAGCTGTGAGATATGGCACAGTTTCAAACTTTTATCACATCTAAAGCACCCAAGTGACATTTCTCAGGGAGAAGAAAAAAGAGCCAATGGCAGAAAGTAGAGAAAAACTCTGAACAGAAATTTAAAACGAAACAAAACAAAAAAAACCACACTTAAAAATATTGGGGAGGGGGTGGGATGGGGCAGGGGGAGTGAACATGATGAAAAGCTGGGAAAACATCAGAGAAATGAAAAGAATGTCACTGCAATTTATAAGCAAAAGCTTGGCTTTTGCATATCAAGCCATATTTTTCATCATAAAAGAGTAAGGACAGTGATCCAACCTAAAACAACCACAGCATACAGCCGCTCGCACAGCCTGTAGCTCTATCCCCCCTATGTGGGGCTGAGAAAATGCAATGAGGACTACAGAGCAAACGGTCTGGTCTCATCAAGAGCCCAAGTCATAAGAAACACTTCAGCATGGTTGTCAGTCAGTTTTCTTCTTAAGAAATGATGGTTGCTTACTAAAACCAGCTAAAAAAGAAAAGCCCTGAAGTTCTTTGCAAATATTTCCATACTCTGTGAGCTACAGCTAAAGTTAAATCCCACTCAATGGGATGAAATCCCATTCCACTTTTCACTGAACTCAGCAAAAATCAATGCAATTGTTCATCCTGTGTAAAGCTGAATGTATAAATCAACACTAGAGTTGAAAAAAGTATTAATAAACATCAAGGTCAGCTAGTGGTATGGACTGACCACTTCCATGAATTATCCACTTATGAGCTCTATTGCTCTTCTGGTCCAATGTGGCTTTGGAGAAATAAAAAAATAAATAAATAAATAAATAAATAAATAAATAAA
>NW_024884142.1:70775225-70877892 GCF_019232065.1 Centrocercus urophasianus | reverse complement strand
GTTGCCTCATTTTCTCTCAAATTCAGCCTAGGAGAAGTTTCTCCACCTTCAGCACTTCTTCTCAACCTTCGGTTCTCCTTTAAGCCACTAAATCTCTCTCGTAACAAAGCACTTCGTGCAAACGCATTTCTGAGCTAGAGGCATTCTTATAAAGGCCTCCAGGATTTAGGAGTTATTGACTTTTAGATGCAAGATCCAGTCTTGCAGAGTTTTCAACATCCTCTAAAACATGGGTGCTATCCTTATTACCCAATTCAATTTATGCAAAACTAAATCTGTCCTGTAACACAGACCTAACAAATCCATTGCTTAGGTTCAGTTCCATTAAGTTAGAACCTTGAGCCCACTAGCTGAACTGGTATTAAATATTGATTTGTTTCACTTTACTAGAGCATTTGTGCAGTGGTACATTTTCAGGTGAGAACTTTTTATGCATGTCAAGGTAATGCTTTTATTTATTTATTCCAGGTGGGTTTCTTTTTGTTTGTATGTTTGCTTTTTTCAACTGACTCTTGTGGAAATATCTTTTGTGGAAATACCATAATGAATACCCAAGCATTTTCCACACTAAGGAAATGGATTTTAATAGGAAGAGAAGAAAAGCTTGACTAAAAAAATATTTTAAGCCATTTAAGAGAGATGAGAGAGTTGCCTCAACAAAAACACTGATTATGTGTACATAATCTATGGTGGTTTTATTAATATATGCTAGATTTATTAATAAATCAATAGTGTTTTTAATAATTCAATAACCAACAGGACGTTGCATTAATTTACTCTGAATAAAAAGTTTAAGCTTCTGAAGCAGAAGTGCAAAAATATGCATTCAGTACTCTCATTCTTCTTAGCATTTAGTGCTTGTTTGTTAATCCAATCTTCCCTTTAAAAATACACTCACTAAAAAAAGCACCTGATATGAATCAGGGTAGTTATTTTATAGAGAAAAAGAGTAACAAAATAATTGCAATAGTCCAGGTGACAGAAAGATATATACAAGGACTCCAAAAGAAGAAATTTTGGGTAATTTGAAGCCTGTGTATAATGTCTATTTGTACTCTGCCCTTCCAATTTTGCAGTGCTGCAGACAATCATTGCAGAAGCTCACTCTCCATTAATCCTATGAGAATACTCTCCAAAATGCTGATTCCCCTACGTGGTAAACGGGCCAACTGGCAAAAATGGATGTAAAAGCAATCTTATTACACACCTGTGTGTATGCAACTGTCCATCAAGCTGGCAGCAGTATATATCAATTACTCAGATTCACCTTGGTATTATGTGCACGGATCACACGGACACCCCACACTGTCAGTCTTCTTTGGTGTAATGCCTGGAACTAAAAACCATTGCAGAAGTGAAAATGGATAAACAAGGTCAAAGAGCACAGGTGGGATAAAGGACATCGAGTGCTGAGAGATGCTCAGATCTTGGCAACTTCTGTGCACACTGTGGGGGAAAATCAATTATTCTTTGTCTGCCTCAGATTACAACACTGCTGAGGAAGCTGAGTCAGAGGTTTGGAGCTGGAGTTTTTTCCCAAGAATCATCCGTCAAGGGTTTTGAGAATGCAAGACTTCTAAAAACAAACACGCTGACTATTTAAATTAGAGGAAGAAAATGATATCTTGAAGGAGACTGGAGGGAAGGAAAAAAAAAAAAAAAAAAAAAAAAAAAAGGTTTTTTTTTAAAACCAGTAAAACAGTCTTCCTGTGAAAGTAAAGTGGACAAGGAATGCCTTTGCAGTATCAGCTGTCATCCATTATAAATAAGGCTCAGCTCTTGTTGCTGCATTTGTCTTTTTTAAAGAGAAGCTTCTGAGCCCTGCCGGGAACTCCTCCCCCATCAGTCCAGGAAATCCAAAGCTGCTCTGCACCCAGCACAGCCAGGTGCTGGGCACATCACTGAATAAACACAATTTGTGTCGCATCACAGCTGTCTGACCTCATACAAAAATCACTTTGGGACCAGCAGGTGCATAGTCAATGGCTGCAGCAGTTGAGTTTTTTGTCTGTCATCTACTGCATGATTTTTATAGCTATTGCAGATAGGAACTGAGAAAAACAACACTACACCTGAAGACATTCAGCAGTCAGCAAGTGCACTATAGAACACAGACAGCGATCAAAACTCCCAAACACTGACCAGCAACCCACTCTGGAGGAGTCCCTTTAAGGAACAGGAAACCTTTTAACAGCAATACTGCGCTATGGAAATCACACTTATCTGCAGTCAGTTCTTCCTATGGTTTAAAAACAAATCTTCATGAAACAAAAGCAAATATTTATGGTGACTGCAGCCAAATCATGGAAAAGAGTAATAAGCACCAGCCTGAAAACCGATGCTACAGCTGGTGTTACGGAGACTTCCTGATCAAAAGGATCTTCTTCACTTGCAGTAAATGCACATTTTTCTCTAATTCTGCTTCACTTTTACAAGGTAATCTGTGACTGAGTGGGATAAAAATCCTTTCTGACAGCTTTTTGTCAGCTGACTTCATTTACTTCACAGCAGAATCATTGGCTTCCAAGTCCCACCCTGCCTGTCCTGTGAAGAACATTAACCTTCAGCAGAATACGATTTCCCTGAGAGTAGGTAGTGTAACTGATATCAGCAAGATCTTTGCTATCACACACTCAAACACAATGAAAGAAATACTGTTGTTTATAAAGCCAGCTAGAAAGACAATCATATCATCTTAAATTCCATACATAGATACAGGGAATACATATTTTATTCTTTATTGCATACGTGAGATACTTCAGCACTGGATATCAAATACAACAGATGACTGCTTGACCTGGAAAAGGGAAATTAAGGCTCTGTCCCTCCAAAAAGGGAGGAAACTCGCTTTATTCTTTCTAGAAAAGTACTACACCATCAGTCTCCTGTCTTTCAACCTCCACACCTCTCCCACTACCTTTCCCCATCAAATCCCCATCCTACTACTTTCCCCATCAAATCTTTCTAATCCCTGAACAGACTCAAAATCATCTCATCTGAACAAGACAAAACATCAAAAACACTGATCCATCTTGCCTACAGTTCTCAGTTACTCTCCACAAGATCAGAGTCAGTAGCAACAGGACAAGCTCACAGTTAAAGCCATTACTTGCAGTGTTAAGGTTCCAGGCCAAATGAAATGAATCCTAAAGAACATCATCTTCTGCTCAGCTTCACAGAGCCTTCCATGTTTCAAAAATCCTTAGGGATTCTCAACGCATAGTGGGGTCCAAAAACAAATAATAACAACCTTTATAATAGGAAAGGCCAACAGTGCATTAATGACAACTTAATTCGATTCTTTTTTATTTTTTAAACTACACGACCAAAACAAAACAAAAGAAAAAAAAAAAAAAAAAGCTAACCAATTAAGGATTATTAATTGTTAATGTAATTAAGGAAATTTGAAATCATTCATAGTCCTGCCACTTTGGGATTCATTTGTATGGAATTATTTGTAAGTAGCGTGATGAACAGAATTTAATAGCAAGAAGATTGGCATGGCCTTGGTATTTGTAAATTGCCAAAGCTAGAAGTATTTCCATGCTCAAGCAAGTCTAATAGGAGATATGTTATCATGTGATAACAAAACCAATAACATAACCACTTAACCAATCCTGGAAAAAAAAAAAAAAAAAAGGAGTTCTGTTATTGACATCAGAGGATATTTAGAACACACTGAAAAGTTCTGATAGATTTAAAATCGGGCTATTAAAAAATCATAGAGTTGATGCAAATTACAAATATATCTGATTAAAAATGATCTTCTTGTAGATATTTTACATTTTAAAGTGTTTTAATTTTTCAGAAATATTTTTCTTTACAAGTTAGCCACTCCTTCCTACTAAAATAAGTCAGGTGATAGCACCACCAAGGTGACACAGGTAACCCTCCTGCATTACTATGGGTAGGCATAGTAACTGAATCTTTTTAAATTTAAAAAGAATAGCTACTTTGCTAGTAGTTTTTCAAAATTCAGAAATATTTCTCAAAAGGATTAGTGCCATTGGTGGTTCGGTGGTTCTCTGGCTCCATCCACTCTTCCACCTGCACTCATTCAAACAGCAAGAACTGATTTGATCAGAAATTCTGAAACTCTGTATTTATGCTTCACTCAATGCAGAATAATACTTCCTCTCAAAATCAAAGACAATCTGCTTCTTTCAGGCTGACTGATTGCTCTGTACGTCTGCTAAAATTACCAAGCTGCAAAGTTCTCCAAGCATTAATAAAACATAATTTTAGGGCAGCGTAGCCCAGTACTATACAGTTTTACAGCTTCTTTGACCTGTACTTAGTTTTTCTGCATTGATTAGTTTGTAATAATCTCATATAAATAAATAGTAGTAAGGAGTTTTTAATAAAAAAATAATGTGGTTTTCCCACATTCTTTCCATTTTCCATGCAGGTATAGATCACTGTGCTGTCATTTCCCCTCTGCTTTCTTATCTCTAGACACTGCCATTACACCCACCTATTGTCTGATATGTGTATCGCATTCTAAGCACCTCATCATGGCTGTATCAGCTTTTTCCTTTGATGATGGAGCAGGCTGTACTGATTTCTGCAGACGTACAGCAAGCATTACCATAACAGCTAAGCAAAAGATAACTACTACCTCACAATGAAAAAAAAAAAAAAAAAAAAAAAAAAAGCCTGTGATGATGTGAAGTTTAAACTAGAAACAGCCTAGAGAGCACCTTCCTCAGGAAAAGAGCAAAGAAGGTATACTCAGCCAATTTTTCCCAAAAGAGACTCCTCCAAATTGTTTGAAAAAAGTATACCTATGTTAAATAGATTGGCCGAAAAAAATCAAAGCAGAAGTAATTTAATTTATCAGAAACTTCCATTTTATATCTCTATATCTAATCTCTATTTTCGAGCTAATAGGCAGTGCTGTAACACAGATAACTGCAGAAAGGCAAAGAAATGCTCCTCCTCCCTCATAGAATCATAAAATCGCTCAGGTTGGAAAAGATCTCAAAGACCATCAGGTCCAACCACAACCTAACCATACTACCCTAACTAACAACACTCCATTAATCATGCCCCCAAGCACCACATCCAAACGGTTTAATAACACATCCAGGGATTGTGACTTAGTCACCTTCCTGGGGACCTATTCCAGTGCTTTACAACCCTTTCTATGAAGAAGTGTTTCCTGATATCCAACCTAAATCTCCCCTGGCACAACTTGAGGCCATTTCCCCTGGTCCTGTCACCTGTCACCGGTGAGAAGAGACCAAACTCCCTCTTGCTGTAAGGACCTTTCAGGTATTTGAAGAGAGCAATAAGGCCTCCCCTCAGCCTCCACTTCCCCAGACTAAACAGCCCCAGTTCCTTCATTCCCTCCTTGTAGGGCATATTCTCCAAGCCTTTCACAAGCTTTGTTGCCCTTCTTTGGACCTGTTCTTAGCTTTGCCCACCCTCACATTAACATAGCTCTGCTGTATTTTGCAGTTGGAAATCATGATATCTATCCAGTCCCTCTATTATTTTCATGTCCCCTCATTAAATCAACCCTAAGTACTCCAGTGCAGGATACAAGAGTAGCAGAGCTACTTGGCAAAGCTTTTTCTCCAGACATACAATGAAGATCATAAAACCACACATTTGTTCTGTAATATGCACAGCCTGTGCAGAGTAAAACAGAGTTCCATGCAACCATTTGCCTTTCCTACAGGAGCTTTTCAGTTTAGGGACACTTAATGATACTAAAAGATTGCTTTAAAATAAATTCAAAAACACTCTTTACCCAGAGGTATAGCAAGATTCTGTACTATGCTGCATCAAAATTTGTGGATACAGACAGCACTTGTAGCTTCAAAGACTGAGACAAATCTATGGAGCAGATCATAAATGACTGCCGATAGAGAGAGCTCGGCAGGGAGCACCCTGGCAACCCTCATGCCTTGGTGGATGCTGAGGCAGTGTAAGAGAAGGGAACTCAGAAAGAGACAAAGTTCACATTCTCCCTAAAGAGAATTTCGTACACTAATGATTCAAAACATTTCATTTGGACGCTTACTAAACTTTCACAGCCTCAGAGCTCAATTATTTTAAAGCCATTTCAGTGTGAATTCAAAACTCTGGATTGACTGTACTCGGAACTACAAAGCTTTTGAACTGAAGAATTCTGAGAACCCAAACAAAAAAAACTATGTGAGCAAATCAAGCATGTACCTGAGCAACTCTGCTGTCCTGCCGAATATTGGCAACTTCAAATTGTGATTATAGGGTTAAAACAGTAAGATGGAAATAAAAGAGATAGCAACAGTAGCATTAAGCCCAGAGGTTTACCATGTTAAAAGTGAGATGCCAATACTACATCTGCCTCACAGCACCTGCTTTTCACACAATGACAAGAAAAGTAGAGTGTGTTCACCCAAAGGAGAAATGGAGAAGTTTTTGTACGACTGCAAAGGCTCCCTGACTTGCCTTGCACTACAAGCATTTCTGGGGCAGAGCCACATGCAAGGTGCTGCCACCCACATTCAGGTCAGATTCCAACTGGCACCACATCTCTCCGATGCAGATTTGGTCCTCCAACTTCCATCTTTCTTTTGGGTGCAATACCACTGTTTCCAAGTGGCATATGCACCGACCAATTCATTCGTCAACTCTCAGGCAAAGGACAGACCAAGTTTCATCCATCTTTTTAATCATACTTGGAGACCTTGTAATAACGTTCTGGTACTTTGCCCCTCTCCAGATCACTTTTCTTTCTTTCAATGACTTTCAATTCCTACATTTGTCAAAAGAGAAGGTTTCAAAACAAAGATCTGTAGGACAGTTTAGAAGGCAAGAGATTAACCAGGTATTTTTGAAAAATTCCTCCATCCTTGCTACTTTTGGCCACTACTTCTCCCCCAGTTTGCTGAAGGTGTTCTTTGGCAGAACTGTTGATCTGGGCAGAACTATCCCACTATCTGAATCTCATTTCAGTTATTTCAGATTTGCCCAAGTACATCATCAGGTCGTTCACTCATACCCATACCTGCACCTTTTACTTGCACTAAGTCTACAAGTCTTCCAAAGCAGACTCAGTACAAATCAGTCTGACCGTGGATGTCCACTCTGGGTTTGCTTAGTTTCTCTTTGCTGACTGTTAGCCCAAAACAATGTCAAACTGCCACTTCCTATTGGCAGAGCCTTAGAAAGGAGCATCTGTTCCCAGAAGCTATTTCCTTAAGGAAAAAAAATCCTGGCTTATACAAGAGAGCTGTGATGCAAGTCAGCATGTAGGTGGTTGCCATCCTGCAAGTTTAGAACTTTTGAAAAAATCCAGTGATCCTGCTAATACTTGCAAACTCCCATAAAAACTCATAGATTAGAAATATTAAAGATATATTGAGAAATCAAGGTTCCTTTCCTTATATCTTTACCCTAGCAACACACATAAAAAACTCTGCATAATCCAAGTGGAAATAGGTGGAATGTGAGTTCTTAACTATCATATTTATTTGTATTTTTTCCTGATCTAGGAAGCAACAAAAAAGGGCTATGAAAAACTGCGATCTACATTGCTTGTTTATCAATTATAAATAACAGGTTTTTTGTTTGTTTTTTAGAATCACAGAACCATATGGGTTGGAAGGGACCTCCAGAGATCATCGAGTCCAACCCCCCTGCCAAAGCAGGTTCCCTACAGCAGGTCGCACAGGTAGGCATCCAGGCGAGACTTGAACATCTCCAGAGAAGGAGACTCCACCACCTCCCTGGGCAGCCTGTTCCAGTGCTCCGTCACCTCACTGTAAAGAAGTTCTTGCACACATTTGTGCGGAACTTCCTATGTTCCAGTTTCTGGCCGTTTCCCCTTGTCCTGTCTCCACACACTGCTGAAAAGAGTCTGGCCTCACCACTCCGCCCCCCACACCTTAGATATTTATAGACCTGGATCAGATCCCCTCTCAGTCTTCTGTTTCCAAGGCTGAACAGACCCAGTTCACTCAGCCTTTCCTCATAGGAGAGATGCTCCAGGCCCTTCACCATCTTCGTGGCCCTCCGCTGGACTCTTTCCAAGAGATCCCTGTCTTTTTTGTACTGGGGAGCCTAGATCTGGATGCAGTACTCCAGATGAGGCCTTATCAGGGCAGAGTAGAGGGGGAGGATCACCTCCCTCGACCTGCTGGCCACGCACTTTTTGATGCTTCACACAAATGTACCATACGCACTATACATTTTCACATTAAGGAGGGACTGAATTTCCAGTTTTTGTTGCTGAAAGTAAACTTATTTTCTTCCTCTTAACAATTCTGCTCTTCTTTCTTTTTTGCTGTATTCTTTCTCAGCCTTCCCTGATCACTCAGACCACTGCCATGCTGGTACTGTAAGTATTACCTTCCCTCCCTCCCCCCCCCAAACCCAGTCTACTTTTTTGCTGATTTTGCAAGTTTCACTGATTTATCACACAACTAGATTACAGCCAGAATTAGCAAAAGATAAGTTATACATGGCATGCAGTCTGATGCAAAGAAAGAGGGGAAAATCACTGCTGTTAGTGATCAGCAACAAAGCTTTGTCAATTTCAATCAAATTCTAACATCAATCTCCAGCCTTACAGCTCCCAAAGTCTTCAGATGAGATGTTGAATCTGCCATGATCAGTAATCTACCTTACAAACTGCTGATAGCCTCTGCTCCAAAGAAGGCTGCACTCTAAATAGATATGGCAAACAGCAGCAGGAAGACATCACAACTCATCCAACATCTCAGTTGTGGGGTCAAGAGGAGAATTTAGCATCTTTATTCTCAGATTAGTATCGAGTTCTAAAAACACTCAGATCTGAAATTTCTGAGGTTTTCTGATGTGTTTCCCCATCACAGAGGTCCTGATAGATCTTTGGACTGAATTCATTCAAGCAGTAAGCAAATCTTTAGGGTCTTAAAGAGTATTTAAAGTGGATCCAGCCACAAACATCAGTTGCACATTCTGTTCTACTATTGCCTGATCAGACTGGTATTAGCAAAGATATCAATTGCAACAGGATAAGTTCCAGAAAAAGAAATAATCCCATCTATTCATAAAAATAAGTTTTCAAAATAGTGCATTCTATTTACACGTGAAGACGTAGGGAAGCAAGCAGTCCGGTTCATAAAAGTCAAAATCCAAAGGAGATTCTCCTCCAAGATCATTCTTCTAAAAGGAGGTCAACATGCAGAATCATAAATTTAGACATGAAAAAATACACTATTCTAGACAGATTTCCTATCTGTTTCCTGTTTCACAAGCTTCACAACAAGGTTGGATATCAGGGGGAAATTCTTCACAGAGAGAGTGGTGAGGTGCTGGCACAGGCTGCCCAGAGAGGCTGTGGATGCCCTGTCCCTGGAAGTGTTCAAGGCCAGGTTGGATGGGGCCCTGGGCAGCCTGGTCCAGCTATTAAATGGGGAGGTTGGTGGGCCTACATGTGGCAGAGGGGTTGGAGCTTCATGATCCTTGAAGTCCCTTTCCAACCCGGGCCGTTGTGAGTGATTCTGTGTGTGAAGTGGAATATTTAGTCAGGCAAATAAAGATGCCATAATTCCAGTAGCACAAAACATTTGCACTACTATTTGGTAACTGATTAGAACAGAAATATTACAATACAACAGAGCTATCATTTTCTTCTTGCACAAACCACTATAAAGTGGTGATCTCTACAAGCAGGACAACGCAGAAGCCCATTGCTATGCTCACCAGTCCCTGCTTAGCATACCAGCATACCATGCATTGTATATATGTTATAATATCAACCCACTTTGACGCTGCATCCTATCTCCCTCCCACTATTCATCCTGTTATGCCCATTCAGCAGCAGCCCCAAACCTCACTCAGGAACCCCTTAGTACCACAGCAGATAATATATCTTGTGGTGCAACAATTTTACCATGGTCCTTCCAAATCCATACCCAGCTAAACACATAAAACCTTAACCTCAGTGCTGAAAGCAGCAGCTCCTGCCAGAACGGACTCGGGCACAGCTAGAGAGTCCTTAGAAAATAGCACTGAAAATAACTAAAAGATCCACTTGAAGTCAACAGGCAATCCAAAGGTATGCATTTACGCCAGATGAAAATGTATCCTAAACCAACAAGCTCTTCCACACAGGGTTAAGCATAACTGACATTCCTAATATCTCCATTTTTAGCATGATCTATTACAGTTGTAACCTGAAAATGCAAGAAGCAGTGGAGAATTAAATCTGAAAGCCCTTTAGAAACACATCCTGATTAACGGAGTAATAAGAAACTCAGGTAAGATCATCACATTTGACTAACCTGTCTGAACTTTAATGGGTTGTTTTTTTTTTCTTTTTTTTTTTAGAAATAAACCAGAGAACGTTACAGCTCAAAAATTAAAATCTCAGTGTTAAACTTGTTGTTTTTTAATGAATTTATCAGTCTTCCTTAGCTCCCTGGTTTACAAAATAAATGTGCAATTACCCTGGTAGAATGAAAATGTGAAATCTAACATCCTAACAGCCTCATCAAAAATACTGGCTTTCTGGCATGATGTCAGCACGAAAGAACGCCACAACTGAGAGATGTGTGCTTTGTCCCCTCTCTTTTAAACCCTTTCTTATAAACAACAGAATATCTTCCCTGACAAATACATGCAGAATGAGAAGTGAGAGTCCACAGACTGTATTTACACAGTCCTCCTCCACATTATGTGTTTGAAATCAGTGGATTTCTATTAACATAAAACAATTTCATAATATCTTTCAGCTTATTTGCTAGATAACCAACATATATATAATGATATAAAGCTTTCTAGCTCACAATATTTAAAATAATAATTAAAAAAAAAAATTAAAAGCCAGGAATTGAATACTAGGTATGGGATAAGTTGGAGGTAGGGAAAAAAACAGTGATCACCTTCCTCATAACATATTTATGTATATTTGTACATAACAACCTGCAAGCAAATACTGAAACCATTACATATTCTTCTGCTGAGAAAAAGCATGCATTTCAAGCCTAATTGGACTAATAGGTTCATATTACTAAATTTGCTGTCAGCAATGCATTACTATCATAATGCTGCAATTTCAGGGACCTACTAAAACCTGTTGTGAATAATTGATTTTTTTTTTCCATTTAGAACACAAAGAAACCCATTTTGCCCTCTTAATGTCAGAAGAGAATAAAAGCACTCAGAATGCAGTCTTCTTCAGAGTTTCTTTTACTGTGCTTTTAAAAAGTCGAGCTAATTGCTGAGAATAATTTATTCTGGGGTTTACTTATCCGTTCTTTGTAAATTCCACATTACCAAAGTGCAATTACAGTTCTCACTAGCAAGTCCTCTGTGAAGTTTTATGAACACTTTAACAAGTGATTGTGCGTTACACAAAATTTTCTCAAAGTCCTGGGGCACGTCATCTCAATCGTGTGCTGTTCTTCCTGACTTTTGACTACATGACCTCACCTTGTGCCACTTTGTTTTAATTTAGTATACATTTTTCATTAAAAATCCGATTTTATTTCTCACTAAAGCGAATTTTATCTAAAAACAAACTAACAAAAAACCCACAAAGCTGCAATACACTGGATTGGTGCATAATAGATAATTTTGCAGCTGCCCAGCTACTCATGAACTGTGAATGAGAGAGAAGTAGAAATAGACTGAGTCTTGCTCTCAGTTTAATTCAGGACATCCTTATGCTGTTGATCAGCCATATTTCTGAATTCATTGTCATGGGTTCTGCTCTTCTAGGATCTTACTCTACTCACAACATTTAAAACACAGCTTTGGAATTAAGAAAGAAAATCTAACATGTTTAATGGAAGAGAAAATCTAAGATGCATCGTGAAGTTGCCCAAGTTTCACTTTTGAAGAGAACTAAAACTACACCTTTCACAAAATTAAATTGATGCATTCTGGCTCAAAAGGCAAGGGTTGAGAGCAGATTGGTCAGTTTGGACAGTTTCCTTCTGAAACTATATTGTTTTTCTCTCTATCCTTTTTTTTTTTTTTACCATAGCACTGGAATAGTAGCCTCTATCTCTGCAGTGCACTCAGTCATGTGAAACCCATTACCATGTCATAGCCTTCATTACAAAAGGCACAGTTCACCAGGTAGCTTGGCCGCTAGAAAGATCAAAATGTCAAAGAAAAGTGTAGCTGATAGCTTTATTTTACTTAAAGTATTCAACTAAATTATTTACTTCGATTTCATTCAAATAGACTGAAAATACCCATTTTAAATTCTATTAATTGAAATGATGAGTGAAAAGACCTCTAAGATCTGTCCCACAGCATATATCAGTTTTGGAGGAATTCTATTTTTTATCTGAAATTAAACTTTCAAGTAAAATATTTCTAACCAGCTCTCTTTCTTTATTTCTCAATTCTTCTACATACTGTTCCACTTATATTCCACTATGCGATTTCTCATCAGTTCAGTTTTTCCATCTGAATTTGTCTCTGCCCCCTCTGTCAGTTCCTTCAATTTTAACATTTTTCTGAGGATATAGGTTTCAAAATTCTTAATGACCAAATATCCTTTACTGGAATCTGTGGTTATAATTACAATAATGCTTTCTGACATTGCTGTTGTAATGTAATTGCTTTTTTTTATTTTGCACCTGAGAATGATTTTTTTTTTTTTCTTTTTCCACCCATGCTGCCAATACTCAAAGCTAAAATTTTTTCACTGCTTCCACACACTCTCTTCACCTCCCTGATTTTCGTTTTATCTGATGCTGATGTGAATTTGGTACTCAGGTCACTGATATAAGCACAGAGCACTCATACTCTAAAATATTGTCATCTAAATTGACAATGCAAAGTACAGCAAAAGAACATCTGAAGAAATTCTGTGAGTTGATTATACCTCTGCATCATCCACTTACTGCCTTTTTTCCTCATACTTCTAGAGTCTGCAAAATATTTATGGTACTTTTTACTGAAACTTTTTGTGATTTTGGATGGAGAATAGAAAGGCTCGAATTTCTTGTCGTTCTTCAACCTAATGGAATCTCTAAAAAAATCCCAGTATGATTAAATATTGTAATTACATGTCTATTGTTCAATCTTCAAACCTTCTGGGGCATGAAATTAAACAATTCTGTAGTTTCTGTGTCTTTGAAGTGTCTTGGAAAACATCATAGAGGACTGTCACTAAAACACTTCATCCTGATTTGCCTGCAGACAAAAGTGAGTAGGGTGAAACCAGCAGAGGAGGAGAAGAAAGGACAGCAGTGAATAAGGAATGACAACAAGGTGCACCACCCCTGAACTGTATATTTTCCATTTTAAAACATACTTGCGTGATTGATTCACTGAATCCAAAGTATAAGCTCAATTTACAGAATTTCTTTCCTTCCTCTACATCAAAACTCAGTGTACTGCCCAAAGCATGGCAAGTTCATCTGTCCAGTGAACCTTGCTGGCCCTCTCTAGCATGCCCAACTGGTACATCAGTGACATGAAGGGAAGATCGATAGCGTGGATACTGTGGGACAGTGCTTCTTAAGAGATCTAAACCACAAGGGTAAGGAAGAAATCAGACGTAGGACTATCTGTGAAAAAGAGGAATATTTTTTTCCGGAAACAGAGAAATAAAAAGCTGAATTTTTCAATACTTTTTCCAGTAGAAAAGGGTAAAAAGAATAAACTTGCTCAGGAGTAGTGGGAAGTTGATCTAGAGAGGACAAGTTGGTGATCCATTTTTGAGGAGAAACAAGAGATCTTTCTACTGGAAGCCTGTAACTGTACCTGTACTGTAACTTTGCCTACACAGACTCATAAACAGAAAATGTTTAGATGCCAGAGTCAAGAAAGAAGGGGCAACAAGGAATCATTTACCAAAACCACGAAATCCAGACCAAAGATCATTCAGACACTTGAACACAAGCAGTACAGGCAAAGACTGCAATTCTCCTGAAAGTAGAATATGTTGACACACGTTTTCTGCAGTTATGTGGTCTTTTCATCATTTTACATTACAGAGCTTTGGGTACTGCTTGACATCAGATCCTTTCACAAAATTATATTAAAATCTGCCACATAGCTGCGTTCTCAGCTCTTGTCACAAGAAAGCAAGAGTATTAGCCCTAAGAGCAATGCTTACTGTATTACCCACTTAAACTCATCCATCCAGAATCATGTATTTTACTCCTAATAATACCACACTGTGGGATTTTGAAGTGGATAAATACTACATGAAATGAACAAACACTAATTGCAAGCTGGGGGATGACTTGGTTCATTAAAGAAATCAGGTTTTCAGCTTGAGTGAATCAAAGGAATGTGTGTACTCATACCACTATAATAAGGTCGCACTACTTCCAAAATTGTTAGTACCACCTCAAAGAGCACAATATTCCTTTCCCAGATAGGTCTTGCCTGCAGGCAGTCATTTTAACTTTTCCTATGTCTACTTGCTTTTTCTGAAACCCACTGAAAGATTTCTTAAATATCTAACAAACCATATGTTAGACCCCAAGGGGAGCTGAAGACAACAGCAGAGCTGCCCAAAAAGTTACTAGATACTATAATCTGCACAGTTGGGATGCAGAAGCCTGCAGATCATGCTAATTAAAGGAGAAAAGGGAAGAGGTTGAAAATGGTCTCTCTCTAAATGAGCCTGCTACTAACAGAGGTTCAGTTAAAACATATTAAGTTTTTCTATCTAAAGAGAAACAGAAGGTGAAATAGAAGAAATTATTGAAATGTAACGTTTGCGTATCAAATGAATCAATTTTCCTAACTACATGTAAATTATTCTTGTTTCCCAAGGCTATTTTTCACCATTGATAAACTACCATGTTATGACTGAAGCCACACTAGAATCTCTCCTATAGTACAGTCTTATTCTGAGAATTTAAAGATAAATGCCCTGCCTTCCCACTAGCTCACCCTACAGACAAGAGTTTCACCTAACAAAAATAACTTCAGTGGTGTCAAGACCCACTCAGACTTTTTTAAGTGTAATACAGTTAGCACACATACCTTAGGTTTCCTTCCCATGAAATAAAGAAGCCTGTCTTGATACATAGATGTTTATGAATCTTAGAAGAATACTACTGAACATAACATAGATTATGTTTATTATTAATAAAAATTTTTTATCCAAAACTTTATCGCATCAGCTTTTCTTATTTCGCTCATTTTATGTTAAAATTTATTGGTTTTACATGACAGTTTTAAGGCTTCAGTGATATGACGTGACTGCTGGCATACTAACGGTGTGGAGCTGTATAGTGTCAAGTTGGAAGACTCTCAACATCTTACAGAAAATCCAATCGTGACAGACTTCCTAGCAAACCTCATAAACCAGGTTGGATCCTTCCCTCCCCTCTCCCACCTTTCTTCCCATAGCTAACAACAAATACATCTCACTTGGAGATACAATATTAACTAGACCTCATGCTTTGCTCAAAACTGATTCAAATAACACCTCTAACAAAGGTAAAACAAGTTGTGTTCCTTTTGCAACCTACTGTACACATTTCCATGTGATACATCTCCAGACACTGAATTAACATTTAGCTGTCTATAGAGTAAAAAAATGATAGATATAAATATTTAATTGGGATGCATGTTCCTAGGGTTAGACTGGTCACTAATTTGAAACCAACACAGCATTAAGCAGTCGCTTCAGGATGAAAGTATTTGGAGCAGTTTGCCCCTCCGCTTCTTTCTCAAAATAGTCTCCCCCTTTAAAAAAGACCACATATATTTTAAAAAATCAGACATTTACAGGCACTCATGTGGCACCATCTTGATGTTAATCCAGATTTTGTCACTCTCTAATTACAAAGTGGCACTATCCTCCAAATTACTACTGATTGATTTAAATCAGTAGTGGATTCTAATAGCATGTAATTATAAAGTAACTACTGAGCAAATGAATCAAAGCTGAGGATAAACTCTTCCGTGAAGCAACCTTTTCTCATCACAACTCCCCAGAGAAATTCTTATTCATGACAAAGATGGCATCAACAGTAACGTTGTGTGTGATAAATTACAGGAAATTACAGGGATTGGGATTTCTGATTTGGTTTCCTAAAAAAGAATATCACTTTCCTCCTAAGTATCAACTGTTTTGAACCAAACAATACCAAGTCATCACAGGAAATTCAGTACTTAAGGTAAGTAGAAAAGCCAACGGAATTTTCTAAAAGCAACTGTCCACTACTCGCAACAGCTTCAGTAGTCCTTAAGAGTGATCGTACATTTGAATTTTTGCAAGTTTGGTTACGGAATATTAAAAAATCAGAAGCCAGACTTTGCTCTTATTCATGATGCATCTACATGATTGCACACATAAGGCTAACTACTACGTTTTTCAGGACTGGTTAATAGCTAATAAAATAGTATCTTGTAAATTGCTTACATTTAATGGAATACAACAAGCCCCTAGGAACAAAATATACCCATGGTAGTCATCTTCCCAAATCACATCCAAGCAAAAAAAAAATTCTCAAGCATAATATATAATTGCGTTGTCTCACCTAGAAATATTATTTCTATTTGTATTGGCAAATTAAACCTAGGCAGAAACACAAATTAATGAGAAACTACTTAAATGCTATCACTGAAGTTATTTTTTAAGTAGTTTGCTCAGATACTCTGTGATTCTGTTTGTATACAAAACATTGAAAAAAAAACTTCAATTCTCACATTGTCTATTGTAACTTTTTCATTGCTTACATGCATTTACTCTGTGTGGTAAGCATGAAAATTAGATATTTGCAACAAGAATCTAATAAATAACATTGTTGTCTGTAAATTATTCAGATATTATTAATCTATGCACAATTATACTGTTCCATATTTGAGGTGTACATTCTATGTACCATTACATTATTCACATTTTTCCTCTATCCTTTGATTACGTAATTGTTTGAAACTGAAGGCTCTCTAGCTGCCCAGTGCAAGTTCTCTCATTATGCTGCAGGATTCAGACAGGCTATGCCTAATTCCTTTGTTTTAATGCACTGTAGAATGAGACTGAATAATCCACTCACTTGCAGTGCATTCAAGCTGTCAGTAAGTCCAAAGTAAATTAGACAGGGTCACACATCAGTGCTTAAGTGGAAGATTTATCACTTTTGATTTTTTTCCTTGCAACATTCTGCTCTATTTTGCTGCTGTAACTACAATTTGCATTTTGTGGAACATCCTAAGTTGGAAAGGACCAACAAGGATCACTGAGTCCAAATCCTGTCTCCACACAGCACCACCTAAAAATCAGATGGTATGTTTGAGAGCACTGTCCAAACACTCCTTTAACTCAGGCACTTGGGGCCATGCCCATTTCACTGCAACCTGTTCCATTCCCACCACCTTCTGATGCAGAACCTGTCTTCAAACCCCAGCTGCCCCTTTCCTGAGATCTCCATGCTGTTCCTTCTGGTCCTGTCACCGTCACAGAGATCAAAGCTCAGCCCCTCCATCCCCAACCTGACGAAGCCATAGGCTGCCATAGGCTGCCATGATACTTCCCCCTCAGCCTCTTCTGCTCTGGACTTCAGCCACTCCTCATACATCTTGCCCTCTAGATCCTTTGCCATCTGCATAGCCATAGCCTTCCTTAGGACACTCTCTAACAGTTTTATGTCCTTTTTGTGTTGCGGTCCCTAAAAGGGCACCCAATGCTGGAGGTCAGTCTACACAGCACAGAGGGGGACAACCCCTTCCGTTGCCTGGTGGCAGGGGTTGGCCTTGTGCGCTCCAGGGTGCGGTTAGCTCTTTGGGCTGGCAGGGCACACATTCCTGAAATCATTTCCTGAATCCCGAGTTTCCACTAAAAAGCTGAAATACTGAGGAGCCCAATTTGAAACTCCCAAATGTCAGGTAGCTCAGCTGTCACACAGAGCAAAGAGCCCTGCTGAAGCTGTAGCCTAACTGATAAACACTGAGCAGTCCTAATCAGTAGTGGTTCAAACCAATGTCCTAGAAAAAGATTAGAAGCTTCGATCTTTGTTACAGGTCACTAGGCAATCTTAGCACCAGCAAATACAGTTTGTACTGACCTAACTCCTCAGCAGTGACCTGAACATCCGTTAGGCAGAAGGCATTGCTGAAGCTCTGAAAGGAGCTGCATTTCACAACAAATGTGATAGGTTTTAAAGGAAAGGGTCTTACAGGATACCAGAGTGCTTCATACATGCCATCCGCTACATTTTGATTCTCTCTGCACACAGCTCTTCTTGCCTTAGCTGTTGCACAAATTTTTTCTGTGAACAGTCTTTTTACGTGATAATGAGAAGAGTGGATATTGGCCTCTGCTAGTGAGCAGTCCCAGCTCTTCCACAGGCCCAACAGGAAAAAGCTAGCCATGGGATCCCTCCGTGAGCCCACACAAGGGAGTGAAGAAAGACCTGAGTAACAAAACCTCCTTAAGAGTCAGGTCAGCAGAAGTCTGAGATTATAAAGCACATCGCTTACTTCCAAAGGATGCTAAATCCAGGTCAAATTTATTTTCTGAAACAAAGAGTCTAGCTTTAATTACTTGTATATGTAGTTAGCTCTAACTACTTGAATTTTGTCAAAGATGATTTTACAAAAGTTAAAAGTGTTGAGTGTTTGAGGGATTTTCACTCTGAACTCAAGCTCTGAGACACACAGGGGAGAATGATTTTTTAAAATTATTATTTGATTAGCTGATCTTGAGTTATTTTCAAAAGAAGCAAGCAAAATCACATTAGCTGAAATCAATAGGTGATGTATTGAATGAGCATACAGTTGGCAATGTACAACATTTTTATACCTAAATGAAGTTTCTGTCTAGTAAACGAAGAGAGATCTGCTTAAATCCCAAACATATTTAATTAAAATAAGGTAATTATTGCAGAGTTATATTTGAACAGACAATACAGTTGCAGCAATTATCTATAATTATGCAGCTCCAATCACAGGATAATGGAGGTTTCAATGTCACTAAGCACAATAAGGATAATCACTCTTTCCATTATTCTGATGGGCATGTAATTAGCAACTTAAAAAGAAAAAAAACTTCATGGGGACATAATAGCCAGACTTAAACTAATAGAGAGTGATCAAGGTATTCAGGAAAAAAAAAAGGAAATGCATTACGTTCAGTACATTTCATACCCAGCTGAATTGTCATGTACTTCCCGCAGAAATAGCATTTATTCCAAGATCACAATAAAGGAACTTAATTTGGTTGAATAAAATCCTATGCTTGCTGAACACGACCTTATGATAGTAGTATTTAATGACACAATTGAAAAAGCCTTAGATAAAAATCTCTGCTATAACAGAGGAAGCTCACATCCAGAACAGCATCAAAGTCACAGGTTCATTTAAATGACCCATTCTTAAGTATTTCATCCTTGGTCTGAGGAAGATAAAATTTGAGCCAAAATATACAGCTTTTTTGAAATACCTAACTGAAAACCCAACAGGGAAGAGAGCAGAAATATTACAATTGCAGATCGTACTCCGGGGATAATGCAATTCCCCATTGCAAATTTCTGCTGGTTCTGCCTTCAGATTGTCAGTTTTTCTGCAGTTCACCTTTGGCACACACAGCAACAGCTTCCTGACAAGAACGAGTGTATCTAAGAGTGAGACATCACCATACACTGGTCTGCTCCTCAGATTGAACACCAGATGCTATCTGCCAGAAGACTAGAAGCAAAACCTTTATTTCTGCCGGCAGTGAGGCACGTGTCCAGGCTGCACCAAAAAAAAGTGGTCTTGTTCAACCAGCTCAACATGGCTGCCCTACCACCTGACTGCTATCAAGTAATCTTGCCCTTGAGGCACTCAGT
Source organism: Centrocercus urophasianus (assembly GCF_019232065.1). Classification (NCBI taxonomy): domain Eukaryota; kingdom Metazoa; phylum Chordata; class Aves; order Galliformes; family Phasianidae; genus Centrocercus; species Centrocercus urophasianus. The sequence goes on along the minus strand of NW_024884142.1, from coordinate 70,858,162 downwards.
ACCTCTGTTGAGGCTGCCAAACACTGCTCAAAATCATACACTTCCTGCCTGGTGGGAATGAGAGAGACAGCCCACCTCCACTTACTCTTTCCAGTCACCTGTGAACACTGTGGTGCCTCAATTTACTTTCTGCATGGTTAGAACAATCTTATTTTAGGCATGCTACTGACACATCTAAGCACAGACAAACAGCGAGAAGGAGAGATCTACAGATGAGGAATAGCGGACTGAATTGCCCCTTGGAATACAGTGGCTCTTGGATCTGTGCTCCTAGGGTAACTGAGCTGCATTCCTGAAGCAAGGTAGAACAAGTGTAGATGAGTGTCTCTTGCTCTCCATCCTTCATAAGGGTAGGCACAGCAAAGAAAAAGAAATAAGGGGGAAGCTACCTGGACATGGTTGCCACAGCATCACACTTTTCCTCACCCAGTACACAGATCAAAGTTTCAGGAAGACTGACAGATCTTTTGCTGTTCCTGGACCCAAGCTGGAATTTTTCCTCTCTCCTGATGCCTGTGGGACATAAAAGATACTGCCAAGATACCTCCTTGCACATTGGCCAAGGCCTCAAGAAGATGCAGCTGTCTTATTGGAAAGGAATATCTCCTTTTAATCTATGCAAAACTTGGCAGATACAACAATGTGGTTTTAGAGTGAGATTTTAAACTGACAGTCAATTCTAGAAAAGGACTTGGCAAGCTCCCAGATTTGTGACTCCTGTGAACAGCGCAATCTTTTTTACCCATTTTCAGGACCAGAAGTTTATTGAAGAGTCAGAGTTTTTCACACTTCCAGACTGTGAGCTGGAATAACAAATACTAAAATATCTTGTTTTTCAATCCTTGGCCTAGACAGAAATTATATGCAACACAAAGAAAATACATTTGTTTGGGGTGGAGATGTGGGTAGAGAATACATCACTCTTACACATTTGCAGCTATAGGATCTGAAAAAAACTCCATTGAAAGAAGTAAAGGTTTTAAATGCCTCTTTTCCATGTTCCCCCACCCCACCCCCTCGTGTTTAGATTTAAAAGAAAACTAAGGAAACAGTGCTTTTAACAGAGACTACTGAGACCCACTGCCAGGCTAATAGCTTTACCTCTGCAATATGTATTTGGATTTGAGACTCAGCAAATACTCAAGTGACAGATTCACCCCAGCTACATTGCTCTGCCCTTAGGCTGTTCACCATATGCCAGAAGCCCAGTGCTGCAGCTTCTTTCCCAATCTAGGAGTTGGACAAGCAGCTAGGGCAGGCCAGCCAGAGTTGAGACCTCAGAGTTGGGAAGGTGGCCAGCTATCTCCAGGGACACAAGGGTGGTACTCCAGGCTCCTTTTGGCTATAGCACCACCAGAATATGAGTCTCCTACCAGCACCTTGGGCTGGCAAGCTGTTGCTCCTTCGGGCACCTGGTGCACAATCATCACAAGATCTTCACATAGAGAAGAAGGCTAAGTTTAAAGACACACCCTTTCTATTAAACATATCCACTGTGATGGAACAATATATACTACTCTCATCTCTTAATGGATTTCAGCCTTTTTGAACTAAACTGTGGACGCAAATCAAGATAGTATCATGTAGACAGCCCTTATAATTCAATCTACCACATCTTCACTTGTAAAAAGAGTAGCCACACAGTTTGCCCATTAGGCCAATACTTGCTTGGTAAGGTAAGATTAAGGGAAGAACTCGATCTACATTTGAGCTATGCAAATGCTCCCAGCAAATGTTCAATCATTCACTCTGCCATATAAAAAAGGCTATAGCTTAATCAATACTGACCCCAGTGGTGATAAAACAGCATGTAGAGGGCTAACATCTCCCAAGGAGACAGTCTACAGTCTTGCAAGGAAAAAATGCCCACAACATGTTTGAAAGCAAAATTGCAATGACATCTGCACACTACTGGTCAGACTTTGCTTATTATAATCTAAAAATGTCATATTGTATTAGGTTTTGTGACAACTACGAGTTGCTTGGGTGGAATATAAACATCTCCCCTGGCACCACACACCAGTTATTGCCTTTCAGTTTGTAACTTCTCAATAATTGTTCATTCTACAGAACAATGAAAAATTAGAAATTTCAGAATTTGTCTGTAGTAAATGCATTTTCCTCTGTGTTTGTTCATCAGAGTTTCCAGTACCTTGTTTTAATACGGCAGTGCTGTTAGTACACTTTCAACTAAGAGGACTGAATTATTTTTCTTACCACTATTTTGGGGGGAAAGAAAGATGTTGTCACAACAACTCTGTTGATGCACATTCTTCAATGGTATGTTAGTACTTGTCTTTCTCATTTCTTTCCCTTAAGACTGTGCTACTGCAGTGCCCTGATTTCCTCATTTTGCCATCTATGAGTAACACTTAATTCAATCCTGAACTTTGAAAGGTTTCCATTCTGAAATAGTTTCTAGTTAGTTCCGTTAGTATTATTTATAGGATTTATCGTAACATTGAATAGCTTAGTATTTAAAGCAGTAAATATTCATTTCTATTCTGTCACATTGCATAGATGGCTTTCTATAGCAATGCTGTCTTCACCTGTTCATGTGCTTACATGTAGTATACAGACCATTCAGGGCAAAAAAGAAAGTTGTAAAAAAACGGAATTAAAAAAGCACGTTTGTACGGCCCTTTTCTGTAAACCATTCTGAACTCTGCCGAGAAAAATGCAACAACAGAGAGCCCTGCAGGCCCTGCCCTGCATTGCACTGAATTGTGCAAGACACAATTTCACACTCATATAAATCACATCCTGTCTTTTCTTTACATTCAATGCACAGAAAATGCACACATTTCCCAGACAGGAGTTGTCATTGTACGATATCCATCATTCTGCCCAGTTAGTAGCTACAGAATGGTCTGGCTCTAAGAAAAAGGAGGAGGCCGAAAAATGGCTTGCCAGTTTTTCGTTTGGAAGCAAATGATGATGTTTACTGGCTGCAAAGGCTGTTCAGTGCATTGTTCATTCCTATTCCACAAACAACAGACCTAATTCAATGTTTACAAAGTAAACTGTCATCACAGTAGATTCTGGACAAGATCTATAGGCTTCTAATTTTCTTAAATTTTAGGAAACCAGAAAATCCACTACACTTTCTCCAGTCAGCTGATTTGTGAGCATTTGTAGCAGCTGCTTTCATTAAATCCCCTTTGAGATCATCTTTCAATTGCAAGCAGAAATAAAAAATACATATTAAAAAAAAAATCCCAAATCCATTACTATACGCAATATAGACATCATTAGGCATCACTAAATTTTGTCTTTCCTGTTGGAAAGACTGTTGAGTCTTCTGAAAAACAGTACAGTGAGATGTTGTGTGAAAGAGCCTGTATCGTACCCTTGCTCTGAGGATTAAAACCACTCTTCTCTGCCTCACCATCGAACACAAATTATCCACAGAGCACAGCCAGAATAAGAACTAAAATCCTTCTCCTAATACCCAAGGATCAGGGACTAAAACAACTGTAACACACACACACACACACACACACAAACTTTAATCTGTCACATTTTATCACAAGTCCTGAAGTTTTGTGACTACTTTGAACCAGAATTTGATTCTCTAAAGACGAAAGAGCCAAATCAGGTTTATCTCAGGTCAGTGACTGCTCTGGAGCAGCTCTCAGGTACCATCCTCAACACCTTTGAGATCCTCTAAACCTCTGATCTTGAAGGAAAAGGGCCACAGGTACGCCTGCCAGCTCCTAGAGAAATGTTTCTTCTTAGAAAGGGTCAGGACATCTCTGGCAATCTTGCAGTGAAGGGCTAGTCAAAGGGCAAGGGTTTAATTACAGGATACTGATTTGCTTAGAGCCCAGAGCCATCAAGTACATAAATCCATGCTTGTCTGCATCCTCCCCTACAAACTGCTCTAATCCTGTTCTTCCATGAAAATTTACATAGCCATTTTTCTTCTGTGACATATAAAGTTCTTAATTTTTTACCTTAAACAAAAGATCGCATTTCTTAAGTTAATTTTCACCAGCGTTAAAAAAAAAAAAAAAAAAAAAAAAAGTAAAAATAAAAAACGAATTCCACAGTGAAACAAAACTGCACTTATGGCCTTCAAAAGGAATAAAACCAAAAGGATCTTGCAAGAAGGCCTGAATATAATAAGCAAGAATATTTGTCGTTATTTGATGCACAGGGCTTATGTACGTGGGAGAAAAGATCAAAGCACTAAATTCTGTTCCCCTTCAATCTATGCTGGATATGGGATCACATTAATCAGGTAGACAATCTTCCAATTTAACTAATTTATGTGGATATTAAAATATTTCATAATCTTAGTAAGTTTCTTAGCCACTTTCTAATTTAAGGACAACACATCAACACTGGCACAGTACACCATACAAATCTCTATACAAATCAGCAGGAAAACACTGCAGTGAGAATTATCCTACTGGTATTATGTCAAACCACACAGAGATGCAGATAAAAAATAATAAAGCAGTTCAGATATACAGCTACCTCAGCAGACAGACCACACAAAACAGCTTGTCTCTGCACCATCCCCTTGCCTTTGGCAACAGCAAGATGGATGCTTCTCTTTAACCCAGTTCTGCTCATCCCTCAGCTGCTGGGGACAGGTGAATTTGCTGTTATTCTCCTCCTCTGTCAGCCTCTCTGCACTCCCAGGTTAGCTCCTAGGAGGCAGGTGGAATTTTCCCGCCCAAACTTTAAACATCCTCCTTCTTCAAAGCCTCTTCCTCACACCCTTCTCTCCAGAAGACTGACTGACATTCTCTTTCAGAGACCACATCTTTCTGATCCTAAACCTTTCCTGCAGATCTTTCCACTGGCAGCTGTCAGACTGCTGACTCCAAAATTCACAAACTGTGGGTCAAAATCCAAAATACCAGGAAACACCAACTATGCAAGTCTTAAAAATAACAACTGCTTTTGGGGGGTGATTCCTGCTTGCTTTCAGTATGCGTATGCTGCTTACTGCACTGCATCCCTCACACACTGTAGCAAGTAGAGATTTTTGGCTGCTACTATGGAACCCTCAGATGGGGCCCCTGTGGAGAAATCAGACCCATTGGGACAGATGCCACAGAAATGCATAGTAAGAGACAAACAGCATGCTCTACAGCACCCACAGGGCTGGCCTTTCATTAGCTAAGAATAGCATTGAAATGGACAGTATTCAAACTGGCACTCTACCCATGAAAGCCGCCAAAGCTTGTTAGCTGAGGCAGAGCACTGCGCATACACATATATTTCCTGATAAGGAAAAGAAACTTATTTCCAGTAAATCTGAAGTCTTATTTTTCATTCTGAAGTCAGCCAAGGAAAAAATTCAAGTACTTATATGTTTAACAGTCACATCGAGTAGCACAGTGGACAAACAGAAAGAACACCTTTTTTATACTGAAAATGTTTCAAGAAGAAACAAGCTTCATTTTAGAACAGTAATAATCAACAGTAAACTGCAATGCCATTGAGTTTTACAAAGGACAGAGTGGAATATATGAAAATATTAGAACCTTTTTTTAAAAGCTAGAAACAGCTCAGATACCAGATAGAAAAATGACAAAAGGACATGCATTCTGCAAAAATGATTCAAATAAATCTGTACTTTGGCAAATAGGAAAGGGAAACAGAAAATGTGCAGTAGAATCCTGTTATTTCTCCTCTATATTTCCTTTGACAGCAATAATATCTAAGGTCACCTCTCACAAACTTACTTTAAAAGAGAAATAGTTTGCTTATGTATCTGTTAAGAATGAATAGGACAGACATTTTAATTTATTGCTCTCATTTATCTTGTGTGGTTCTTCACAAAGAAATACACTTTCTAATTGAAAAAAAAAAAAAAAAAACCTTAATGCCAATGAGTGTGACAGGTAGTGAAGATGACAGTTTTACTAGCTTACAAAAATTGAAACAGGAAGACAACCATAAAAAATTCTGTGAAATGTTGCCAATATGATCATATTACTCACAAGAATATGAAGCTCTAAAGCTACTAACTCCAAATTATCATCTCCTTCTTCAACTGTACAGTAGTTTTGGCTGGGGTTACAAGCAAAATTTCCATCACACGGCACTATTTTATTCCCATAGCATACTGCCAAGTTGACTTTGTTGAAACAAAACAGTCTTTACAACTTCAACTATTTTTCAAGTTTCCATTAGGCTGCAAATAAAAATCATATAATAGGGTGCTTTTACAGACTGTATGAAGGCTGTTTTCACAAGAGTCTTTACACATTTTTTGCAGAGATATATATATATACACACATACATTAATTTTAAGTCAGATTTCTTTCCTGAAGTGAAAGAAGAAAACAAGCTAAAATTTTTCAGAAGGAATAGGTGTTACCTGGTTTTGGATTTATAGTAATATTTCTTGAGCTACCAAATCTATTAATGTTAGTCTTGAAACAATCCTCTTAAAGGTCTGACTGCATTTATGAAATACTTTATCTGATCATTTCCATACGGCACTCGTGAAAATGTGCCCTACACCTTTTTATGTTGTCCGTTCTCTTTTTATATACATTGATGTTCCCATGAAAAGTACTAACGTATCAGACATTTTGGCTGACGTGCAGTATATGCTGCTATGCCCCGTGTTCTGGTAAGAGCAGGAAAGAAGGTGCAGATCACCAGCAGCTTTGATCTTTTAGACAAAATTCAGATCAAATTGTTAGCACTTATAATGAAGCATCACCATTAGAATGAAAACAAGTCTAGGTAATTGCTGTGACAATAACCAGAGTAAGACTGTATTTAATGTTCCCCTTTATTACAAATCCATTTGGCAGCCATTCTAACTGCCAACCTATTCTCAGATTAAAAAAATATTTAATGTGCCAGTGGTGTCATATGTGCCTTGTACTTTTATAGCACTTCCATTGTAATTTAACATTAATTACATTTTACATTAATGCGCTGCAATATGGAATGTTAACATTTTGTAAATGAGAAAATTAAACTCACTTTTGTCTGTTCCAATACCATTTTACCCTTATTAGACTTCAGTCCCACAACTCGCCCCCTTTTCTGTTGCACTACCAACACAACGAACAGATAAAGTGCAGCTCTCACACAGAAGATAATTTTGGTTACTATTTTTCCAAAGCAGCAAAAAAAAAAAAATTACCCTAATTTTTATCACTGCCACATCATTTTAACACACCTTCCTTCTTTAGAATTCTTACAGGAATCTTGAAAGAGAAGCAGGCAGGAAAACATGCTAATGGAGAAGTAGATTCTGGTCATCAGAGACAGAGAAATAAAAATCATCCTTGACAGCAGAATACTGGCGATCCATTAAGAAATACGTCACTTCACGTATACTGTGACCCCTTCTCAGTTAGTATGGCATTTGCTCAGAGATGCCTAGTGTTTATTTTCCCCAAGCTGCGTTTTTCACAGGAATACGAGATAAAAGAAAAAGACCAAAGAAAATAGCAGTTGGAAGGTTTTGATCTTTTAATGAGTCACAGACAGCTATCCTTGATAGAGTGAATATGGTTGGTACAGAATAAGGAAAATCTAAAAGGGAACAGTACAGTGAAAGATGATTTTTTCCCTAAATATGTGTAAAAAATTTATATCAGTACACTTTTTGAACTTGCTCTGAAAGCTGTAATTGATGTACTTTAGAGAGTGGAGTCTCACCAACCCTCTATTTGTAGAAACAATGATTACACACATTGCATCAGTACACAAAGTACTTTGTGGCCTTTCTGGGGAGCTCACACCTTAGGTGCTTAGTGTAGCCAGACAGGTTGAAAACCTAATTATTTTTCTTAAAGAGTTTAGCTGAGTAGTTCTTTTGTTAAGTATTTATGTCAAGAGTGACACTTCTCAAACAAGCTGAAGGAACAACAGGAAGAAGCAAATGAAGAGGAAGAAATAAGAAAGCGTGAACAAGAGGTGAGCTTTAAGACCACCCAGGCTTCCTTAGTCAATGAAATAATTCTCATCTTTCTTGCTAACCCTTTGAGTTAAACTCTCCAGAGACCACCAAGCAAATGAGTCATGTGCTAACAGTAGGGAAACAAATAAGAGGCACTGCTGTCAGAGCAACCAACACATAAAATGTAAGGCTTCAGTTTGAGAATCATCTTGCGATTTATTAGATTGTTACTGTGATCATAGTATGTATATACAGACACTATGGATCTTAAGTAAAGTGACAGTGCTGGATTTTGCTATCAAACACATCACATTTAGTCAGCTAATCACCTGCTGTGCATCTCTGAATATGGGAACACTACAGGCCAGAGGCTGAGATTTGGCTGGAAAATGTTATCTACAGCCTTTATTCAAAGGACTGCAAGTAGCAGCATGCCACACGCACAGCAAAGATTTGCTATGCATGGATCAGTCACCAAGCCTGTAAAGATTTCTTTAATACTCTTCCCTCCACAGCGTGAATTCCTTCCACCATTTCAGAAAAACATGACAGTGTTTTGAACCTGAATCAATCTTCCCTAAGCAGCCTACCCTAAGCTGTGTACACAGACTCATGGTATTCCGTGAAGATCAAATGACTCTACACTTCTCTTTCTCTTTCTGAGACAAAATCAGATACTATGATGGCAAAACTCTTCACTTTGGCCAAAATAGAACCATGAATTAATAATACAAATCACTGATACTCCATGGAGACAAAGTATTCAGTTATTTGGAAAGTTGTCTTCACAGCCTTAGAAGAAATAGTCCTTGCCGGGGGAGGACAGGAATCAAGGATAATGTAAGTGGATACAATATCATCTTATTAGCCCATTTAAGAGACTTACCTGACACGTCAGTTGTGTTTAACATAGATACTATTGTTACACTAGTTAAAAATGAAAAATAATCAACAGAACACAAAACACAGGAATCTTCTCATCCGAAAGTTCACGTGCAGTCACTTTCTGTGTAATCAAAGTGGTCTTGTCAAAATTTGTCACTGAGAACTTGCAGTAAAATTCTTGTTATGGTAATCTTTGTCCTCTATTATCCTTAATAGCATTTTCACAGGTGCTGCCCGAGGGAGCTGCTCGAGTCCCGAGATATAAAAATCAGGTATTTGACATTTGGAGTTACTTAGAAATACCCTAACAGCAGCTCAAAATAAAGGTTTTGCATGTGTAGGTATAAATGCATTCAAGTGTGTGGCTTTTCTTTGAGACACCTTTCTTAGCATTTTTTCTCTCTGAGACTCTATGCTGCTTTAAGGTCAATAATAGCAAGTTCACATTCAAGATTTAACCTGTCAGTAAAAGACAGGCATTGAAATGCTAATTGCTGCAAAGTTACACTATCTGGTGGCCGTTCAATTTCCTTATCTGCTAAACATACTGGCGTGGGAAAGCCCAGATTGCAAGATGGTCCACAGCAACATCTCATAGACACTGCAAAGTTTGTACAAACATACAAATGAACATTAACCAGAAACTGATCTGTAAGTTTAGTTCCTTTAGCGTATGTTTAAAATAGTTTCTGAATACAGTTCAGGTCTTGCAGTAGTGTGTAAGACAAAAAAAATGCAAATATACCCACTGTACATATAAAAATTCAAGGCAACACATGTGACCTGTACAGTATCATTAAATAGAGCAATATGAGAATTAGAAGAGAAAGTGGTTCTTTACTATGACAAGTATGCTAGTTATTACTTTGAGACCTTTGAGTTGCTCCAAAATGTACCAACATCACTGCTTAGTATTCCAGTTTAAAACATGTATTTTAATGCATTTTATGAAACCTTCCCTAATATTAAAATGAAATTGGTTTTTTGAAGGCAGAAAAAGCCTTACAGTAATCATTACTTAATACTGCAGACAGAAGGAAGAGGGATCTTTCTAGCTTTGTGTTTAGACTCCTCTTACATCAAACTCTCCAATTAAGATTTCTCCCTCTAGCAATTCACATTATTCTTTTACGAGACAATAGAAGTAGCTCAATGTCTCCAAATAAGATGATAATTTATATTGACAGCTAGTTGCTGAGTTATTCTTGTTTTGCAGCTTTAAAAAATGGGAACTGGAATGGCAATGGAAACTTCATATTACATGAGGTACAGAAAATTATTATGCTCGTATTTAGTCTTCAAAGCATAAACCATAATGCATCTTGCATTGAAGTCCCCCTCATTTTGGGTCAATACCAAGGCATTCTCATAACTTGCTATGGGTTTTAGTTTATTTTCTATAGATCACTAGTTTTAGCCAAGCCACATTTGGCAGCAACTTGTGTATTTATACAACGTTTTGAGATGCAGAACCACCAGAGCAGAGAAGTTCACGTGTAGCTCCCAACTTCAGAAGAGAGTATAAATCACTCAGCACCAAGCTAGATGATGTCACAGCTGAACTGCTTTGGGTACTCAGACAGGTTAGCTCAAAGCTACCAGTTTAGTCCAGGAGCTAACACTACAGACATGTTTGAGTTCTTCATCTTTGAGACTTTTTCACCCACAGAAGAATGTATGGAAGTTGTTGAAAAGGAAATCATAATGGCAGGCCATCTATCAGGCTAGAGAAGAAACTAGAAAGGAAATGGAGTTACACTGTAGATTATCGAAATACAGGTCAAGATTCAATGGATAAACTGTAACAGGAAAAAAAGAATCAGTTCTTATTCTATATTGGTTATTTTTAATGATCATTATTTCTAATTATTTTTGGAGGCTGTTTTTTTTTTCCTTACTATTCCTGTGAGATAAAATAAAGCCTTCAATATAATGACAATGCAATGGAGCTACTGTGAATACAGATATTTCCAAAACCAAAAAATATCAAAATAAAATCCCCATCCCCACACTATCTGGTCATTTTATCAATTCCTGTACAGTAAAAAGCACTCAGAGGAAAATGGAAAATAATTTTAAAGGTCTACTGTTGCCAACACCACTTGAAGCAAAAACAATATCATTAAACAATCCAAAAGAAAAATATCCAAAACTGCAATCAAACACCTTTTCAGCAACCTGAAAGTGAAGCTATTTGGAAGAATGAAAACAGCTGACACTTCCCCACTGCCGTCCCTTGGCTCATCTGTCTATGTGAGTCATGATCAAATAAATCCACATATTTGCAATGCTCTTTTTTATAAGGCAATGAACAAATTGCATTATCATACCATTGAAATTTCAGAATTCCAGCTAGTTCAAAAATACATTTCCAGTGTCCCATCTATTTTGCAAATCACTGCACCAAAACTCTGCAGCATCCCTCAGTTTCCTGCAGCACTCATTTTTCTGCCATGCTTCAATGAACACTTCACCAGTTACACCTTTCTTCATCGGAATAAGATGAACGTAGTGCAAGGTTTCAAATCATGAGAAAATGAGAAAATAATTTCTCCTTTCCCTTCCTTTTTTTTTTTTTTTTTTTTTTTTTTTTTAATCCACTGACTGTTCCACGTGCTTGCAGAAACCATGATGTATTCCACTGATTGCTGATAGGAGACATGATGGAGTTGCAGTCACTGTAGGAGGAAGCGCTTGAGTTTTTAGCTCTCTGTTTCCACTTTTTTATTTTTTTTTTCCCTTACATACCTGTTCTTTCCAGAACGGAATATAAGCATCATACATTACAAACCACTTTTAAAGAAATAAACACTCACTTTGTGTATTGGAATGTCTTGAAGCATTAGTCTTCCAAAATCTGCTTATTTTTTGATCTGATGGGTCAGGTTCAGTCCACAGTAGAAATGCCTTTTTTATCCATCTACAGTGGCTGCTCGCAGCTCATCAAGAATTTAGGGCTGGCCACGTGTGTTTTATCAGCCAGCAAACGCAACAGCCTATACCTATACAAACTGAAACTCAATCTAGGAAGTTATTAGGCTTGCTAATGACACGAGTCACATTTCTCAGGTGCATTCTGGTCAGAAGGGAGGCATTGTACAAAGAGTGTCAAATTGGATGCTCTTAGGGGAAAAAGAAAAAAGAAAAAAAAAGAAAAAATAATAGGTTTACACCCACCACTTCTTACCAGCCGTGAAGAGTTTTACATGAATAAGCACTGGAGTAGGAGCACAGCTAATCAAAGTTTAAATGGATCATATTTTGCAAAGGGTGAAGAGAACCAAAACTAGTACATAGCTAGAGCCCTGCAGTCCCATTGGACTCTCTGTTCAGTCAGAAGAGAAAAAAGCAGGAATATATTCTGAAGAGTATAATCTAGATGCTTTTCTTAGTAAGATTTCTTTTTGGCAGCTTCGCTGAACTATTTGATGAGTGAATTGTAATTAGATGCCAGACTGCCTGGTATGTTTTAAATTGTATTACTCTTTCTTCTTTTCATAGCTTCCCTGATACACATTTTCCTTTCCCACATTTATTTAAACAGATGTTATTATTTGCATTCTGATGGATTTACCAACTCCTCAGAGTTCTGCAGTTGCATGTGTTCCAAAACTACCCTAGAAGCCAGAAGGACAGTGTCCTCCACATCCCTCGAGAGCAGATGGCACAGCACAAGCACCACAGGCTGATAATACAGTGTGCAGACCAAGCAGTCTTGGACGCAAATGTTGTTTGATCCATAAATAAGCAATCAGAAGAATGGCAGTAACTGACAAAATCTGTTGGTATTGCTAAGTCATGCCTTGAGAACTAGCCAAGCTGTAAACACTGCACAGAAGTTTGTAACTGGTTCTTCCCTGAGGGAAATATATTAATTTGATTAGAGTTGAGACCATGTTCTCTTCATTGGCTATAACTAGCCACTTGGGAGAAGGGCCTACTGAGCACAGGTGGCTTGGACATCTCTTCATGCCTTCAAGACCCCTGCTTAGGCCACTAGCACAGTCTATTATACGCAGGGAAGCATTTCAAGTTAATTTTCCCTGGGCTAGCAAAACCATTTAATTTAGTCTTGCAAAATAAAATGAAAGCTTGTAGTAATGAGAACGGCTGATGCAGCAGAAGCTATGCAGAGGGGGACTTGGGGATCTTTAACAAGACCCTGCTTGGAAGAACTCTGCTGGCTCCATTTTACAATTCTGTTCTCTCCAATGTGAGAAAACAAAGCTGTGGTTTGTTCACACTTGAATTCCTCTCCTCTCTCATACTTCAAACAGTTCTCCACCACCTGCTTCAGCTTTTGCTAGAATACTTTTTTCCAGCCCTATCAGTAAAGTCAACTCTGTCAATACCTCCAGTACAAACGGTAGAAACCAAGTTGGAGCTTAAGAAATGTGCTTACAGCCATAGTGGCTAGTAAAAGCTCATGGTTCTCCAAATTTTGAAGTAGAGAGAGATCTCTGCCATCACGGTCCTAAGGAGTAGTAGTTAACTCCTGACCTCAGGCCACAGTTTAGGTGTTTTTTCAACCCAAGTCAAAAACTAGGACCCAAAAATGGGTAAAGCACCAACTGCTTCCAAACCTATAAAATCACAATGTAGCCTAGTTTTATGCAGGACTATGTTCACACTCCAGAACGTTTTCCATCTGCCAAAGACATCTTATATTTTTAGTAGGAAATCTGAAAAATTATTCTGCTTCATGTTCTGATGTCTTCTACTACTTGCAGTTTTCATGCCTCAAGCTCAAATTTGACTTCACCTCAGACACATTACACACTTCTAATTGATACCAAAAAGATCAGTGCCAAAGGAGAAAACTTTGGGTTTTGCATTTGCAAAACTAAGTCCAGTCTGGGAGCCTAGCCCTTGAAGAGGAAGTCAGACATCAGACAAGTAGGCTTCAAGCGTAGTAACTTTACGTATAAAAAAATGGGGATCTTCGCACTCAACAGTTTTCATGTTAAAAAGTGCCCAAAAAACAAACAAACATCTTACCTGGTAAAATACATTTACACAGAGAGAAATATTATTCAGCCTTGCCTCACCTCCTGCTGCAGTGAAACCCCATGTTTGAGGGTGCGGCCATCTCCAAAGCCCACTCACTATCCTGCACCATCACATCCAGTCACTGCTTTCCCTACACTCCTTCAACATTCCACTCTGCTGTACTCATTCCTGTCTCCAGAAGATAAACTCCCCCATCTCCCTGTGGGAGCATCCCAGGACAGGGCTAATAATCAGGAAGAACAAACTGCAGTGACTGTCAAATGGAGCCAGCTGTGCTCTGTACAAAAGGGAAAACAACACAAGGAGATGTTTTTGGATTCCCAGAGTGTGATACCTCATTTCTTTTGTGCCGAGCAAGACAACTTTTAGTACTGCTCACATCACAAGCTGTGGCAGAAAGCCTAGATGCTCACTTTCCCTGTAGTTGCAGCTTAAGAGACTTACTGGCTTTCTAATTAAGTTTATACGATCCATTGTATTATTTTATTAGCAAATTTCATTTATTAGAAATCCTTAAGCTAAACAAGCCATTTTGAGCATTGAAAAAAATATTACTTCACGAAACTGAAGCATCTAAATGTCACAATTTAGTGCTAACATTTTCCCCACTCCACTTTCATGTTAAGATTTCACAGTCCTTTCTTAAGTGCTTCTGAGGCTCTCCATGTCCCATTTAGGGCCATGAAGGCTTGCCACTTTATGAAATACAGCCTAAAATAATATAGCATTAGGAAGGAGCATTGGAATATATTCTTGTGTCTCCCACACTCTGATCCATCTATGAAAGTTCTGGAACCCAAGCAGAGAAATTCTCTGTAGAATGTTATGTTACTCAATGTAGATAACTGAATCCTAGTCTCCTGTGTACTGAATATACGCTACCTTTAGTTTTTCTCCCTTCTTTATCGTAACATTGCATTGCAAAAATACCATAATGAGGAAAAATTCCACTGTAATATTTTTCTGGAAACTCACCATTTTTCGTACTAGCATAGAGTTGCCATAACCTGAAGCAACAGCTTATTTGATAATCATTTCTCTGCATCCTTTTTAGCATTTTTAGTTGTCATGACAACAACATACATTTTGTTTTGTACCTGTTTCCTAGAACTCTTAGATGCGTTTTGGTTGCTTTGAATGAAGTAAGACTCAGTCTCAATTAAAAAGATCAGAAAGAAACTTGATGCAACACCTAGCAAATAAAGCATCCTTTTGGAAAAGCGTTCTGAAGCTGTTGTATATCACATAATTGTCTTTTCTAATGTACCTGTAATCACTCCTAAAAAAAAATCACATTTGCAAAAATGCAAATGCTCTGTTTCATAGAATCATAGAATCACAAGGTTGGAAACGACCTGTAAGATCATCCAGTCCAACCGTCTCCTCATCACCACTGCCACCACTAGCACTAACCCATATCACTCAGCACATCATCCAGATGCCTCTTGAACACTGCCAGGGATGGTGACTCCACCACCTCTCTAGGCAGGCCATTCCAGTGCCTGACCACTCTCTGAGAGAAAAAGCTCTTCCTTATGTCTAATCTGAACCTCCTCTGGTACAGCTTGTGGCCATTACCCCGTGTCCTACTGTTGCCTCAGAGAAGAGGCCAAATCCCTCTTCACCATAACCTCCCTTCAGGAGGTTCTAGAGTGCAATGAGGTCTCCCCTGAGCCTCCTTTTCTCCAGACTAAACAATCCCAGCTCCCTCAGCCGCTCCTCGTAAGGTTTGTGCTCCAGACCCCTCACCAGTTTCATTGCCCTTCTCTGGACACGTTCCAGGACCTCAGCATCTTTCCTGTAGTAAGGATCCCAAAACTGAACACAGTACTCGAGGTGCAGCCTCACCAGTGCTGAGTACAGAGTTTGTAGTGTCCATCATTTTTATGAAAAAACCATAGCTGTTGGTTTGGAAATAGAGACAGAGAGAGGAGAGCTGTTTACAGTACAGTAGCAGTGCTTTCACCAGATAGCATATAGCGGAATTTTGTCTTCAATCTCTCCTGTCCAACAGCAGGGTCAGATATTTACATTAGATCAGAGTGCCATCAAAGCCCAGTAATAGCATTTTGCACTCAATCTTAATCTAGCAGAATTCTAAACCTCAGCAGTAAAAAAATGCTGTGGCAGCCTGATACTGATTTAAGCTATATGTTATGATGGAGGTTTATACTTCATTCTTTGTTATGAGGTGGTTGTCATGAAACTGTGACCTAATACGCAAAAAGATATCCAGTCACACTGTGGCTGAACATCAGAAAAGTATACAAATTATAAACTGAGCTTTAATTCAGGATCATTCATATGCACTAGACACACTATAGTTCACTAAGTTCACCACAGAAGTAACTGTTCATGAAGATGTCAGACCAATGTCTGAACAAGTCCTGGTCTTTTTTTTTTTTTTTTTTTTTTTTTTTTTTTAAAATCATTCCCCTCCCCTTATAGGCACCTACACAAACTTTGTTAGCTGGCACAAACCCAGTTCTCTTTGAAAAGTGTGCCAACACCTCATCACTTGAAATGCAGACCTCAGAGATCATCTTATAGTGTTCAGCTCTGCACAGGTGCCTGAATTGTAAAATATTTACCAGTTGTGAAAGCTTATCATCCCCAAAAGAATCCCAACAACTTCCTATAATACACCAGAATATGCTTTCTGCATTTGCAGTCCTTACAGACATGCTCTCAGCCAAGGGAAATGTTTTAATTTAGCCTGAATATATCAGGCTTCTTTCACCACAATGTGAAACTCAGAGTCATCCAAAGTGCAACATGTGCTTTCTAGGTACAGTAGCATTACCAGAAGGAATGGTAAAGCAGACACATGTAGCTAGGGAGACAGCGGTTATGGATTTTAGAGATATTAATCGTGATTTTTGTTTTATTGCTTCTGTGGATTTCTATCATGTGTGCTGTAATGCAAGTATAGTTCAACTCCCTCATTGTTTTCTTCAGTTCTTATAAATCTTATTATCCAGGCATCCAGCTTTCGGTCTGCTTCTCTCTATCTTGATCCTACACTCAAAAAGTACACAGCAAAGTAAAGACATGGCAAAGAAAGGGGTTGTTTGCTTTCCTGAAATATGGAGAACGAATTTATGTGCAAGGAAATACAAAAAGACTAGAACACAGTGAAGGGATAAACTAATGATCAGATAGATCAATCTTTTCCTGACCACAATAGCTAGGTGATAAATCACCAAAAATTAACACACAGTGTTTTGACACATGTTTTCAGTGAACTTAATAGACTGAAAATTAAGAACCTAGCTAAAGAAATGGCTGCAATTGCCAGATATGCGATAAATAAATTATAAACTACAAACCATTTAAGAGTGTAAATTTCTTCTTTTGGACAGCATATTTGAGAATTTTGCAAAGAAAGTTGTTCCTGACTTTCTTCATAAACTTCTGGTGCTGAATCAGAAGGAAATAAGATGCTGGGTAGGTAGGTAAGATACTGTGTAAGATGATGTGCAAGCCAATGGTTCTGAGATAGGAACACTCAGGTTCCTGGACTACATCTCTGCACACCTGCTGGCTGGAGTATCTGCAGTGCCATAGCCCTGGCAAAGCAGAGCTAAGCACAAGAAGCAATAGCTTTGCAGAGTAAGACATCAGTATGCTGCTGCTAAGCATCCAACAGTAAGCTCACTCTCTTGTTGGTAGCAGGACACTGCAGTCATTAATGGAAGCACGTATCTTAAGCTTAGCATTCTTGTTTTTCCTCACACAGATGTCTTGGGAAGTTACTTTGTGGTTCTTACAACAAGAACAACTTATCAAAAGTTTATATTCAACTTTCAACATCAGGAGATGACTTTGAAATCTGAATTACCAATCTACAGACATGTGGGAGTGTTGGTTGTTTCTCACATGCCCCAGACTAATTCAAGTTAATTGGGTACGTGTGGTTAAACTGACATTTGAACTACTACTCACCAAAAAAAAAAAAAAAAACCCAACCGGTAGAAATTGCAAGGCACGTTTACCAGCTTGCAGATGGACAGATTCAGAAAAAGCAATAGAAAGCATTGTACTCTGCACAAACGTACAGAATGCAGTTGAGAGACAATCTGAAGTGAAACTAAATTAACATCTAATTGTTTGTAAGGGAAAGAATGAAATGAGATGGATGTGAAATTGAGTTAAAAAACATTTGTAGAGAAGACACATCTCTGACTTACTTAAATCATTCTGCTTGCAATTATAACATGGCTACATGCAGAACCCACACTGATTTATTGATCTTCAATTTACTTGTGATTCTCAGAATTCAATTAACAGTTAACCATTTATTTTAAAATACTCCAAAGCAACTCACTGCTTGATAATGTTTCTTTTGTGTGAATTAGAAATGTATTTAAGAAACATGTCAACATCAATTCTTCATATTAAGAAATGCAGTCTTTCTAACTATGTTTTAATGGAAACACATGCTCATTCTCTTCCTAATCTTTATATTGGGGTAAAATTTAATTTATAAGACCCCATAATGGGTAAAAACACTCTCTCTCTTTCCCACATAGATATGTAAAGTATTAATTTTCAAGCACTGGTAAGATTATCGAAGCCCGTCTGGTTTCCACACTGTTACTATTATAGCTAGATGATAAGAATATGTCCCAAACTCAGTAAATCATCAATGATTACTCAGTCTTCCACTTACTATTTCAAGTGGAAAACACATTTTTAGTTTACATAGCTATGAGTCTCCTTCAATCATCACTCCTGTAATTTAATTCATGCTATACAGCATATAAAGGGGAAAGTATTAGGTATCTCATTTTTATATCACAGTTTCAAAATTATTTTACCTGAGCACTTCTCCTCTCCTGCAATATTAAATCAAGTTATCTGTTTTATTCAGTACTTGTTTATATATAAACACTAGTTTTAGTGCTCAAATCTTTGACTTCCTTATAAAGCTGAAATACAACTCACAGCTACAGAATTTTGCTCTAGACTTTGATAGCACACAACCTTCTTTTTTCCTTTTAAATATAGCCTATTTTGTCAGCATTTAGATATCAGAAATTCTTCAAAGTCTACTAGTATTCTCCAGTCAGAAGTACTGGAGACTTGCTTCAAGTAGTTTTGCAGAGCCTGGCCACCTTCTAAAGTAAGCAGCTCTGAAACTGGCACAGAAAGTACCCAACAACAGCTTCTAGGATTGCTTTTAAAATGCTAGTCTACTGATTGCAGTATACAAGACATTGGAGATTTTTAGGTACATTTTCGTTTTGTTTCATCACTTAACAAGAAGAATTAAGAATGTATTATTAATTTTTAAAAAAAAAAAAAGAAAAAAGAGAAAAGAAATTCAGAAAACCTCGATTAATTGTAAGCACTGTAAGAATTTGTGTCTGTTTTCTGTATGTGGAAGAAAAACAGGACTTCTTGTCTAAAGAAGGAAGCTAAAAGCTATGCTTCCTACAACAGTATAGTTCACTTTTTAGTACTTATTATCCAAACCAATAGAAAGCAAACAGAGGAGGAGGGAAAACATGACAGATAGTTGTAATCATTCAGTAGTAAAGCTCAACTTAATAAGCATCTTCTGAAGCTTCAGCCTTTGAACATGAAACATAGCACTTGCCAGCCATTACCTAGCACAGATCAGAAAAAAGTCAAGCAGAGTACTTAGGAAGCAGCTTCTGCGACTTCCTGACTCTTGCAGATGAGGAAGGTTACCCAGTAAGCCTTAAGGAGCTTTCTCCCAACTCACTGGCCTGTTACAAATTGCATCAGCTGCGATAAGCTCTAGCACAACAACTTGGCAGTACAAGTTGCCAGGCAGTACCAGCGATGCAGAAATAACCCTTCTCTTCTCAATTCTCCTTGATACCTACAGCTCACTGGAGTGTACCTCCCAGACAAGAAAAAATAATAATAATAAATAAAAGGAAAAGAATTATCAGTTGCCTGCTTAGCCAGTCTTTGTGACAGCTTTCTAATGGACAAGCAACACAAAATGAACTCAGAAGGGGCAAGCACACAGCTCCCTTCCCACTCAAACAGAACAGACCCAAATCAGTAATCACAAAAACCCTCAGGTTCAGATGGTGGCTGATCATGGCTTTAAGCGAAAGCAGGTGTTAGAATTGTTGGGGTGAGATGAAAGGAGGAGGCCATCACACACCTTCATTTGAAGAACAGAATGTGCATGTGAGGCAGAGGCCAAGTTGGATTAGCCTCTCAAAACGAGTCTCAAAAATAAGAATAGAGAATATAAATATGGATGAGTAATATAAGGATTTTCTTCTGTCAGTCATACAGGCAGTAAAACACGGCCCCCTTGTCAGCTGGGAAGACAACCAAATTCCTTAGTGTGACAGAAGTCTTTCAGGGCAATCTGCTTGCACTGTTTGCAGTAACACAGAACACTGTTGCATCCAGTTATGCTATTTCAGTGAAAAAGAATAGTCCTTGTTCACAGTGAGCCCAGCCGACATTATTATTATGCAGATTCACATTCTGCGTCATGGCAACAGGGAATTTAATATTATATTGCTGCCTTTTTCCAATGAACTGATTCACTGCTTTGATAGAAGCACTAATTATACCTTTGACAGAACTGCAATTAAATTAACAAGATCATAATTTACCATTGACCAATATCAAGCAGTTTACTTCAGAGAACTGACAATTAGTTCATTTTCCAAAAAAAGCCTCCTGAGACATCATTTGCAAGTTCAAATGTTAATCTAATTGAAGCACAGACAGTCTTATGATTGCCTATCCAAATGTTAAGTCATGTCTTATGTCACCACTGCCCTCTGGACATCTTGGCATCTTCACTGTTTACCTTTAAGCAGAGAAAAGAGGATGGAACTATGAGCTGTCAATGAGCTCTATCAATATCATCCACATAGAAAAATCAAAAACTACACCTGCTTACATATTCAGCTCCTGGTGTGTTTTACCATAAGATTCTGCAAGAATTATGGGGAAATTAATACATTTTTGTTCATCAAAGACCACACAGCAACTTGCAGGGTCTATTTATTATGTTTGGTATTTATTTTGACTGTAAGTGAATTGAAAGGATACTGATCTATTTTTATTTTTTTTAATAATACTCGATTACTTACAGGGCAGAATTTTTCAGGAGTTAAAAAAAATATCTATGTCAGAATAGTGGGTTTTACTGTTCACTTGGGGTTTCACATTTGTTTATTGGTTTTTTGTTTGTTTGTTTTTGTATTTTTGTCCATTTATAAGCTTCCTGGGGAGATTCCAAAGCCATCTTTCCTACGAGATAATTATCTAAAAATTCAATCAATACTCAGATTTGTATTTCCTGTTTAGATAGTCTTTCCATTTTTTGACTGAGCCCTTTATATTTTGAACTGTTTAAATAATCACTACTTTTTTTTTTTTAAACCCAGAATAAGTAAGCTTGGAGTATTAAAACACCGGTTCCCTACAGTGACACAAAATGATCCTGACAGTGCTGGCAAAGTGTTCTGCCATGAATGAGAAACTGCACTGCCCTGAGCCAGGCAGACAACATCTACCACCATAACATCTTGCATCTACCTAAATGTGCTATGTAATTCAGTAATGAGTGCACTCTGAAGTTACATCTGACCCACGAGGCCTGGAAGAATTAGATTTAATTTGTGAACTCTATGGAAAAAGCAGAAGTGAAAAAACAGTTCTCTCAGAAAACCTTTGCAGGAATGTCAACTGGATCAACTGACGTGGAACACAAACTAGGACCTGTTCATGACTTTAAGCATATATCTCTCTATCTATTTATAGAAACACAAACAGGTTAGAACCAATTTAATACAGAACTAGGAGTTTTTAAGAAGCTACTCAAGGCTCTGAATTTCTGATTTCATTCTCCCCTGAATATTTCTGGAAGGAAGAGAAGAAGACAGCAAACATACAACACCACCACCACATTATATTTTTCTCAAAATTTTCCAGCAAAGATCAAACTCTAAATGCTAATGGAGGAGGCTGTATCTAACCCATCGATACCAAACCATTTAACTTTCACTCCAATTTGCCTACACACAAACGGTATTTGAATTTGCATTACTGAGAGCACTCATTCTTAAAACACTTTTCTTTTGCGCGTTACTTTCTGTTGCCCTTCTCCTGTCTTCTCAGTGAGCACAAACCCTTCTTCTCTGTTCCTCTCCCTTAATTTAAAAACTAATATGAGCAAGCAATTATGTCCCATAATTAGAGTATGGGTGTGAATCTATGGACAGCAACCTCAGAAATGCAACAAAATGAAAAGCAACAGCATTTACAAGCACCATCTACCTCCAATCAACTCAATGTTTAATTGGTTCCCCCCATGAACTTGTTCTCCTTTTCAGATCTCACAGCCACCAGGTCTCAGTAATTTTCCTTTCTCTACCCCTCCTCCTCCATCTTATTTTGCTGTAGGGGTGGAGAAGAGAAGGGGAAACCTGGCAGAATTAAAAGCTTAAAGAAAGCCAATCCCTAAGATGAAGCAGCAGCTGAAAAGGTACTTCTCCTCTCTGCTTCTCCCTAGAAATCATGCAGCACCCAATGTCCTTGAGAGTCTTTGAAGCAAGGCTAAATAGTTTGTCTCCTATTCAGATAAAAAACCCTAAACTAATTTGATTTTACTCTTAAATACAGGTTCTAGTATTTTAAATAATATCTTTAGTTCTACAGCAAATAACACGATACAACTAAACAGATGTAGTCAACAGGAAAAAAAAAAAAAAAAAAAAAAAAAAAAAGATGAGTTCCAGAGGTCTGGTTATGCATCCTAGGGGATTTCTGTTTATAAAAGCAGCTGTCAAATTGTATTTCCCTCACCTAAAGGAAGAACAAATGTGTTTCTTAACATTCCTTATATATTTACTACGGTCAGCCGAAGGGCACATATCCCAGAAGAACCATTTAGAGCATCAAATTTGAACTCCAGAGAGGCTGAGGACAGTCCATAGAAGAATTCATTTCTCGCTTACGCTATTAAATATTAATGATGAAATAAAAATATTACACCAGTTCACAGGAATTGTCAAGCTTCACCGAGAAGACAAAAACTAAATCATTGTCACATTAAAGCAACAGAAACTATTCAGTCATGGCAAATAAGATGCACAGTAACTTTACATTAGTACAATCTTTGTAAGTTGAAAAATCCATTTCAAATAAAGCGAAGTAACTTGACATCCTAGTCCGGACACAGCAACAAAGTTACAACTGCTACAAAAGCCTTTTGACTGTGGGCAGGCTCACTGCAAAGACAGCTACAACAAAGCCCCTGGCCCACGATCCAAAGGAATGTATTTAGAATCTCCAACATCCATAACTCTCCAAAAATGCCAAGCATTTTGAGCCATCTAGAAGACAAGAGGACACAAGTCACTTGCAAAAGTCACTTCCAAACAGCCAGTGATTCAGAGTATAGTTTGGTAGCTCCGGCTCTATGTCTGCTGATACAAATCAAGAGAGCAACCAGCTCAAGTCTCAGTTACTTGTAGACAAGAGCTGATAACTTGTTCTGCTTGAGGTGCCTCTGAAATCAGCTGTTTACAAAGAAAAGTTGATCTGAAACCATTGGTTCTCTCTAGGAAATCCTTTCACTAACATTGTATCAGGTCATGGCCTCACAATACTAAGTACAACTCATCAGTATCAAAATCTGATACAAAACAAGCTAGTACACATACGAACAAAGGTTACCTCAACAGAAGCATGTATCTCTGTGTGGCTGAAGCCTGAGCATTCCTGTCATGAGTTCTGCAATCATTTAGGTGACTGGTATTTTTATCTTCTCTTGGTATGAACAGTGTGCTACTTTTTCTTTTATATGACACATCAGCATTGAAAACTAATAAATACATCTTCAAAACTGAGACAATTTCTTCTATTTCCTTGGAACCAGAATCCTGCCTGCTAATGGTTTATTTCAGAGGCCATCATCTAAATGAGGTCTGGCAAAATTGTCACAAATAAATCAGCAACATGAGGTAGAGAGTCTCTTTTCTTACTTGTTCTCTTCACCTCTTATAATGCGTTCATTCTCTGTACATGTTCATGATCTAATCACATCAGATAGTTAAACTACTTGTTGGCAAAATATTTTGACCATTAATTGGATTCATCGCCGCCTGTGGCTGGTAAAATGGTGGTCTTTCAATAACAGGAAGAGAGAATCTGTGAACCAACAGAGGTTATTGCAATTCCCCAAATACCACAGTAGAAACAAAGCAGTTTCCAAAAACAGCCACTATCAGCCTAGCACTTGATCAACGATTCAGGAAATGAGTATTCAAAAGCACTTCTTTGAGCTACTTCTGATCTTGCACTTCAAAAAAATTACAGGAAAGGGAAGGCAGAGGCCTTAGTTGAAAGCACAGGTATGTGCCATAACAAAGACTTACATGACCTTATCTGCTCTGTGCGTGTGCCAGCGCAAAATAATTAGAAGTACACAAAAATGAGAAGCTAATTTACAAAGTTCAGTATTCTTCAGAAAATGCTGATTTATATTTATAAATCTTTTTGATTGCAAAGGATAACTGCAAGAACAGAAACAATCAAGAGGAATGGGAGGCTGCATTTCTCTGTTTCTATTCACCTTCTGCTCCGATTCGTCAGCATGTCCAGCACAGAACTGCATGCTCCCCCAGGAAGCTGGAGTGACCTTTGTAGCGCTCTCTAAAAAGGCTCACTGGAGTGAACACAGCATTCGTTACAGTGACACAGCACCCTGCAAGAATTGAGCCATCATACTCAATATCCAGCATCAAAGCACTGCCTTTACTCAACAACTTTCCCAGCCAACTTAAGTCATTGGGATTTGAAAGTGTTATCAAACTGAAAGTTCTATTCTAAAGCATTGAGAATTTGGTGTGGTTCTTTTTGGTTTTGTTTTTCAATTGTCTTGGTATGTGCTTTTGCTTCTTTTTTTTTTTTTTCCTCCCCTCTCTTTGGAGGGGACCGTTGGCCCTTTGAAGAAGTTTCAATTTACTTTCATTTTAAATGCCTTGAAATAGGCAAGTTCTCTGAGATTTGGTGTTTTTAGCTGAACTGCATATGAGACAGTACAAGCAATTCAAAGATAGATTCTGTTCAAACGTTAAATAGATTTCAGTAAGTAAAAAAAGGCATGGGATGCCTGGGAGGCTCATTTGGCAATGAAGCATGGTATCACTCAGTAAAATGCATCCTTTCAATTAAAATTTTATCTACTGGAGGTTTATTTGAATTACACTAAACAATTTTAAAACCTACAATTCAGTGATGTGTCAGAAAATGCACGCTTTGTTATTTGGGAGAATTTCTGCAAGCCATTAAAACCACTGGTCTGAATGCTTCCTTCCATTGCCTACAATAAATGTGAAGCAAAGTCACTGCAGCCAAGGGAGTTACCCCGCTTCTGTACTGCTGAAAGTGAGATCAAGATTTAACTCATCATTTGTCATTATCAAAGAAAAGGACCCACACTTTTTCAAAATAATAAAGTGTCAACAACAGTGCTCCAGAACACATCTATTTTTATTTTAAATAGTTTATCTGTGGCTGAAGAGCATGAGGAAAATTAAGCTTCATCAAAAATCCTATTCATGCTTTCCAAACTGGAATGAATAGTCTGTCATTTTACTTATGCAGCTCTTTCAATTCTTTGCTTATGGAACAGTGGTTTTCTGATTTGTTTCTTCTAGTGTGAGCTACTGATTGTGTGCTGCAGTTAAAGCCTCTTCATCTCAAAGAAAAGTTATTACCAATGCATTGTGGGATGCCAGATCTACTGTTGAGTGTCCAGTAGCTTTAGCAGTTCATCAGACTGAAACTAGGAACACACAGCAGGTGGGACATCTGCTTGGAAAGCTACAATAGCATCAGTCAAAGACATACACACAAATTATAATAATGACTCATTATAAACTCTTTGTGCCTCTAGAAGAACACACATGTCACAGCTTGCCATCTTGTTATCATCAAGAAAATGAAAATGCTGCTTACAAATGGATGAAATGTATGTTCATGTAAACATACATATATTTAGGAGAGGAAGAAAGTGACAATTAAACTACATCAAAGTAGGAGGCAAAACACATGATACTGATGAAGGAGAAAAGGCTCCTGAAACTATGCACAAAGCCCTTTTTAAACAGCTGAAAAAAAGCAACTCTTCACATCATCATATGAGATAAATCAATCTGAACATAGAAATCCACTAATCCTTAAGGGAGAGGTAGTTATGAATGTACCATAAAATTATCATGCAAAAACTATGGAGTCTTTGGCATCTTATTTTTTCCACCTTATGAGTAAGAGTTTGCACTCTCCAGGGATTCTTTCCTTTGCCCAAAGCTCTCTCTACATGTCATGGTAAGTTCTAAATTTAAGTTCACATTACCTGTTTCCATTCTCTCCTTGCCACAATTGATATGCTGCAGAGGTGAGAGAGATGAGCCATCTTTCAAAACTAGAAGCACAGAATATCAAACAACTTTATAGGAGATCTGCTTTGAAAGTAGTGTCCTCTATCTTTTTATGTTGACCCATGACATCAGAAGTTTATGTTGGTGGTATGGTAGTAGAGGTTGAGCCTTCCCGCCAACATCCCATTTTATTGCCATGTGACAGATGGCAGCAAAGGGGCAGTCTGACAAATTGGCACCTGACATGGAAGCATGTATGAAGCAAAGGGGTATCAATGAATTCTTCCATGGGGAAAAAATTGCACCCATGGACATCCACTGATGCACACTGACTGTTTATGGAGACCGGTGGATGCGAGTACAGTGAGGCAGAGCTTGGTGCATTTTAGCAGTGACAACAGTCATATGAAAGAGAAGCTGCCTTGTGGACAACCATGCACATCTGCCACACCACAAAATAAAGAGTATCTTGATCAGCTCATCCATTCAAGCCAGAGGATTATGATAAGCTAATTTCAATGCCATCGTTGGAATACTGTAAAGATTTTGCTAGAAGGGTCCGAAGTATGCTCACAGGAAGATAAAGAACAGCCCATGCCATGGATTTACTGAACCAATACAAGGCTGAAGGTGAGTTTCCCAGATCACATCATTACCAGTGATGGGATGTGGTGTGACCACCAGAAGCCAGGGTCAAAACTGCAGTCCATGGAGTGCTGACATGTGAATTCCCCATTGAAGGAAAAGCTCAAGACGCAACCCTCAGCAGGTTAAGTGAAATATGCTGTCTTTTGAGATAGAAAAGGGGCGATCCTTCCGGGTTTCCTGAAACCTGGACAAACTATCTATTCAGACTGCATCATGACACTGACAAAGCTGAAGGCTTGAACTTCCAGAGTCAGGCCAGAGGAGAAGGCATTTCTTTTTCAACACAGTAATACCTGATCCCATACCAGTTTGAAGACAGCACACTGTCAATCTTGGCTGGACTGTCCTACCACACCTACCACATAGTCCAGATTTGACACCTCCTGACTTCAACCTTTTTGGGCTAGTGAAAGATGGACAACATGGGTAACAATTTCCTAGCACTGATATCATCATGGCAGCTGTGTAACAGCATGTCACCTCAACTGGTACAGATTTTTACCATCAATACAGTTAGGCTCTTGGTCGTTGCTGGCAAAAACACACTGCTAATCGTGAGAACTGCTGAAAACCAGTGTCTTGTAGATGAGAATTTGCTCTATTAGTGTTACTGTACTCTTTGTATCCGTTTTAGTTCCTAAAGAAATAAATAAGGGGCAGAATCCTTTCAGAAAGGATTCATCATGAAATCACAATTTTAATAAACACTTAAATTCTGGAAAGTTTAATATTTAATAAAAAGTCAAAAGGAATCTTTGTTATCTGGAAAGTCATAAGGTAGAGAGAAAAATAATTTTACCTTGTTCCTCTCTCGATGTCTGAGCTAAATCCAAGAATACAGGATGACACGAAAAGTCAAAACCACTTAGAAAAGTTTCTGGCAAGAATATATCCTGTCCTTAGTCAGGTCCCTCAACTCTCAATTCAGTGAAAGTTAAGTGTTAACAAACAATGTCCTGGAAAGTTATCCAAAGTGTGCACTTCACAGGGGAATACAGCTCTGCAGAAAACTGATTTTTCAGACATACCAAACAATGGAAATGAACAAAAAATAATGAACTTAAAATGATCTTCTTTGAGGCAGCTTCCACAAAACACCAAGTTTCGGAAGTATTATCCTTTAAGGCACTATTTACAAAGCAGAACATTTTAGCAGCAGTCTATCTTCCCTAAGCCCCGTTGCCAAGAAAGTAGTGTCAAAGTGATCACCATCTCAGCTGCAGAAATCCTGTTAACAATAGAAAACTTTACAACAATAGAGACACAAACAAATACCCTTGATTGCTCTAGCACTTTACAGCATTACTGACAAGTAGTGCACAAAATGCCTCTTTCTGAAATTACCCCTTACAGATGCGATTGTGATGATCTTGGGAGAAAAGACAATTTCACACTTAGCAACTGCAAGCACGAGGACAGAGGTCATTAATGCATATTAAGCAGAAATATAGTGCTTGTTTTTTTTTTTTTTGTGTGTTTGTTTTTTTTTTTTTATTTTTTTTTTTTTTTTTTTTTTAAATACTGACTGAGTAGCTGAGGCAAGTTAAATCAACATTCTGAGAATAGGTTCCCTTTAGCTAGGGTCATGGTAACATACTTCAGCATCCTAGTGAAGGCCATTTACTAGCATACAGAATCAGCCAATGTTTTCAGCTTCCACAGCCACATAGTGCTCTGTGAGAAGTGCTTCTCCCCAACTGGGTTTTCTGAATGCTATCATGAACACAGCCAGTACAGCAAAATCACAGTGCACACAATGTTAAACCCACTGTCACCTCAAGGGTGACTTCTGGCAAATACTCCCTTTCATATTAATCCAACTTTTCCTTCAAACAAAGTTGTGATCTATTTGTCCACTGGCTTTTCCCAGCTAAATTCCTCTGAATAACTCTGCATCAAATAAGAACTGACACCAAGCAGACATCAAATGTGATCGGGTTCTCCAGACCGCTTAACTATTGAGCAGCTGGCACAGCAGAGGAATTGCATGAATTTCCTATTCTTTCTTAAACAAGACACTGGCAAGAGAACTTACGGAGATAAAAATACTGAAAATAGGAAGGAAGGGAGGAATGCAATGTTTCTTAAGATAGTTTACAGCAACTAAGAAATTAAACATCTGAAAATGAATGCTTGAATATGAGGCAATAAAAAAATACAAAGAGTTTCAAGATCTGTAGATGTCTGTGCTAGGGGAGGCTTAGATTAGCTATCAAGAAAAAATTCTTAAAGGAGATGTAGTCAAGCACTGGAAAGGGCAGCCCAGAGAAATAGTGGAATCCCCATTCCTGGCAGTATTTAAGAGACTGTGCACATGTGGTACTAAAGGACATGGCTTGGTGATGGGACTCAGTAGGTCAGGATGAAGCCACCTTGAGTATCTGCACCTGGCAGCAGGCACTGAGGCTGGTCCCATATTGAGTCTGTGGAGTGGAGCAACAGGTGATGGTATCCAATGTCTGTCCTGCAAATCCTGTTTGCTGCAGTCTGGGCCCAGGGACAGAGTGCCCATTGGCATCCATTGGGACTGGCCTGGAGCACTGCTTTCAGCTAAGCTTCCTTTCAGAGAAAGCTGGCTTGTTTAATCTGAGACCCCTCAGGTACACAAATCAAAACACATAACGCAAAAATTGCAAACAATTTGCTTCCAGTCTGAATTGACACAACAGCACAGTCACATGCTGACATAACTATATTTGAAAAAACTAGCTATCTGTCACTCACAGAAAATGTGATTTGATCCCATAGCATTCACTATAAATAACAAAGAACCTTGAACCCAGTTATTTGAGAAAAGGCCTGTAAAATTTCTTAGAAACATTATCTAGAAACAACTGAAAATTCTTCAATGTCTGTAATTTGGAGGTAGTCTAACCCCTTGCCTCCTCTTTCAGTTTTCCATTTAGTTCCCTGGAGCTCAGGCTGAAAGTCAGGTGCCCACATCTCCCTAAAGACAGGGAATGCTTTTATTTAATGGAAACACTTTCTTTGGTTTATTACAAAAGTTTAGTCCACAGATGATCTAGTCTTCTTTCTCATGCCTCCCAAGAAGCACCGTAGCAGTTCATGATACTCAGACATGTGTAGGATTAATTTGAGATATTAGTAATTGCTTTCCACCTTAATCTCACTACATTTAAGAGAAAAGGATAGCATTTTTTTATTGGCAGCATATTTAACTATTTCTGCTCCTAGCATGACCAACAAAAATAGGATCCTGACCTTGAGAAGCTGAGTCAGAGGTTGACTAACTCCCAAGCCACCGTTTTTTTCTTATCATCCTTGCATTTAGCAGGTAATCTGATGAAGGAAACAATTATTGTTACTGAAAGTAATACCATTTCTTGGAGGAAATAAGAACTTTACCAAAACTCAAATAATATGTTTGGCTCTTATGCAAATATGCCTAGTAATAAAACAAGGAAAGATAACAAAATCAATGGCAAGAGATCAACAAAATCGTAACATCAAGAAGTTTCCATTGACGCATCTGCTGTTTTTCAAATGAAACAATCTCTTCATTGCAAGTGCTCTTTCCTGAAATCCAAGTTTTCCCTTCTAATGCTGACCTTCTAATGCATTTCTAAAGCCTTGTTCCTTTCATCTGGCTTTTCTTTGTTTTTTGTTTGTTTTTTAAATAAGTATTTCCATAGCCTAGAACACAAAGCACTAAAATCTTTGAAAAGTCCAGTACCAGTTTCCTCAAGGCATTAAAAAAAATGCTGTATTAACAGCAGTAGTTAATGCAGTCACAATCAAAATCAAATTATGTTCAGTAAGTAGTGTAATTACACAGGCTATAAAACTAGATACATATGCCAGCTCCCTCAAGTGAGCCTTGTGTATTTTCTTTATTCTTCTTCTTTATTTTACTTATTCTACCTTGTATTCAGCTTTCAGATAGCACGCTCCCTATCGGTTTCCAGCAGCCATCAACAATAATATGAAATTTCTGCGATGCTGCCATTTTTTAACAAATCCAGTTCAAATGATTTTACCCTGAAAATTCGGCCACAAGAATATTCCCTCCTGGGATAGTAACAATTAATACTTTGCTATCTCAAAGTCAGAGGATTTCAAAGTTAACTATGTTCCTTGCTGCCAAAAAATAATTTCAACAATTTTATGAGGACAGCACCATGTATAACTTCATATAACCTATACAAACTATTCCTGTCTGCTATTCTTGTAATTTTGTTTCTATTGCAGTATCATTTTATTTTCTCAATAGAAAATTAAGCATTTTATATCTTTTTTTTTTTTTTTCAGTAACATATGAATAGTCATTATTTGGGTTTATTTACAGGTATATGTACAAATGTGCATAGTAAATGTACACAGCAAATTTAAAAGAACTCTGTGAACAGCTTTGAAGCAACACAATCTAAACACCTGGATTAATGTTAATGTTTTCCTGAAAAGATTTACCTTTTTTTTTTTTTTAATTGATTCAGTGGGGTTACTAGAGACACACTTCATAGATATCAGTACCAAAGTAGTGCCCATGAATTGTAGAGCAGTCACACAGGGTCTCAGTGACAAAAAAAAAAAAACCAGCCAAATCAATTAGGAGTAGATAGCAGTTCTGCTGACACACTGGACAGCAATTTCACTGGTTTAGTGGTTTAGCTAAAGAGGAGTGGAAAAAGGCAAAAGGATCTATAATAAAACAAAAGTTAACTGATTATGGTTGAACACATCACTAATTCAACTAGAGGAAGCAGCTAACTAAGCCTTGCATTCTACACCAAGTACAACAGAGCACAGACCACATGGTCTCTAAATCCTAAATCCTCCTACTTGCATTTTATCTTCTTAGTGAGTAATACAAGAAGCAGGCTATCAGACTACTGTCTTGAATGAGATATTTGTGTTTCAAGTAGTAATATTAATTAACAGCTGAGAGTAGAGGAGATAGACCATTGTTATCACTCCATGTGGTAACCAAGGAATTAGAAGATAAGCTCTCAGTGGATTAGCAGACAGTGAAAAGAATGGCTGCAAGGTCTTCCTTTGTATTTTTTCAAGCCATGCTGGAAACTGGAATGAGTTGTCAAGTTATCATTAGAAAAAATAATCATTCAAAGCCCATCATAAAAGACTTGTTGCATTACAAGAAACTTGCTACTTACAAAAAAGTTGAATTGGTTAAAAATGAACATTCTTTTTCAAATGGTGATTCAAAAGCTCCTGATTAAAAAACTACTGATTAGGAAAAAACAGTCTTAAAATATGATGCTATTTTGTAAACATCTGAAAAGAATATAAAATTCAGCAGAATTTCCATTGAATTCCCCATTAAAATTACAAAGAATCCAAAAAGAGCTGATCGTTGCTAGTGTAAGTGAACAAAAATCAAGCTCAAAAATAAAAACACATCCTAGAAATCCAATTTTAAAACTGCAATGCCTTGCTAAAGACTCAATTTCAATTCTTTTCAGCTTCTCTAGAAGAGCTGCTATAGCTTGTACAATGGTAATAGTCAGCATGGCATTTTCAAATAAAAAGTTATGTTGGAAAAATTTAAAGTAATGCTACATTGAATGCAACTTGCAGACTAGCCAAGAAAAACCGAAGTCTAATCTGAACAGTACAAATGAACTAGATAAAGAAAATCATAGAATCATAGAATATCCCAAGTTGGAAGGGACCTGCAAGAATCATTTAGTCCAAACCTCCACCTCCACACAGCATCAAGCAAAATTCAAACCCTCTTTTCGAATTTTGAGAACATTGTCCAAACACTTCTTGAACTCTGGCAGGACTGGGACTATGACCACTGCCCTGGGCAGCCTGTTCCATATCCACTGTCCTCTGGTAATATAGTTTTTCCTAACCCACCAACTCACCCTCCCTTAATGCATCTCCATGTTGTCCATAGCCCTCCTTTGAATACTCCGATAGGTTTGTCTCTTCATATTGCATCATCCAAACCTGCATACAGTGCTTAGAGTGAAGCCACACAGCACAGACAGTGACAATCCCTACACACAGACACCTGTGGCACAGGTATACCATATTACACCCAAATACTTGGCTAACTTATACTGAAAGGCAATGGACATAACCATTTTCCAGAGAAAAATTTCAGTTTCTCACATTTGGTTTCTGAACAGATAGTACCTAAACTACTGGTTTTCCCCTCACACAATGAATGCAAGTTGTTTAGGATCCCAAAGAAAACCTGCCCATAATCATAACTTCTTTATATGCTGCTGAATCATGCAATGATTCAGTTTCATTATTATTTTCCACAGACAAATGTATTGTGCCTTCTTTTAACATCTCATTTTAGTATTACTGGGTGCAACATTTTCGGCAAATGTTAGCCCCATCCTTCTGAAGTAATTGCCCTGAGTAAATGCTTCTGAGTCATCAACTTAGGGTTTGTTTTGTTCAATTATCCAATAATCTCACACGATGTATTCTTCCCCATTTTCCACAAGATTCATTTAACTCTATCAGCTAGATACTCAAATCAGATACACATAAGCATTTGCTCTCAGTTAATTGCCTGGGCTTCTTTTTACAAACTATGGAAAAATAAAGACCAGCCCGTCTCCCCAAGGATGATTCAGCCCATCTTGAGCTCATTCATTTCAACAGAGGGTGATTCATCTCCTCTCTTTCTCTTCCTAACTAGAACTACTTTTAAGGAGCTGAAGTCAGATGAGATGAAACTCATTACTAATACCCTACAGTTATGTCTGCAGCATCAGCTAGCATGGTTCAACAGGAGCATATCTGGTGCAGAACACTTCGTGCTACGAAGCAGTACACATTCACACTAGAAACAGTAGAGAGAAGCAGCAGTATTTTCAGACTTGTTCCAGTTTGTGTCTGTGGGCTGAAAGTCCATTAGCAGCAAGAGCTTATTTAGGTTTCCTACTGCAACATGCCTGATTGTTTCGTTTTTATCATGATTTTCCACAGCCCAAAAACATTGCACAATAAAAACCAAAATTGGTAAACCCAGGAGGTTCAATTTAAAAGCATGTTCTTAGTCCAAACTGAATCGCTAATGTACTATGTTAGTATTTGTGTACTTCACAACACAGCTGATGGCTTGTTGGCATGTTCAGTTAGCACCCTGCCATCCAGGCAAATACAATCCCTACTGACATTGACCCCTCTTACATCTGCTGGAGTGTCTATCATAAATGTAAGTGCAGTGTTTCAAATGGAGTCCCAGCACAAGCTGCACCACCAGCTCTGCTAACCCTGCTGGAAAGGCTCTGCCTGATACTTGCGTGGTTATTCCTGACATCTTCATGGTTACATACAGCTGTCTCCCTCTTTCACTCCATAGTTGACTGATGTAAGAGACAAACAGCATGACACAACAATATCACTGAGGATGAATTGAAAAACTGTTGGCATGGGTTGAAGAGTGAAGGATTCCAACACTCCCATTTTCTCAAACACATAATTCTTCCCTTTGAGCTTAATGAGTTTCACTCACAATTCAGGTTTTAAAAGCCTCTGATGAATCTAGGGGCAAAACATTTTCGTTTTCAATAAGAAATCAGGCCAAACACAGTATGAGGCAAACTAAATTGAAAACTACTCCCTGGGAACAAAGTGAAGACTAATAACAGATGTTGAATCACCTGATGCTGGGTCTCACTAGCAAATGTCACTGCTAAATCAGGCATCCTTTGTTACCTTAGGAAAGACATTGCATGGAAAATTTAAATCCCACAAAGAGCACCATTGATTTTAGAAGAGGAGATGAAGGCCTGCTAATAATGAAGCAGCAACAATGCAACTTCGCAAATATTTAGTGGTCTGAACTACTTGTCTTGAGTACTTTCAGTAGTGTGAACACCCAAAAGTCATTCTGCTCTGTCGTTCACATCTGCACATTTCATTTAAGGTCTTCTACTACCCACAATAAGGTAGTAGCATTTGAATAGAGTTTTGCACATGGAGCACTGTCACTAAAATGGTCCCAAATGCTATAAATCTGAAGTTTGCAGCACAATTTTAAGCACTGATGTGATTCAGCAGAGTTAAAGCAGTAATTCAAAAAATGTTTTAGCTGAAACAAAGACAAAGTTGATGTTCATCTCTCCTCTTCCCCCCTCCTCCCACATAACTAAAACAAGCTAGCCAAGGGCTCCTATAGCCTATACAGAGAGGAAAGATCTCTCTATTCAGCCCATCTTTGTCACCCCACCCTTTCAAAACCTTCCTCTAACCATCTGCACAAAGCAGGAGAGAGCAAAATTAGAAATGGCTCACAGATCTGAGCTCTCAGTTGAATTCACCATGTGCAGAATTCACCAGCCATTAAGCCTCGCTACCTTCACATCTAGCAGATTTCTACTCCTACATCATCTCTCACACCTGAAAGTCAGAAGAGGTAATGACTTCAGTAAAGCTACACTTTTTCATGCAAATATATATGTTCTCTTGTCAACTTATTCCCTCATTGTGCTGCTTATGAGTTACACTACCTTCTACTTTCAGTAGTAGTATATCAGTCTCAAAGATAAGAACATTAGTACAAATTACACATCCACATGATGCTAAAGCCATGCCAGCAAGAGTGTCTTGAAGGTGAGTTGGGTTAGAGCAAGGTAGATACAGCAACAAGCTCAGGAAAAAGGCTGAAACACCTTTCTTGGAAGCTCACTGAGTTCTTGGCAGTTCCCCCACGCTACTAAACTCTTATCAAGCCAGCTGATTTAAAGCTAATTTGTGTATGCAGTCCCTGTGCAGTCACAGTAGCAGCTACACTGGAGCAGATAAACCCTGTCTTTTCTGGTCCAATTCCCCCCACTTTGAATTTTGTCACTACATAACCAATTAAAATGACTACAAAATATACAGTTCTACCTGAAAGCATTTCTTATAAAACTAAGCATATACACACGCAACTCACATGAAACAAGCTGTAAATACATATTGCAAAGATTCATGAGAAGCCAAAATTAAAGCAAAAGCCCCAATTCAGATCTCAGAGACCCAACAAGCCTGATCCTAAGCCTTCAACTGATGCTAGCTATTATTCTCAATTCACATGAACGTGATAACGAACAGATGCAGGCCCAAAATAAATGAATAATAAAAAATTTCCTATTTAACAGTACTAGAACTATCAAGATTGAAACCTTAAAACAGTCCTGAGAAAAACTGGCCAGAGTTTGTACACTGTATGCTAAACTTTGCCCTAAATTCTAAACTTAGAGCTTTATAGATGTTACAGAAATTTTTAGTTCAAAATTATTTGGTGTTGCTGTCAGCTCTGTCAGACTACTGCATTTTTCTCTTCACGTTCAAAATAGAAATGCTGACAGTTGCACCTCATTCAACAAAATTCAGTGAATTACTACAGCAAGAGAATATATTGAGATGTGAAACGCATCAATTCATGTCAATTTATACCAAAATATTGTAGAAGGACATTTTTCATCACCAGAACACCACGTTAGAGCTTTTGGCACTTTACTTAGTTCTAGTTTTACTGACTGCCATGCTGTGTTCCGGAAGACTTTCTTGCCTTATATCAAGGCAAAAACGAAACAACAAAAAATGTGACAAGTTCAGTGCACTCATGCCACTTCATACTTCCCACAAAGATACAGAATCACTCTTGGTGAATATCAGAAATTTCAGTTAACAGCTCAGCTGAACATTGTCCTTTGTCTGGAGCGAGAGTAATAGGACATTACACATTTTTGTGCTCAGTAAGTTATTCATCAGTTCTCTACAGCTGTTATTTCCAGCATCTTGGTTTCTGGGATTCAATACCATGAATTTTTCCACATAAGAAACACTCAGCTCCTGCTGACATTTTAAATACCGTGAACAAATTTCAAGTAAAAAAAAAAAAAAAAAAAAAAAAAAAAAAAAAACCATGAAAGACTCATGAAGTGCACTTTATCATTCCTCCTGTCATAGGTAACCAGTTGCCTAATACTATACACTACAAATTATTCTCTCATGATATGTATACTGATTAAAGTTTATCCCCAGCTAGCAGCCCAGGCTTAAACCCAGGTTCTGAGATATTTTTCCCTAAACAGAGCAAAGTAGAATAGTGAATATAGGATTTTCTGAAGTTTAGAGTCCTTCTTTAGACTCAGGTCTGGAAGCCACAACTTATTGTAAAATAACAAAGAATAAATTAAGGTCTAGAAATACAGCATGGAATTCAATACAGTCTGGGAAGACTCATTTTTCAGTTGGTGGCTGTAATTTAGTTCTCAGTACAACCAAATATCACCAACCATCAACAAATTCCCTTCTGCAACCTGTGTAAAGGCTGAAATGTCTATCTGTAAACTACATCGAAGAGCATTGGCAACACCTATCTCCTGTCACCTTTCCTCCTGGTTTATTTGCAAGGTTGCTTCATGGATCTGAATCAAAGACTGTACAAAGAATTTCTTGAATACTGAAACTTCACACACCAGTCAGAAATGCTTCAACTTTTGTTAAAAGTTTTTGATTTTACGTCAAAAATTGATGCACGTCACAAGTGATTAGACTTGGAAAACCTTGGCATTCCACTGAGTACTGATATCCTGGATATGTCATCCTGATTACGTTCCATTCCACAGATCCACACTGCAGATCTTCCTTTTAGTGTCAAAAACCTCTCAAAGTAGAAACATTGCTGGAATATTTGCATTTACTCAACTAAGAAACGTAGTGCCTGAGAGAGCAAAGTACTGAAATAGGCTAGGCCCGAAGAAAAGCAAGACACAGGCTATGAGAAGCAGCACAGGCATAGTAGAGAAGTAGCTCCCACGCTCCTGGAGGCCCCTCAGCCTCTGAATTGTCCAGCCACTGACACCCTCCCTGCCTGCTGGGCTGCACATCTTGCACATCCTCACCACACCACGCCTGAGCTGCAAACCATTCATGTCACAAAACCTTGGAAGAAAATCACAATCTAAGCTTAGCTCCAGTGCTAGGTCTATCCTCCATCTGCACAGCTGAGTCATTATGAAGTTTCTCTTGTAACATTTGCTCAAACAAAGTCTGCTCTCACCTTGCAGCCACCTTGTGCCACAGTCTGATGCCCCGTACTTCTGGATCACAGCGTGCCATCTGGACTTCTGCCTTCTCTGAGCTCAGTCCCTATCCTGGGCCACCTCGCAATCGTTAATTAGTGGCACTGCCTTCATGCAGAGCATTCTACCCATCATCATTTATATTATAAATGCTTTTTCCCCCCTGAATCTCTGCTAAGTTCCTGCTGCTAAATGTCCTTAATTTCATGTTCTTTGTACTAGGTTTTGACTTCAATAACACCGCAATGAAAAGCTGTTTTAAAGCAATGCATGCTGTCAGAATCCCCTTCAAGCAAATGTAGTTTCTCATAGCTTAGCCTGTCTATGTAGGTTGAGAACCTTAAATTGAGCAATTAAAAACCTAAACAAACAATAAACGTTTATGGTCAAGTCACTGAACATGCTAGATTTTCAAGTATTTCCCGAACAGCTGCCCATGTGCTTGTGAGCCCTTGCAGACCATTAGTTTCCACACCAGCCTACTTGCATCATTATAAGATTTAGCTTGTAAAAAGGAAAAAAAAAAAGCTAATATAACACATTACAAAAGAGAAGTTTTAGCGATGTGAAACCAACTAAAACGAATTGGTAATGAATGCAAGAGCTGACTGCCAACATGTTCTGTTCTGCTATTATACCAGCATGGAAGCATCAACGAAAATCAAGCTTTTTTAGCTGAAGAAGTTGGCAAATCGTCCAAATGCATCAAAAACTATTGCAGACATGAATAAGAAAAAGACTGAGAAACCACATTCTTAGAGAAAAGGCCCTAGATTGAAAACCAGAAGAGCAAGATTTAGGTTTTCTGATTTTTTTTTTTGTTTGTTTGTTTGTTTGTTTGTTTTTTTTTAAGATGCATCAGATATATGATCTTGATTCCTTTTGGTAATAGCAGAGTAGAAGCACCTATCAATGCAGGAGAATTTTTTTGAAAATGCTGTACAGTAGTTAAGCTTTCAGAAACACACAAATGTGCAAATGCTGTCCACTTCAAGTTTCTGGAGGTGCCAACGTGCTTTTGAAAGCATCCACTCAGGGACCCTGATCCTGCTACAGAAAGCATTATTTCCCTCTGCTCTCAAAAATCCCATCCCAATTGATGCCACCAGGGGCTTGTAAAAAAAAAAAAAAAAAAAAAAAGCAAAAAAAACCTGATCAAGGCACACAGGAATTCCCTGGGACTTTCACTATTGAAAAAAGAAATGAAAGTAAAGAAGTGCTGGCCTGTTCTTGGTTAAAAGTTTGTCCAAATACTGCAAAGCCAAACTAAACTAGAAGAGCCTTTTACAGTACTGGCCAGCTATTTTACATTCTTACATGCAATTGGACAACAGTGGAGCATGAATGTGAGTCACACAGGTGACTGAACAGAAATAGAGTTGCCTGAGACACAAGCTAAAAATTTTGGGGCAAAAGCACCACAGACTGACGTGTCATGAGAGAGAGTCCATCACGTAACCCTAAGCATTCTCTCATTTAAAATATCTTCCCCAAGAATGGCCTTTCCCTTCTTTCCCTACTCCAGGATGTGTAGCCTGAGAACCTCCCACTTGGAGAAGTGAAGTTCAGTACAGGCAACAATGCTGAGAATCCCTGAAGTGTTGGAGCACACGTTGCAGATATACATCCAGATCTGGAGACTTCTTCCACAGATAGCAGTCCCCCAGCCAGAAGCAGGATGCATGTGTACGGCCTCACTCCCACCACATCAGTCCTGCAGGAGCATCACCACCAAGCAGCTGAGCTCCCTTCCTGCCAGGCATAAGACTGTAGGCCTTTCCTCAGGGAAGCAGCCTTGTTTTTCTAAGAAATTTGTTTTACAGGAGCAGAACTGAG
Organism: Centrocercus urophasianus; assembly: GCF_019232065.1. Classification (NCBI taxonomy): domain Eukaryota; kingdom Metazoa; phylum Chordata; class Aves; order Galliformes; family Phasianidae; genus Centrocercus; species Centrocercus urophasianus. The sequence continues at coordinate 70,818,479 of NW_024884142.1, read as the reverse complement.
TAACCCTCTAGAGAGACATGTAACCTCTCTACACATTGTGCAACCTGATGGCAGCCTCCAGACAAGCATTACTAGTCTGCTAGAAACCAGAACATCATCTAAAACCAATCCACTTCTGAACAGGAAGAAATTACAACAATAAGGAAATACAAGTCTACATTTTTAATATCCTAGGAAGGAAATTATCATCCTTTTTCTATGGAGCTTCAAGGAAAAAATGTGAACATCCCATCACCACAAAAAGAAGTTACATAACCAAAACTCCACAAATCCTGAGCCAGAGGATGACAGGTTGCCTACATGAACTCTAAAATTTTTCATAAAAGCATGCCAGAAAAAAAGATCTGCTGCAGTTTTAATTCTATTCCCTCAGCCACAGATAAATGTAACGATATAGCATGGCAAATTAAATATTCTAATGTAAATCAAGTCCATTTCTGAAAGTCACAGTGACCTGAGCAGCCACCCAGAATAAGAACTTGCCAAAGTTCTCTCAACCAAAGGACAAGTTTAATGGTTCCTACAGTATACAGAACTGGAGAAATAGAATTTTTCCATCTCGTATATAAACGCACACAAGTTAAAATGCATTCCTCTGAAGAAGATGAGGTAGTTATCAGTTGTGTAAGGAACTAATGGGAATTTCAATAAAGTAGCAAAAAATCTGTGATGGACACAGCTGTTCAATATCTTTCACATTTCATCCTGAATTTTAAATAATTAATTTTGAAAGCCAAACAAACAGTAATTGGGCTTTAATAATTGAGAGAAGACCAGATAAGGAAACAATATCCAACAAACAGGGAAGGAAATTAAGAAGTAATGGAAATGGTCTTAGAAGTTGCAGATAACTTCAAAAACATGGTTCAATGTATTTAATTTTCTCCTCAGGAAATTCAGACACCCTTGAATCTTACTCACGTTCTTGCTTTGCTTCTTGTTAAACAAGACTTCAGTGTTTTTATGTACTGCTGCAACACTATATTTAGTTTTATGACTTGCAGTAGCTAACAGTGCAATCGGACAGCCTTGTACTTATTAAGAAGCGGTTCTGCTAACGATGTTCATGATCTGTTCTGTAAGATGTGTAAGTAAATTCAGCGATACGCTCCTAGAGTTTATATCCACAACAGCTCTGTGAGCAGCACACAAACATAATGCTGCCAGCTCAACCCTTGATGGATGGCTGGACAGAAAGGGGGATTCACATACACACAAGAATGTATGCATAAACTGTTTGTCTGCACTCGTTCTGTTTATTAGTGTTTGGTGTGGGTGGGCACAGGTAGGAGCAAAGACTGTTGACATCTAAGAACATTTAATCTTGCTGGAACATACTTTAAGAATATAGGCTACATTAAATACAAGAGCTGTGAAATAGAAGTCATTCTGTTGTCTGCTTTTTTCATTGCATGGAGGTGTCAGTGTTGAAAGGGTGCTGTGGATTACAGTGTCCCACAGCTTTCATATTTCTAAATGCATAAAGGAATTTCAGAGAGGCTTACACGGATAACTCATGAAAGACTTTAAGCAACAACTCCGGCTACTCTTCAAAAAAATTAAAGAAGAAAAAGCCTTTGACAAATTTGGAGTGTTTTTCCTACCCCTCACTATCCTATACATTTGTTTAGTTAAATCAGTCTAGTGTGAGATTGACAGATATGCGGTATGTCTCTGATATAGCCAAGCCAGGGGCGGTTGGCTTAGCACAGAAATCCCCATGAATGCATCTGAAGCCTCCAGATGAGCACTAAGCCCATTGATAGTATCTCAAAGCTACTCTGTGGGTTTCTTCTGACCCAGAATACTCCAAGCCAAACAAGGTAGGTGGTTGAAAGTTTTCCAAGCCCCTGACATGACACAAACTCTAACAAGTCACTCATGCTTAGAAAAGCTTTAAAAAGATACAGCAATTTTTGTTGCTGCGTTACCATAAAGCAAAATACCAGATTGTTATATTAACCAACAGTATTTTTCCCAATCACGAGTTAACGCCATGCTGAAAGTCAGCAAGATTACTTTAATTTGGATTATGAGTCAACAAGGAAATAGATGTATTGCAACTAAGGTCCCGTAAGACTAATTGGGACAGATATTGCTATACCTTATCTCTTAAAACCTACTGCACAATTTTTGTTCTTGGAATAGTAGCTGCAGCTCACAAAGCAACATGTATCTTGTCCCAAGACACGTTACTACACCCCTGAGCATCAGCAGTTAGAGATCTGGTCAACAATTGAATTGAAGCCAACTCCGTAATTAAACTGCTTAATCAGCTTCATTGGCAGGTCCCCATTCTTTTCTCCTACTATTACAAATCAAGTTGACTGAGATTACTCCTAATTCTTACTGATGCATCTGAGAGAAGTCCCTGGTGTATTCTTGACAAGGGGATGCCCTGAGCAAGACGTCAACCTCAAAAAACACATCCCAGCCACCCAGGAGATGTCCTCCACTGTGCATCAGAACAAAAATGAGATTTATTTCCTTCTCTCTTTGGGGGTTAAAATAAAATAAAAAAAATAAATAAAAAAAAGAACTGCAACTATTTTTTCCTAGAATACACTGCAGTGAACAATCTATAGTAGTCAAGGACTGAGTTAGTCTTTGAAAAATTTAAAGTGTCCTAAATCAAAGAAAAAAAAATCTTGCTTTTTGTCATACTAAGATGGTATTTCTTAGAAACAAACTAATTAAACATTTTAAACAGCATTGCTGGTATTATAAATCAGGTTTCACGTTCCAGTAGTAAAGAAAAAAATTGTTTATGTCTTCAATGGCACTCATTAGGGGGTATTTAAGTGCTTTTTTCCTTTGATTTACATCCTTAAATAAAATTTCTAGTTTTTACAGTACAATTTGCCTTTGGTCTCCTAAAATTCTACTTTGGTTATGCCACCTGAGAAGCTATTTCATGCTAGTTTTAAGAAAACTTTTGTCTTGAGTATGCTCTGACCTTTGCTGGACAAGTATTTTAGAATTTGAATCATTCTCAGCCATTAGAAGGGTTGCTCTCAAATAAGCAACTGAGAAATGCATTAGCCCGCTCCTCTCTCTCCTGTACAGCTTGAGCTGCCAGCTCCACTGCTCTACAAAAAGAATACCATGCTCCAGCTTTTAGAGGAGGCCAAAGGGCCATGCTGCTTCTCCACCCCACTCTCTAACTGCAGCCACAGAACAGCAAGCAAAGCCCTTCAACAGGTCAGCACTGGCAGCTCTCCTGTTCATTTCAGTGGGTTTCAGACAGCCAGGTATCACTGGCCACAGAACCCATGGGACATAAAGGCTCAAAGGCCCTTTTCCCATGCATCCTTAGAAAGGCTTGGCAGCAGTAGTGAGGGTGGCAGGCTGCCAAGCTCACCACTGGCCAGCAGTCAGACTTGCATGCTGTTACAAGATTACAGGAGCAAAAGCTTATCCACAGGAACTTTGCATGTAGTTTATAGTCCTGCAGCACTGCTGGGTCATCACCCCAGGCATCTCACCTAGGTTCTATAATATTCTTCACTCTACATTACTGCTGCTTCAGAAACAACCTCAGTATTCTTTCCAGCTTCTCACCCTTCCAGCACAGCCACAGGCAGCACCAGGAGGCATGCTCTCACCCATCCCAGCAAGGCAAGGGGTTTGCCCTCATTCCTGAGCCTCAATCCCCTAGGTGCTTTTCAGCCCTTTGCTTCCTGTTTCAGTCCCATTAATACTTACTATCCAGCACACGTATTACAAACTCACAGAAACAAAAGCAACAGCTTATCAGTCTGCTTTCTTGACAGGATCTGCCTTTTAAAGTCTCTCCCACTAACAAGCAGAACCAGCTACTGCTGGAAATAATTTGGAGAGAAATAGCATCAGCAGCACAGCGTAAATAATTAACTAAACCATTCTTTTAGATTGCATTATGCAGAGAGGAATAAATCATCAGACAAGCATTTAATATTTCATGAAAGTTATCATAAAGTTGGGGAATCGTGTGTCCTTCTGCATCATTTCAGAGCACGGACGAATCATCAATACATTAAAGAACTGCGTCTTATATTCTTGGCAGCACTGACAGAGGTGGCTTCACTGAGTTTTCTGCATCCAGTAAGATTAGATGGCTCATGATCAGAGTTTCTTGGGCTGGGAAGCAGAGGAGAACCAGGCCTTTTAATGGACTTTTAAATTGAGTAGACAGAAATTGAGGCATACAGCACTGCTAGCTATTCCTGAAAACACTGACTCACTGAACTGGCCAAGAACATTTGCGATGCTGAATGACTACTTAAAGAAAATTTATTATCTACCCCCTTGAGCGATACTTATTAGAAATAAATCTATCCCGTAGAAAAAGAAACAAAACAAAACATCCAACTTCCTATTTATAGCATTACCAATGAGTATTTAGTATAGCTTATTTAGAACTGAAAATCAGAAAACATGGAACTCATCCAGCCATGTAACATACTCTCCAAATCATTTACCATTAGTTTTTTCAGGAAGAAAGGATTATGTGTCTTGTGACTTTTGCTAATGATACATTTTCTCTTAAGAACCTCATAAGTTCTTAGTATTACCATCAACTTCCCAGGCAAAATAATTTTTCAACACAGAGCTTGCCTGGAAATTAAAAGATACAAGTATTTACTACTTTTCTGATTTATATTCACTTTTACCTATTTCTGAACATATGTATTTCAGACTTCCCTTACAACTTCTGCTCATTATCAATAGCATATCAGAGCCCAAGAGTTCTCTAGCATTTTCTGCCAAACTTTTCCCCCCAACCTTTGGTTGATGTTTTTCACCCTACACTGAAGTCTCAGTTTCTTCAGGCGCAATAAAGCTAAAAGTACTGCAGTATCTGGAGAGAAAAGTGAATAAAAATAAATACAGGAAGGATTAGAGCATCATGGTTTTTGTGCTTTGCTGTAGGTGTAGCAAGCCCAAAATAACTTCGACTCTATCTGAACTGATATTGTTTGTACACAGGAGCCAGACACCTGTAATTCCTATTATCCACCCTACACTGAAGAGCAAGTGCGAAGAACTGGAGCCCTATGGAGTCAGTTCTCTGAGAGTTTTTCTGCCAGCAGAACCTCGCCACAAAACCAAGATGTGATCAGAGCACTGTATTTCTAATCTTATGATAATATTTTAACTTAAATGACAACACATGCTAAGGCCATTATTGTGTGTTTTTTTTATTCCACTGATAGATCAAGATAAAGAGAATTGTAGAAGTTCTCACATGAATATAGACGTTCTTTAAAGAGCAATGGAAAATTGAAGATTGCCTTCAGAGGGAAAATTTTTCTTCTACTTATCATAAATCCTCTAGAAATAAGATGGTTGGAGAACTTGCAGAATTGTGCAGTAAGCAGAATAATAAGCTCTACAAAGATAAGACATGAAATAATTTATTAGGAAAAGTCACTTTAAAAACACTTAGCAGTATGCAAGCCTGTACACAATAAACGTACAGATTCCCAGGCTAGCACCCACAGCCCTAACAATGAAACTTTCTCTTAAGAGCAAATCCAACTCTTCACAGAAACTCTGTACAGAATCAGTGTCCATCAGATGGTGCATAAAATGCAGTCTCCAAGTTCAGAATTGAGTAGAAACACACAAGATTTCCTAGAAAAATTGACAAAACTGAAAATCTCATCTTGAATAGTGAGTGAATATTTGAAGATGGATTTTTTGTCAGTTCAGCAATGCACTTCCTCACAGTAGGAGCCATGGAGCCCTGGGTTCTGAACCGGGAAGGGCCTCAGACTCAACTCCAAACTGAGAAAGTGTTTTACGGCACCTTTGTTCCAGTTTTGCTTGGATTCATCAATTTCCAAAATATGATTCTGATACCGAGAACAGGTTTGTCATACGTATTTATCCAAGTTAGCACCATGATAAACAGGCAAAGCTTTATATACACATACACTGAAGCATACTTAGATATGCACACACAAACTATTTGGTAGCCTCTTTTCCCTAGACCAGCCACATCGCTCTCAACCATCTATTGTTGGATGGCCTTTGCAATACTGATATTTGTAACACAAATATTACATCTACAATTTATTACAAAGCTCAGCTGCATCAGTTATACTGGGAGAAGAATAGATTCCTTTTCTCTTCCTAGCTTAGATACAAGCAGACAGTCAGGCACAGCCCAGAGCACACACTGTGTTTTACCTGAGCTAATGGGCTACCACTTGTGCCTTGTGCATGCTGTAATAGGGTCAGGTACATTCAAATAGTGCACTGCTGGTGTTATTCTAAACAGACTTGTTATTCTCACTTCTTTTGAAGCCAATTAGTCAAAATTCTATCAGTTTATTCCAAGTCTAGTCAATCTCTAGTATGCTGTTATCAAAATATATCCAATCAATACCCTTAAATGTTTTATTTATTTAGACTGTAAGGAGCTTAAACCACCTTCCATCAAATCCAGTAGCTTGGTAACAAACTAATCATCACCTTCACACAGCAACCAGCATAGCACTGCACTATTCTCCCCTGCACTCTCCTAGCAAGAAGGACAAATGCACATGACTACCAGTGAGATACAAGGTACTGAACATGCTATTTGGCATTGTTCTGCAGAAAGCATGCGAGTTCAGTTGTCTTCCAAACAAAGGAATTGTTGCATCTGATGTGTTTATCCTAACAGATCAAATCTAACAGCAAACTTGAGATTCAAATAGGCAAACAAGAAAGTGGGCAGCTTCCCAGAAATGTCTCTGAAGGCAATCTATCTTTCTTAGCAACAAAAAGATAATTACTGTGAATTAAGGAATTAGATAATAAAACATAAGCCTAATCAGAAGCACCACTGCCAGAATTAAACTATCAGTGGGCTCATTGGAAAAAAAAAAAAAAAAAAAAAAGACATACCGATTTTAATTTTGCTAAAAATTAATTACAAGAATAGAAAGAAGTTTTCAGACATGACAAAAAGAAGAAATCCAGACTCATTAAAATATGCCAAGGAACAGGAAGGAAAAAATGACTGGTAGCTATAGTGGCTTGGCTGAATTTGAACTAGCCAAATCCCCTGGCAGTGTACTTTGCATGTGTGGACATCATGTAATATCTCACCCATTTGAAAGAGTTGAGCAAAATTCATATGTAGTTCAAGCAAGCATAGTTCTCCTAAATACAGGAGATTCACACTTGCCTGTACTTGTAACAAACCAAGGTGCTTCCCACACACTACCTAGGAATGATGAGTTTATGTTCACACGTTCACATTCTAAATCATAAGGTCTCTCACACTATTTAAGTTTTGTGCACAGCTAGCAGTGACACTCATGCAAGTATTGTTTAAGCCATATAATCCAGAACAGAAAATCAAAGAGGACAATGCATTCCCCCCTGCATTTATGCAGGTCACATAACACCTATGCTACAGAGATACTCCATATTGTACTGTACTATTCCAAATAGTGCTCTCCAGAAATTCTGACACTAGGTTGACATGAGATAAACAAGACTTCTATAAGCAGACTACCTGAGACAAGGGAAATTCCAAGGCACTCTGAACTACTTGTAGCAAAATTCAGGAGGTAGCTAGCTAAACAGTCTTATGACAGAAGAATTTCCCACATTCTACTTAATTTTTTTCTTTTTTCTTTTGTCACATCAACCACCTTTGAAAGATCCAGAGGCTTCCTCTGTAGTTTTCTTTCACTGCTCCTTCCTCCCATGCGAAAAACAGTAAGAGAACATTATGACAATGAAAAATTCATGTTACATGACCAAACACACGGAGTTCAGGGAATTCTAGATGTAAGGTTAACAGCTTTCACTGTTCATAACATAATATGACCACAAAAACTGACAGATCCAATAGACTTTGCTGTTTTCTCGTACAAAGTTATACACCTTCAAAGAACTTCACCACATATTTATTCACTATTCACTTTTTTTTCAGGTTGTTCAATAAGAGCTGTTACAAAACTCTAGCCCCTCTTTTGGTCTTTCAATGCACTGCTATTTTAACATGGTTTTCTGTCAGCTTCATCTTAAAAGAGATGCTGCTGTAATGCTTAATTTAGTTAATTATATACAACCTGATTCATAAGATGCCTGCATCCCTTTGGTTATTGAATATTTAAAAAAACAAAAATAAAAATACAGTTCAGCCAAAATTCTTGTTTATACATCTACTAAAAAAAGTCAGCCTTCTGGTATGTCGCTATTTCTTCTGGACCACGGAACAAGATAGTGTTCACTCAGATTTTTAAATTAATGGTAATACATATATAGTTACTTATTTCTTTCAGCCTCCAAAAACCATGGAAAAAATTATACACTGGCTACATAAACTCTTTTGCACCTTTTTTTTTTAAAGTGTGCTATCACAATTACAAGCATGTATAAAACATGATATTAGACAGCTAACAAACTGTACTATCAAAGTGTTGTCTAAAGTACCTATTAACTAAGAAACATTACAAAGGCAAGATATTTTCCAATGACAAGCCCTTTCCCAAGACTAGACAATCAGCAGGTAAAGAGTCTGTGAAATTCACATGACTTGTATTTGTTTAGTCAGTCTGTTTTCATTGTTCCTGTTAGTTCCTTGGTGTTTGCTCTATAGTAAAGAAAAAATAGTGGGCGGGTTCAAAAAGAAACCACTTCTAGCTTGAAGTTCTCTCAAAAGCAGTCAATTACATGAAAAAAAATCTGTACATTTTAAGTCAAAAGCAGCTAGGCTTATGTTCTTCGAGGTTTTCTCGTCAGCCAGCCTTGCTATACCAACATTTGTTCCAAACAAGCACAGGTTCACAACTACTCCTGGTTCTTTGTTCTCCAGCACCATTAAGTTCAAGAGTATGTGACACCTACCTACTACAATAGGCTAATTATTTTGCTCCTATCAAATAATCCCATTTCTTTTTTGTCTTTTCGTATTAGCTATATTGATTTTTCTAGAATAAATGCCATTTTCATATTTGCCATACATTTTGCAAAGCTCTGTGGGTACCTCAGCATGTTATACTTCCTCCTGTATTTGCAAAAATTTCTGTACTTATCTGTATAGTTTTTTTAATATGCTGTTTACTAGCATTTGCAATTGTTAATACAGATGTTAAAGAAAATGCACTTCGTGCTTACCTCTGTAGTGCTGTTGGACACCTCTCCCCAAAACACTTCCCATTTATCACTTTTCTAAATATCCTACCTCTGCACTAATGGAGCTGGAGTTGTGTCCCTAGAGAGAACTCAGATTTTCATTTACAGTGAGATAGTTTGACTACAATATGTTTCATTCGAGCCACCATAACAATTCGACTGTATTAACAATGTGTTAGAAACCAAATTAAGTGTTGAATCAACTGTGCTTGATTAAAGTTACTCTGAAGTGCTTCAGGAACTGTCAAGGACAATCAGAGCTGCTGAGGACTTTCATTAACTCATGGAAATTTACTGAAATCTCTCAAGTTTAAAGCTTAGAGAAATGAAGGAAGGGCAGAGATGAAAAGGGAAATCCCAATATTATTTAATCTGGAAAATACATAAGAGCAAATAATAAGACAATCTTTTTCTTTGCAAAAACTTCAGCTTTTAAACTTCAAAGTGGGTTTACCAATAACATCCAAGTTTCTTCTGGTGTATGAGAGCAGTGAGAGCATGAGAATGAGCAAGCACAAGAGAGTTGTTGCAGTGGCTTTTTTTTTGCATATAAAGCAGAATCATGGAAACATAAAGCAGAATTAAGATTTGTGAGTGAAGTCTAAAATGAAGGACTACCAGCCTCAGGCCAGCACACATTATGAAAATTTTAATCAGATCAGACATGAATCTGTAAGACAGTTGGAAGAAGGACCAGAAATCTAGAAGATGTGAACTGTACAGAAAATCTGAACAAATTTAGTATTTTCCATCTTAAAAAAAATAACCCACATACATACAAAAAAAAAAAAAGAGGAAAAAAGCCTGCAAGAGGAACAGCAGATAATTTCTTGATGTACATTATAGGTAAGTTTAAATATAAGGAAATTTTTTTCAAATGGTAGAAACGCAAAGCTCTAGGACAAAGTTTCTGATGGCCAAAGAATGTTCCACAACTGACTAATAAGAAGAGAATGGTCTCATCAAAACACCAGATACGCACCAGCTGAGAACAGGCGATGTAACACACCTCTTTGAGGGACTTTTCATCCCAACATGCTGAATGTTTTCAAGTAAGCTCCATCCAGAACAGTTGCCAATCATATGGTTTAAAATCTAAAAGATTTTGCTATACAAAGAAAGGATGAGTTGCAAGGAGCCCGAAGAGGGACTATCTACACCTACAGTAATACTGAAGATATCAAAATGTATAGTGTGAAAAGAACTACACAGAGGCCTTATATCAAGTTCTTTAAGTACCCTGCATTAATTAATGGTAAGAACACTTTAAATTTGTGCAATAAGTACAGGCATCTTTAAAACTTTTGGTCCTCAGTGTGGACACTGCTATAAGCACATTGGCCCTGTCCCTGATAGAAATCCATGTGAAAGAACACACCAAAATGAATACATTAGCAAAAAAAAGTTCATACTTCTTCTGGTTCATAAATGAAGTACTGAAGTCTAGCAGCATGCTGTACCACCAGACTGGCAACATGCCTTACTTGCCTCTAAAGACTTCTATTTGACAGGCATCAACATTATTAGCATTATTGCTTTTTCCAATTGAAGATCATAGAATGATTTGGGGTGAAAGGGACCTTTAAGGTCATCTCATTCCAACCCCCCTTCTGAAGGCTGGAACAACTCCCTCTAGATCAGGCTGCTCACAGCCCCATCCAGCCTGGCCTTGAACATCCCCAGGGAGGGGGCATTCACAACCTCTCTGTGCAACCTGTTCCAGTGCCTCACCAGCCTCACAGTAAAGAATTCCAAAGATGGAGATAAATTTAGAGTCACCTGACAGCTAAGAAATTGCAGATTTTAATATTTGAGCTTTTACATTCACTTCAGTAGTGAGACACCTGCATACAATCAGCCTTACCGAAAGCAATATGACATCTCAAAGAAAGGAATTTTAGATGTAGATACCAGATAATTTGCTACAAATTTCTGGGATTTCCAATTAAGTAGCAAACATTTGCCAAGTTTCAAAAGGCTAAATAATCAGTCTCATTTAAACCACAGTCATTAAATAATTGATCCATTGTGGATTGACCTGGCTCCAAATATTCTTTTCCACATACCAGTTAAACTAAGTTGAGAACTTATGGTGAGCAAGGCACTGAAAGCACAGCAGACAGGTAATATTTCAAGCCCTCTAAAAAGTTACCAGTTTTATTAAGTGACTGCTGCCCTAAAACTTTGCAGGTATTTAAGATGATAGCACAAGTGTTATTCCAATAACACACCAGGAAACACATGCCATTGATATCATCACAAAATAGTTTGAGGTAACTGAGCTCCCAGGCTGTGGAGAGGAGAAGACTTGGCATCTTAGGGCAGAAGTTTTTCACAACTACTTCCCATCCCAGGCCAAACAATAGCACAAACCAGCCCTTATGCATTCCCCTCTTCTCCCAGGCTATTACAAAAAGAACGCACATGGAAAGAGATAAAAAAAAAAAAAAAAATCAGAAGGATAATCATGCCAAGTTCTTACAAAATAGATCATACTATAAGCACCTAAACTATTTCAACCTGCAGCCTCACCATGGGGAGAAGTGTTCAGCAGCACAACTTCCACAAAGGCAGCATGCCTTTAGTAGTAAAAGTATCCTAGAACACCTGCTGAAAGCTCACACTAGAGAGATCAGAGCTTGCAAAATTGCATTCACATCCAGCTTGGCCTGCTGGCTAATGGAGAGGGCAAGCAATATCTCAACTTGTCTTCCAAGTGGTTTGTAGTTAACCATTACCTAGATTCAAGGGAAATATGCTTTCCATTATCTCCTCTCCCTTGCAAAGAAAAGAGAAACAGAAGACTGTTCTCATCTCCCTGTAAACAACACCAAGCCAAGCCCAGCAAATACCCTGGACTCCTCTTCAGCAACAGTGTGAAAGCAAGCATACTCTGAAGAGTTTGTTCAGTCCTTTGTCACAGAAATTGTTTGCTTCTGTTCAAAACGAATCAATAATCACAACTAGCTCAGACATGACACTTGCCAGAAAGATCATTCTGTTTCAACAACATTCAAGGGAATGTTACGGCTTTTAACTAAATATTACTCAAGATTTTCAGTAGTATACTTTTCTATCTCACTGCAAAAGGAATGAGACTCAATTCAACTTCTCTCTCAACTTACCTTTCTACCATATAGGCTGTTTAAAATGGCTGAGAAGCAAAACACTTCACCAGTATGAAGTGGTGCCAGCCTTAAAGAATACAACACAATCCAGATGAACACAAAGGGGAGAGACAGCAATTACAGTGCTATCGCTAAGTCTTTGCTCTGAGGTCTCATTTTCCACAGCAATTCAGCCTTAAGCTTGCGCCACCATGGCCAGTGTACTGCATTTCAAAGCAGTGACTGCCCTTGCACACACAGCTTTTTACATATGCCACCCACCTCTAATTAATTAACAGTAGTAGAACTTATTTGTATCTTTTGCATGTAAGCAAATGATGTGGTTAAAATTTTTATAAAGCATAAGTGGAAACTGCAACAAACTGAGCTACCCAAGATCCAGAAGACTAAACTTAACTGAATATTAATAGTTAAAAATAAAATCATTCAGAATCAGAACTGAAGAACTGCTTGATCTTGATACTTTGTTGTTTTCTCAAGTTAAAAAAAAAAATTGTCACTACTACTAATAGAAGTCCCAGTGTTATTGAAAAAATGTCCTGTTTTAAGAGCTCAAAAAGATTTACGACAAAAAAGTCAAGAGAAACTTAAGAATTACACAAAACTAACATCTACAATCATAAATTGAATTCCACACCTTTATCTCGTGTCATTTCACGGGAAACAGCTTTCAAGTACTTATGTATTGATTGCATGTTTAGAGGCAAACATGAAGATTAAAATGCAGATAGAGTTGTTTTGTTGGATTAGATACAGAGGATGCCAAAACAAGCTGTGAAAAAATCTTTGAATACAGTGAAGTTCAAACTGTTCTGCAGTACAAACACTCTGCATGTTTTATTCTGCAGAAAGTCCAGTTGATTTCTTTCTTATGCATCAAGGGAACAAACGAAAAGGATTGTTAATCTCAGTATATCCTTACTTCTCCTCACTATTCTAAACTCTACCTAACCTCATGGGAATCATTAATGATCAGGAAAAAGGTTGCAAAGAACTCTTAGATCATTTTCACAAGTAAAATCAATTTATTATAGAATCATTGAATGACTTAAGTTGGAGGGGACTTTAAAGACCATCCAGTTCCATTCCTCCTGACACAGGCGAGGTTGCCACCAACTAGACCAGGTTCAACTCCATGGAGTAACTCAGGTCATGTGCTTGAGACAGTTATCTTTTTCATCCTCTATTTATGATTTTAAAGATTACTTGACCCTTTGACATGTTTTTTTCCATCACTTGAAAAACAGCTAAGGAATCAGAAATTCAGCATAATTTTTCTGACAAACATGGCTGCTGATACGAGGAACTAAGGCACTAGAACCACAGGTAGAGAAACCCAGGACAGCTTCTCACACCTCTTCTCAGCCTCAGGGCTGCACGATTTACAGGTACAGCTCCTGGCTGGCATTCTCTGCTTGAGACCACAGTTTCAGAATAAATCCACACACTGGTATGGTGACCTTACAGATTCAATCCTTATCGGCCAAGAATATGGAGCTGCTTTTATGTTACCATAGAATATACGCTTCCTTTTTTCCAGTAGTTGAAAGTGTCTAGAAAGAGACAAAATTCAAGGAATAAAATACAAAACATCCAACCCAAAATTCCTGATATGTATTACAGGCTTACCCAATTAATTTATTTTTTTAATAGTTGAATTCGCAGAACAAGACAATTAGCAAAGTGCTTTCCATTACGTCATTCTGCAGCTTTAATCTTTAGTACGTATCCTTAATGCAGTCAACATATTCAGGGAAAGAAAGCCTTAGGATAACATCTCACACAATTAACGACAATCTTAGTAAGCTGATATTTAGCAAAAAAAAAAAAAAAAAAAAAAAAAAAAAAAAAGTGGCAGTGTCTTTCAGTACCAAATAAGCATTTTCTTTTCCAACATGGCAAACTTCTGGTGAAGCCAGAACAGAATTTCCAAGTCAGTGTCAGAAACCTCAATTCTTCCCCAATACTTAAGTCTCCTAACCACTCCCAGTCAGCATCTCAGCCATCCAGTTGTACACATTTATCTTCTTAGGCTATGATCCATGAAAGCCTTGGTTTCGCTTACTGAACAAAAACAGTTCCTAAAAATCTTCTCCTTTTCTGTCAAAAATTCTTATCTGAGAGCATCCTCCAGTTTCAAGTGCTGCAAATGACAGCTGTCTGACACCACGTCCAGCGGATTTAGGATCACAGCAAGGCTGCAGTACCACCAGCACAAAATGGAAACCGCACAAGGTTGATCAGTGAAGAATTCCCACTGCCCTGGGAAACTTTTTTGTGCCAAGTTGAGAAGCCAATTCTGTCACCCTCAGCCACAGATTTCACCTACAGCACAAAAAAAAGAACCAGCAGAGCAAGAGTGGCCATCCACATGCCAGTGCTGCAGCCATGAGAGGCACTGGCAACAGGGGGTCAACAGACCATACACAATTGCTCCAGTTTCCCTCAGCTTCTTCCACTCTGTGCTGAGAGGCAGGATAGAACTAGGCTGCAGATCCAATCTGAGTTTTATCAAAGCATTTTCCTCTAGGATTCATAAGAATTTTTTATTTTCAAATTCAGAAACTGCTGATGCAAAAGAGCTCCTAAGGTTTAGTGGTATTTCAGATTATGCATTTCAAATATTCTTACATATAATGAATTATTTGCTGTGTCTTAGTTTAAAAACAACTGGCCAGAAATTCCACTTATATTAGTAGTTTAGTCATTTACATAATTTTAAATTATATGAGTAAAGAGATTATTTTACTTTTGTTACACTTGAATTTTTCAGGAAAAAGATCTGAGGCTGTAATTAGTATATAATGAAGTCATTCCATTGATACTTTTGAGCACGGTGTAATTACATTAATGAAAATCAAACTACAAAGAACTTGGCTTTCAATAGGTATTCAGGACTATTAAAGTAGACCTTTAAGAGCAATGCTAATTGCAAAAGAACAGAACTTTTTATTAGAATGGACATATTAAAAACCCATATACTGTGCAGAAGGAGAAATATTTTATGGTTTAATGGAAGCGTGAAACTTTTGACTGCAATATCTGAAGCGGTATGTTTTCAAGAGAAAGCAATTTGGCTCAAGTCCAGTAAAAGATTTGCTGTCAGTCTGATTGTGCTTTGCTCAGTTTCTGGATGCATAAACACTGAGAAAAATCCATGACTGGTACAAGCAGCCTATCTTTTTTATATGATATACATCCTCAGCATCTCTTCTTAAAGCTCTCGCCTTCCAGAGCTAGGAACAGCCTAGCAAAGGATTTTCACAATGACAGTCATGGTGACAAGACTCCCTTTTCATCCCTACTTTCCATATGAGTTTATCTATTTACAAAACAAAAATAAAAACCAGTGAGTGCCTCCATAGATACAAAAGAGGATTGTAAGAGTGAGGTAGTAATTCTTCCAGCCAGCTATGCCCCTCAGCATACTTTTAGAGACAGCAGATTGAAATGAATGGAATTGAAGGGGCAGGAGCAAAGAGAGAAGGATTGCATTGTTTGGGCAAGCACAACATTCCCCTTTGAGCAAAAGGCTTTCCTTAGATTGGCAGCTGGATTTATAAAAATTTACAAACACACTGTTTACAGTCTGAGATCAGGAATTACCTGAATTTCCAACTAACTGATAACTTAGCTTACATTTATTACCTCTGATTTCCATCTTTTCTTTTTTTCCCCAATTCTACCAAACCACGATACCAAAAGACATACAGAATAATGCTTTCTCACTCACACTGGGATTGAATGCTGCACAAAGATGTTAGCCTGCACAGAAATAGCTGTTTTGCTTAAAAATCAGCAAAGTCAGCCACCCTCCCCAACATGTTTAAAAACCTCAGGAGAAGCAGGGAAGTTATTCACATAGCAACAATTTAACATCCCAGTAGATCTCATTTATTTATTTTTCAGTAAGAAGGGTTTATTAGTGATGCACTGACGCAGGTATTTTTATTCATTTGTAAGGCACTTCTCAGCAGTAACAATTAATGGTATTGCATATGCAGTCTGCTGTGAAGTATGCTCTAAAATGGTTTCTAAAAACAGTCTAGCTAATTTTCCTAGGAAAATCTTTTAACAGCTCAGCCAAAACACCCAGACATAAAGCAATTTCATTCAGACAGGTCTTAAATATTTGTCCCCTCACTCTGAAGTATTCCTTTCAGTCACATCGTTACATTTGGATTGTGCAGATGAACACAGATTGCAGGGCTGTTTACAATTCCATAGCCACAATGATGTAATTCTAATTTCAAAAGAGATATTCATCTCCAAAGGGAATTGCTTTACTTGTTAACAAGCCTTGTCTTAGTACCGTGTCTGATTATAAACACTGGTATGGGATGAAGTGGAGATTTTCCAACCACATACACATTTACCTAGGCAAAAGGTAAAGTTGGGGCTAACAAATTTATTTTCCAAATTTACTTCTGCAACATAGAGAAGACCATGAAGTATGTGTTCCCCATGCACCCTAATGAATATTAAAACAACCTCCTACAGAGAACTTTGTTCTCAGTGGTAAAACCAAGACTTCAAGTACTATGAAGCATTGCAAGAGGTTAAGAGAAAAGCACCACTAGTGTCCATAAGCTAGCATCATTCCTCGGCAGATAATTTATTAGGCAATTGTCCCAGCTAATGTACTGGCATCAGAAGGATTACTTAGAATTGTAGAATGGTATTTGCTGTCGCACCAATGAACTTAAGCAGAGCTTTAGGAGCTTTGGCTACAAAATCCGATTGTATTCAACCTGCTCTAAATAGTAGTACATTGGTTTCTTTGTCAAATAACCTTATGTCCCATTTAAAGTGTGACACACACAGTAGAGGAGAAAATGCATGCAGGTGACAAGACAACACAGGCTTACAGCCCGTGCCATTCTGGTGCATGGTAAGAAGTGAGAAACTCAGCCTTGAGCTTTGGAGACTATGCCTCAACTGAAAGGGCATGTGACTTTTTCAAGCAAATTTGCTTGAACTTGAAGCCACTGAGGCTTAAAGGTGATGAGCTACTAATTATGAGGGCCTACATATTGTGGTAATAGGGGCCAAACAAGGATGAACTGAACTATATTGTGTCAGGGTGGTACTAACATAACTAGCCTCATAGAAATAAAAAAAACTTTTCACCTCTGTACTATGCTTCATCCCGTCCTCTTCAAGATGCACAAAGAAACTTTAATCATCCTAACAGCTGGAGAGACTCAAAGTAAAAGATTCTCAAGCACTGAAGAGCCCTCTACATAGGAATATAACAGGGCTGAGTAATCTTTTCAGAGTACAGGAGCATCTCTTCAATAATACCATTCACCTCAGTAATGAGGATGGAAATTTAGCATTACTAACACTTCTGACTTTCATGGTTTCTTCTCATCTCTCCTAGAGCTTGTGCTCCAAAAGTAATAATAATCTCATCCAAACAGCACAGCAAGCTTTTCTAAGGAGGAGACAGGAAAGTTCTCTTTGAAGTTACCTAAGATCCAAAGCAGTCCACAGAGAAAGGCTGAAGAAAAAGAAAATTCCAAGGCAGACAGCAATACTTTGTTACTGACGCTAATTCCACTACAGTTTGCAGGCATAATACCTTAACTACCAGAGCAAACAATTTCACCTTAGAATTGTCAGAGGTGTCTAATGAATTTGATACCTAACATGCAAAAAACGTTTGAGTAAGACAAAATTTTGCAGTCGATCAACCTCTTTCAAAAGCTATCCAGCCTTAGGGACAGGAGCACTGCCAAGAACATTTTCTGTTTGCCTGATATTTGAGCAGAGGAGTGCAGAAGCCTCCTTGAACTTTAAACTTTAAAGGTCCTTTTGAGAGGAACACAATTCTTCTCCTCTCCCTCGCCCCAGTTATACTTGAAGCGATGCTGTGCAAGTAGGTCTATTCTCTCACCTGTGCTCATACATTCAAGGACATTCTGGAAATTTAGCAGCAGTTCATCATCAGTAGACACAGGAGGGACCCCGGGCCATATAACCACAACAAGAAAGGGGTCTGTGACAGAGCAGCAAGCTGGGCCTCATCAAAACAAAAACTTCTGCTTAATTAGAGATATGGACTGCTTAGGCAGCACATATAACTAGATATGTGTAATAATCCCTTTCTCTCTCTCAAATTGTCACTTCAGCTCAGGAATTCAGTAAAACTAGTACATCTCTCTGCTAATCAGTTTTAATATATGAACTTCATTGGGTTTCACACAGTACTTACTCTGACACAACTTGCACACCTGAACGTCACCATTGAAGTCTCACCAGCATGTTCCAAATCTGATTTTAGTCTGTATCATGGATGCCCACGTATAACAGATGGAAAATTCGCTGCCTAGTACTAGAGAATTATCAACTTGGAAGAAGCCATTTAAATGAGAAATTCAAAACTAAAGACACAAGAATATTTGATGAAAATTAATCAGAGGTGAGAAACTCAAAACTATACCACATGCTCTCCAGAAAAAGAAGTATTAATGCTATAATTATGTTCTCCAGAGCAAGCAAATCTTTCTGTCCTCCATTTCTGTGTGAGTGAACGCCTGTAGTCTGAAAGCAGGACTCCAATGCACTGCAAAATGTATATTTTCTTTCTTTTCAGACCAGTAGCATTTTCAGCATCTCACACTTTAACTCCAACTGATTATCTGAGCTTTGGATTGCATTTCCTCAAACCTTTGCACACTTCTTCCCAAATAAAGGATCACACTGTTAATTTAAGTCCTTATTAGCTCACTTAGTCCTTCTGTTCCTCCTTTCAGTGATGCATGCAGTTCATTTCAATTTGATATTATCTGCTAATGTCATTAGTATATGCTTACATCCACCCTGAAGTAATTAAAAATAACCTACTGAAAAAGCTAAGACACCAGAAACACAAACACTCACCAACGATTGCTTGAGAGGAACTAAAAAAAAAAAAAAAAAAATACAAGTCTGCTTCAGGGCCAGATTCCAGCACCAGGGTAACAACTGTTGTAAATGGTATGTCACCTCTTTTGACATAAGATGTATCATCATGCATCTTACAAACACCTACCTATGGAGAAATTATCCCTCATCTTTCTTCCCAGTCCCCAAGGAAGTTTTTGATCAAAGTAAAAGCATTCAAATTTCCATCAGATTCTCAATTTAAAATCAATCAAGCAAATATCACTTTATGAGGCAATGTATGAAGTACTGCACTAAAATCCAAATATTATAGCACCTATATCATTCCCTGTCTTTCTTCCATCTTCTCTTTTTATGGTTTTATCCATGAGTATAACCTAGTTTGCCTGACAATATTACTTCTTTATGAAGAGACACTGATTGCTCCTAATAGCTCCATTATCCTCTAGAACAGACTTGTCTGTGAGATGCACTGTGATATCTCAACTTAGAGATATATCATAGACAACACATGCAGTGCTAGAAGAGGATTTGCACCAGTGCACAGTATCACAGAACACAGTCCCTGGAAGTCACCTGATCCGGTACTTCACCCAAATCACAGCCAGCAACATGGCCTTGATAAGGCAAGTTTCAAAATCTTTGCATAGCCTACCCAGTGCCACATTCCAGTGTTCTCACCTGTCTCATGGTTTATAAATAAAGAGCACTCTTGATATTTAATTGGAGTTTCATATATCTTAAAGCCCATGGATCGCATGTTAATTGTGTATACTCCCACAAAGTTTCTGATCCAGTGTCCTCAGTATGCCCCTATTAACGTAACTGAAGACAGACTTAAGGTCTCCCCTCTGCCCTCCCTTTTCCTAAATGGACCCAGAACTCTCATCCTGTCACCATATGCCATCATCTCCAGACCTCTGATGAGACCTCAGCCCCATGCTGGACTTGCTCCAGTTCATCCAAGTTCAACTCCCTCTCCACTTGGGGCACAGAGGTCATGATGTAGACAAGGTTTTCCTTCTGGAGCAAAACGCAAGCGTTACTTATCAACCACCAACTTCCATGGGATTACATGGTGTCAGGTGCAGCAGTTATTTCTCTGCTACTACTGGCCTACTATTCCCTGCTAAGACATTCCTAGCTATCCCTTGCCCCTAATAGAAATGGAGTCCGGCACCTATCAAACTGACACATGGCTGGTATTAGAAATAGCAACTCTGAATATAACCATTTCTATACCATTTACATGAAAGTCAAGCAAGGTTTTGCATGCCCCAAAGAAACTGTTTCCTTTCTCTCTTGTTGCTTCTTAACTGCACAGCAGTCATCAACCTTGTGTTCCTTTCTGAAATTAGCCTGCACCCTGCTTTAGCCTAAGGTACTCTTTTATTTTTAAAGTAGTTATTTCTGCCTGGTGACCACAGGTGGGGAAAGCAGTTATGCCCCTTGTTAACTCTTCCCAGATTTCGCAGTTGCGAAAGGTAAATAGAACTAGTTTTTACTAGGTCACTCACCAGGGGAAGCAAACTCAATACACCATTTATTCTTTTAGTACCTTTGAAATAATTAGAAAGAAACCACAGCCTATAAAACATATGTATAGCTATGCAGAATGGCAAATGAGATTTTAATGATTTATTAACAGTGATTTTCATTAATCTTTTTCATAATCATATATAGATCAAGGTACAGACTTGTATAATCAGTGAACATACAGATGTTATAATTATGAAATAAGAGAGTTTGGCTAAGCAGGTTATTACACCAAGAAAGAATAGATAGAGGGCTTACCCTTGTTCTGGGCTCACTGGAGAACACCAAAAGGAGGGAGATCTCCAGAAAGAGATCCTTCCCCACTGGTAGTCAGCACTTAAATAGGTCTAGGGAGAGGTGCAGCCAGGTTCCACCCCTTCTGGCAGCACAGGTGAATTGCCCTCACCTGTGCTCCCAAGGCAGACTCGTTGCTCACTTCAAGTGATCAATCATGTGTTCAGGCCATGATTCAGCAGTTCCCATTCAAGGCTCCTCCTACCCTACACTCCATCACCTCTAAAGCTCAACTGAAAAAAACATCCCTAGATTCTCAAATTTTTAATGACAGTTCCTAGTTCTCTGAAGACCCTCAGATCACCAATGAACCCACCCAGACTCCCAGGCAGTTTACCTGCCATTGGATACTTTGTACTTTTCTTCCTCACTAAGGCCCTATTAACAATTCCCAGGTCCCCATCAGCACTTCTATTCACATCAACTCTTCCCTATTCTTCCCCTCTTACAGCCACAGAAGTAAATTTGTCTACTGCACCAAGAAGCCACAGCAGTTTACAACTCAAAATAACACCTGCAAGCAGAGTAGCACAGAAAATCTCTTTTGAAGAGGTGACAAACAAGCCCAGGCATCCAAAGTAGAACACTGACATGTACAGAGCTCTCCATGCCTGTTGGTACCTAAGTCCACTCATATGAATACCTACTGCATTCCTTCTCTTCAGTATGCCCATAAATGCTTTGAAAATCCTGATGACCCCTGGATTGGAGCTGTTGTGAGAAGAGAAGGTGCAGAAAGCAGAAGATCAAATGGAACAATTATGTCAAAGCTCCCAGGCTCGAAAGACAGAGGAACATGCTACAGGCATGGACAATGGGCTGTGATGGTAGAAAGATGCTCACACACAAGTGTCAGGACAAAATCTGCAGTATGTCACTTCCTGCTGTCTGGAGTTAGGTCCCGGCACAGGACTATTAAATACATAACATTTAAAATACAGCCTAATATCTAAATAATTAACTAAATACTTGCTTATATTCCTATTTAATAATATTTTATGTATTTTTTTTTTTTATAACAGAAGTTGTGAGGTTTGTCAGCAGATCCCTATTTTCTTTTTTACTTCTCATAAGTCAAGCTGCCATACAATGAGGTTTCCGCACCTAAACTTATATCTGAAAATATCACAGGACTTGCCTGAACTACACACAACTATATTGTGGCCCACAAACCACTTTGTTTTCAGTGACATACTGCTCATGTTCCCAGCCTCAAAGAGGTTTGAGAGACAGTACCTTAATACCATGCCATTTTCTGGGAAGGAAACATTATTTTGAGTTGCTTCTAAAGATATTCATTTATTTATTGAAGCTCAGTACATTTGTGTTCATGGTGACCAAAGAACTTGGTTTTCATTCAGCTTTTACCCCACCTATATCTGACCATCTTTGCAGAAAGCTTTTCACACATAGGGTGTAAAGAACACACGATTATGTGATGTGACAGAAAGCTTTTATGGTTCCTTGTCAGAATTTACTTCTTTAATTCCTTCGGACCTTTGCCCAGTTTAGATATGTAGTAAGACTACTCCCGTGGTTACACAGTAAATTTATCAGATAACCTTTGACATCAGTGGGACCACATTCATTTATGCAAATTACAAACATCCTATTAACACAGCTGTACTGTATTAATCATTTTGTTATGTTTTTACTTTCAGTCATTGTTTAAGCACTTGGGTTTTGTGTCATTTTGGTTTTAGATTTTGGTTTTTGTTGTTATTTTTAATTTTCAGCTATTCAGGTAGTCCTGGTTCATATATACAGGAAGACATACTTATTATTAGAACTACAGTTGTATCAGTTCCACATATAAGCTGATTATATTAGCTACTTTTCTTATGAAGAAAGGAAGTTATCCTTTTAACAGCATATCTGCACAGTAAAAAGTGTGCAAAGAAACTTCCATAGCATATTTAGTTCAAGAATTCCATTACCACAGTATATTCACTTATCTGACACTGCTGTAACTAACTTTACTTCTATCAGATGGAATATTCATACCTCAGTCTGACTCATTTACTGCATCTAAACAGAAACCATTTGTTTCATCCCGTATGACAGCCATGAAAATTTGTGATGTTTTCCTCTATAAGTCTTGCTGTCCTTTATGACACGTAAAGAAAATATGAGTAAGGACATGCCTGAAAGTCCTATCAGCTTGCACCTGATCTGCAATGCTTTCTTGTTGGCTTTTTTTTTTTTTTTTTTTAATCTTACTTCTCTTATGTGTCTAATCTTTTGTATTAGCTATACAAGTTCTCCTGGGAAGGAAGATTTTCGCTTGCCACTATTGGACACTTACCACATATGTATATCTTTTTAAACAGAATTCAACTTCAAAACAAATTTTCCTGGCACAAGATCCTTACACCTATTTATGTAGTTAAGTACACAAAATGTTATTTTCCAATAGTTTCAGTCATAAGCGCTTTTCACAAGCATTATCCACTTCTAGTTTATTAAAGTGCCATTTTGTGCAATACAAGAAACATGCATAACAAATGGTGGGCTGTGAAAAGGAAGTGAAAAAAAAAAAAAAAAAAAAAGAATCTCATTCTCTTGAGATTATAATAGACCCAACTCAAACATCGTGTTTTTCTACCCATCACTGCACTTGATTTGAGTAAATTCAACTCAGAATCTAAATTCAGTATAACCCCAGTCACGGTGAGAAGCTTCTTAATCACATTTAGCATTCATCCCACTCTCTAAAAGAAACTAGCCATTTGTCAGACTTTTTTTTTTTTTTTTTTTAAAAAAACAGCTGATATATTCAAAGGGAAATCATTCTGTATAGAGTAAACAATCACCTCCAAAAGAAGGAAGATCCTCCTTTACTTTTCATCACGCTGTTGCACTGAAGCCTTTAAAAAGCTTCCATCACACTTTGCAGGAAAGCTGCAATTCCAAGTTACCGGGGAATTAACAGGCAACATAGCTTGCAAAGAATGCCAGACAATTTACATAGTTCATATAAATACATAAGTTAAAAACGAGTCATATGTACAAAAAAAAAAAAAAAAAAAAAAATGAGCTAAAGGTATCCCAGGATAGTAGTGGGATCTGGCAAAAACATCTCTTTAACTTTCTGGAATTTTTTAAAAATGATTCAGGCAGATATGATCAACAGTTGACTTCCATCAAATTTCTGTTTTCTACACAATTTCAACTTCCAACAGCTTTACCATTGCCCTAGATGTACACTCAGACATGTTGCTTCTTCACTTCCTTCCAAAGCACTGTTACCTAGTTGCAAGAATGCATAAATGCCAGCTTGTGCTCCATTTTAGGCTGGTCTTATTAAAAGGTTGTTCTTCAATTCACAAAGGAGTTCTGCTAAGCTGTTATAACCAGCACAAACACTTCAAGAGCAAGTGTCAAGCTGACAAAATAGCCTGTAGACAAGGTAACTTAACAGAGGAATGTACCACTTCTGATTGCAACTGTAAGTTCCCAGCTGGGCTGGCATCTTCTTTATAATAACATTAAAAGACAGACAGCAAAGAAAAGAATAAATTCAGAACCTTCCATCTTCATTATAAGGGCTTCTTACGGGTTTTTTTTTGTTTTGTGTTTTTTTTTTTTTGTTTTGTTTTGTGGGTTTTTTGTTTGGTTTTTTATTTTTTTTAAACATACTAGTAAGCCTCACTCTGTCCGCCCCCCCCCCCCCCAAGGTGTTTCTCATTCCATCACAGCTTCATTGCAAGACTTTCAGATCACTTCCCAGAATTCTGAACAACTGTGATGCTCTTTTCAGTCCTGAAAGGCAAGTTTGACCTAATCATGCACTGACCCTCCAATTACAAAAAAGCATTAGATGAAGATGCATCTCAGTGCAAATCTTATGCCTCACATTATACCACTGATAGAAAAGATCATTCAAGCCACTCGTTCACACATAAACAAAAACAATTTTTGTTTTTTTTTTCCTCCACACCTGGAAAACTTGAAGAGCAAACTTGCACAAAGTCAGAATCTGAAGTTAAAAATGCCAAACAGATAAATTATGTGATAAAAAAAAAAGAGCATGTTAGCAGGTGAGATACAACACTCGGCAAGAGATAAAAGGATAAGTAAGAAGATTAAAGACAGTAGTGCTAAACACTCTTGGTCCTATGCCTTGATCTACTTGAAGATGAATCTTACGACCACAGGTTTCAAGACCAATGAGAACTGGGTACAGAAAACAAAGCAATTTCAGAAAACCTCTCTCAGATGCAAATCTTACACTAAGAGCAGATTCCATGTAGTGCAAAGTTGTCAGAAAAAAACTAATCCTAGTTCACAGCATTAGTATTGGAGAAAAACCAGTAAAACAATGTAGTTTAGGAAGGCAGTTATAGGACAGCTTTCAGCACCACTGAGTTCATTGACATTTTCCCTAGACGCCTAATATTTAAAAATAGGCCCCACAAGAAAATCAAAATCCAGAATAGGTCTAACATTTGTATGGACTCAGCCAGATGTCTGGAGAATAATTCTAATATACCAGATCTACAAAGTCTGCTAATGGACATATTTACGCTCGGATTGAAGCCAGAGCTGCAGACTCAAGAGGAAAAAGCAAACAATGATCCAAGCACAAACCTGTATCAGCTATACCTTGATTACTGAGAAATTTATCAGAACTGAAACAGATTAGTAGATGGAAGTAACGAGTTTTTCAGCCGCAAGACACCTCATATCTCCACATGTTACGCAGGTGATTTACAGTTAGATTGCGTTGGGTTAGTTTAATTTGTTCTGAATACATCCACCACACAGCATGAAGTTTTCAGAACATAAATTCTACAATGCACATTCAAGAATCCAGTGGCAAGGTGGCCCTTGTACTGTTTCGGTGCCTGCCATCCCACAATCACAAAAGAGCACAGGGGGTATTTTCAGGAGGCAACCTCAGGCCACCTTGACTAGCACATACCAAAACCACTTGGCAAATCAAAATGACACACAGGAAGCAGCAGCATAGTTTTACATCAAAAATGCCACAAGTTCTCAAACTCAAAATCACCATGTGAGCACTACCATTCAGGTTTGGTTCTGTTTCATCTCTCTTCTTAAAAGATTCTTCCCCCTCTTCACAAACAGGATAAAAAGCAACTTGGCAAGGAAAGAAGAAATGAACATAACTCCACCCCAGTAAATTCCTACAAAAGTTTGCCTAAACATACCTAAGGAAGCTATACGTGAACAAGCAGGGAGCCACATCACCTGCATTTACAGGATGTATGCTTCTGTCCCATAGCACAGCTGGCAAACTGCCCCTGGCTTTCCAGTAAATGGACTCCTGTCACGCCCAAAACACAGGCAGAGCAGAAAACATAGCACCTTCCATGTTATGTTTGCTTATGCATTCAAACTGTTCCATTATTAAAAAAATAGTTTCAGTTATCTTCCAGAATGGGAGAGCCACCAAAAAATTTTAAAGAAATGCTTGAAGCCTGGATTTCCATTATTGAAAACAATATAGAACAAGAGAAGTGAGCTTCTGTTCAAAGAAAGAAAGTTATCTAATTACAGAGAGGTTGTGAAAACTCACCGAGTATAATGAAATGAGCTGGCAATATGCCCTTGCAATGACAAAGGAAAATGGTTTCAAACTAAAAGAAGGGACATTTAGATTGGATATAAGACTTGTTGGTTTTTTTGTTTGTTCAGGTTTTCTTTTGTTTGTTTGTTTTACAGTAAGGGTGGTTTAGGGCTGAAAGTGTCTGCCCAGAGAGGCATAGGGCACCCCATTCCTGGAAAGCCTCACAGTCAGGCTGGATGGGGCTCTGAGCAGCCTGATGTAGCTGCTCATTGCCCTGTGTTCCTGTTCAGTGCAGGGGATCTGGACCAGATGGCCTTTAGGAGTCCCTTCTAAATGATTCTATGATTTAAGATGACAGTCTGGAGTATCTGTCCTGTGAAGAAAGGTTGAGAGACCTTGTTCAATCTGGAGAAGAGAAAGCTCAGGAGAATTTCAACATCTGTAAATATACAAAAGAGAGGGAACAAAGGCAAAGTCAGGCTTTTTTTCGGTGGTGCTCAGTGACAGGAAAAGAGGCAACAGGCATAAACTGGAACACAGAAAGCTCCCTCAGAACATCAGAGAGCTTTTTTGTCTACGTGTGCAGGTGCCTGAGCACTGACACAAGTCGCCCAAAGAGGATCTAGATATTCTTTGTGAAGATCACCAAAAGCTGCCTAGACACTGTCCTGAGCAACCTGCTCTGAGTGGTTCTGCTTGAGCAGGAGACTGGGCTAGATGGCCTCCTGAGAAACGTGCCAGCCTTAGTCAGGACACGTTATAGGAACAGTTTTAAATCAGTAAGTGCAGTAGCTCCCACAAGCACTTATTAAAAATAAATTAGGAGGTTAACCTAGACATTTAAAATAGTAAATAGAAGATGATTTAAGTTTGTATTGTTGTTTGGGTTTTTTTTTTAATTAATTCTCATAAGATAGACTGTTCTTCTCTCCAGGAGAGGAAAGGCAGGACACAAGCTTCTACCTTAAAATAGTACACACATCTTCCTTTAACTTGTTCTGTCCCAGAAGATCATTGCAGAACATAAAAGCAAATTCAAATGTGACTGCAATTAAAGTTTAACTTATTTTCAAGTAATTGTTTGGACTTATTTTTCTGTGGAGCTTTAGAACAACGGGCAAAATAACTCCAAAGTAAATAAGACAACATTAATTTTAGCCATGCAGAAATATTTGAATTTATTTTCTATAATCTATGCTGTGGAAGGCTAACTTCTCAGGATAGCATTTTTTTTTATAGCAGTCAACTACATGTCACTGACCTCCAATGGAAACAGAACACTTAAATTTCTTTGAAGCTATTAAAAACACTATTTTTGAAATCCAGGTTGTTAAATCAATTTCCTAGCAGTTAATCAATTCTGGCAGAATCCAGTTATTCTCACCTTTCATAGTACAAATACACTGCTATTTAAGGTTAGGTGATTTAGATCTAAAGGTAAATCTGAACAGAGATTCATAAGAGGCCATACATTTCACCTTTACCAGACTTCTCTTCATCCTTGACCTCACTTTCTACCTAATTAGCATTGAGGCATTTTAGACCAGCATCCACAGGGTGGCACAGAGTAGCATGACAATGTCTACACATGCCTTCAAGCAATTGGTTTCAAGCCTGAGGCTCCAGTATCATGAAACTGCACTCAAATCTTACACTGCAGTGTGCAGTAATCCCACTCAAGATATCAGGGAACTTTCTAGCACTAACAATTCACTTCCTTCCTACCTCCGCAATACAATAAGGTTTTCTAATTGCCCTTTGAAAACAGGGTCAAATATATGCAAACACACCGTTTTTAAGTAACATTTAAAAACAACAGGCCCCCAGAACAACTAACCAGAAACTGCTGTAGAAAGCAAGATCTGGACAGACTCATCTTGAGTTTGAGAATAGGAGGGATGAGATTTTTCTACAAGCACTTAGCTTACTGCTTGTTAAAAATGAAATTATAGTTGACACACGTTTAATCAGTTCTTTCTTGTCAAGGAAAGCATGAAGAGATACACCTACTTCATTGCTGCTTGCTTTCTACATCCATAAGGTGCTGCACAACCATTCTGTGGTGGAGTAACTAGCCCATAATTCAAGACAGCCAGAGTTCGAACACTGAAATTCAACTCTCAGGTGATCATTAGTTTTTTAGTTTTAAGAAGATTTAAGCTGCATTCTCCAGGGTAAACATAACAAGTAGTTAATTAAGAAATTAACAGTCACTTGGGGTCAATCTGGATCCCACCATTCTGTCTGAAAAGCCTTAATTCTCTGACACCTGCTCTTGATAGGACAGCTTCTACCTGTCATTTAGTTGTCCTCTTCTTGCTCTACAGAGCTGTTATTTTTTTCTTAGCTGCCTTTTCTGCAAAGCATGCACCCATTTGGTCATGTCATCTAACTGACAATCCATGTCTTTTTTGCAAGGCTATCTACACCTACCACTTTCTAGCTTCACTCTTTCTTTCCCAGGGTGACTTAACATTCTACTCATCAATGATCTCATCCTCACAACTCAGACAGCTAACCTTATCCATCAGACCTATTTCCCTTGCTCCCACTGCATTCATCTCCCCTTTCAGAAGTTGCGTTCTAGGTTTTAATTAATTTACAACAATGAAACAACAAAATTAAAACCCATAAATATTGACGGCACGCTAAAACAATTGCAAGCTAATGAAAATGATTAACCACTAATGAAGAATTATTTCACAGAATTAGCAGGCTGAAAAGTAGCATGACAGTTTTTCTGTTGTTTCCCACAGAACTAATTCAGTGCAACATGTTCAGGTATCCCACAGAAGGAATCAGTGATGTGCAATTGTCTCATACCTTATTTACAGGTTCCGAGAGACAAATTTCTATTGGGATAAGTTCAATTGGATAATGTTTAGTGGTGTTTTCCCCATTAACACTTCAGTTCTCATAAGACTTTAATGTACTTGATAGTTATCAAAGAACAAAGTAAAACAAAAGAGAACCATTGTTTTACTGAATAGATACTGCACTGCGTTGTGGAAATAGGATTGAAAACTATTAGAACATAGGACTTAGATGGTAGCAATCAGTGTTGCAAAGTCTGTTAGAGGCCAGTAATGAGCGGAGTACCCCAGGATCAATACTGGATCCAGTTTTTATTCATTCAAATTTCTTCACTTTCTTTCACTTCTTAATTATCTGGACAATGGGGTAAAGTGCCTCCTCAGTAACTTCACAGTTACTGAGTCACAGCCAGAGAGAGTGTCTGATTTACCAGAGGGATTTTGGCAGGCTGGAGAGATGGAGAGATTTCTAACAAGAAATTCTTGAAGTTCAAGCAGTAGAGTCCTGAATCTGGAAAGGAAAAACTCCAGGTACCAAGACTTAGTGAGGACAACAGCTGAGAAGCAGCTCTGAAGAAAATAATCCAGAAGCCCTGGTAGAAACTAAGCTGTGCGTGAGACAGTTTTGAGCCCATCCCCCTATGAAAGCAAGTTTCATTACTGATGTCATCTACCTGGACTTGAGCAAGGCCTTTGACACAGTCCCCCACCACATCCTATCTCCAAATTGGAGGAATGAGGATTTGATGGGTGGACCACTAGATGGATAAGAAACTGGTTGAAAGGCCACAGACAGAGGGTGGTCATCAATGGCTCTATATCCAGGTGGAGGCCAGTAATGAGCAGACAAGGGATCTGTCTTGGGACCAGTGCTCTTTAACATCTCTATCACTGACATCAATGACAGAATTGAGTGCATCCTCAGCAAGTTTGCTGACAACACCAAGCTGAGTGGTGCGGTTGACACAGTAGAAGGAAGGGATGCCATTCAGAGGGACATTGACAGACTAGAAAGGTGGGCCTGGGTAAACCTGATGAGGTTCAGCACAGCAAAGTGCAGAGTTTTGCACTTGGGATGGAGGAATCCCAGGCATCCATACAGACTGGAAGGAGCGGTCCTTGGGAGCAGCCCTGCAGAGAATGACCTTGATGGATGAAAAGCTTAACACGAGCCAGCAGTGTGCTCTTGCGACTTGGAAGGCAAATGGAATCCTGGGCTCCATCAAAAGAGGGGTGGCCATCAGGGCCAGGCAGGTGACTGCCCCCCCGTACTCTGCTCTTGTGAGGCCCCATCTGGAGTACTGTGTCCAGTTCTGGAGCCCTCAGTACAGGGAGGACAGGTAGCTGGTGGAGAGGGTCCAGAGGAGAGCCATGAAGATGATCAGGGGACTGGAGCACCTCCCCTATGAAGACAGGCTGAGGGAGCTGGTCTTGTTCAGCCTGGAGAAAAGAAGGCTGCGGGAAGACCTCACTGCAGCCTTTCAATACCTAAAGGGAGCGTATAAACAGGAGAGGAATCAACACTTGGAATGGGTAGATAACTGCAGGACAAGGGGAAATGGTTTGAAGTTGAGGGATGGGAGATTTAGGGTGGATGTCAGGGGGAAATTCTTTACTGTGAGAGTGGTGAGGTGCTGGAACAGGCTGCCCAGAGAGGCTGTGGATGCCCCATCCCTGGAGGTGTTCAAGGCTAAATTGGATGGGGCTCTGGGCAGCCTGGTCTAGTATTAAATGGTCTAGTATTAAATGTGGAGGTTGGTGGCACTGCCTGTGGCAGGGGGGTTGGAGATTCATGATCTTTGAGGTCTCTTTCCAACACTGGCCATTCCGTGATTCTAGTGATATTCTTGGCTGCATTAGGCCAAGTATCATCAGCAAGTCAAGAGATGATCCTCCTTCACTGAGCTTTGGGAATGCCACAGCTAGAATGCCTGTGTCCAGGTCTGGGACTCTCAGTATGAGAGATAGGGATATTGGAAAAGTCCAACAGAGAACAATGAAGTCAAATGGCCTGGAACACCTCTCCTATGAGTAGGATCTGAGAGCTGGGATTGCTCAGCCTGGAAAAGAGATGGCAGAGGCAGGCAGGATCTCATCAATATCTCTAAATACCTAAAGGGAGGGAGCAAAGACAGAATCAAGTTCTTTCCAGTGGTACCCAGAGACAGGAAAAGCAGCAACAGGCACTTTGAAAAATTGAAAAGATGATGTTCCATCTAAACTTTTCTAGTAAGCTGTAAACAAAGTGCAAGAGAAATGGACCGATATGTTAGCACTGGCCTGCTCAAGGCAGCTAGCACCAGTCTACCCTGCAAATGATTTTGCTACTCTGACCAGCCAGAATACAACCAAATACCTGTAACACCTCAAAACTTGATTTACTTGTTCTGCAGTGGTTACAATAACACAAAGAACTGACAGACATTTTATCCTATGATCCTCATCATCTTCTTTCTTGCAGAAATATGCTTAAACTTTATGGAAATGCAAACAGCCAGCTCTTTTAACATTTCAGGGTGCAAATATTGCAGCTTATGAGTAGCACATAAAGCTTCCAGCCACTGGAAGAGGAAACCAGGCAGAAGCATACTGCATGTTTTTAACAGTACTGCTGGCCACAGAATCCCATTTCTCCATCCTGCATGATTATAACACCTTGCTAAAAGAGGTAAGACACTTACTTACACACTTGCTAAGAGGTGTAAAGTGATGAGGCTGTGTAAGCTAGAAGCTGGACTTCATTTTTATCTAACAAACAAAAAGTTGTGACTTGGAACAGAAGTCACAGAAGTCACCTGCTTGCAGGATCTTGTCTTATACAGACCATACATGGTTAAGAAGTGTTCAAAAACCAAATGACATTGGATGCTTGAAGTCTGCCATAATGATTCATTTTGCAAGGAAACTCTCTGCTGGGCTTGCTAATTACTGTTAATAAAGTCATTAAAGAGAGCACAGAGACCCTAAAAATGAAAGGAAGGACATTCACGCAACAGATGCAAAAATAAAACAGGAAAAAAAAACTGATCCTGCTTGATTGTTGATTTTAATGTAGAAAGGTCAATATAAATCACCACCGCTCCCCAGAAAATAACCATGCAGAGACACATTACATTCCATCAATCTTTTAACATAAGTAAGCACCAAAATCACAAGCTTAATACTTGTAAGAAGAAAGCAGCTGCATGACATATGAAACTGTACTTGCAGAAAGGAAAGTCAGAGTTCTATGCTTCAAAGTGCCCAGCTCCAACACAGGAGCATGAATGTTTTCTGGTATTCAGGAACTGCATAGTCAATTGCTGCTGCAACATTTTTTAAACAGTAAATGGTAATACAATAAATGCAAAAAAAAAAAAAAAAAAAATAGGCAAAAGAAAACAAAATAATTACTACAACTTAAACTTAAGACAACTTTTCAATCAGATAGTGATCCAGAAGTCTGCAAAAATTCTATTCTAGGCAGAGAAAACTCAGAGAAGGATGAGGTCAACCAAGTTGTATCACCACCACTAAATTCTGATAATCCTCAAAATATTTTTGTTAGGAACGTTTACATGGGTAAAGCAGCACTGGGGAAAACAGTCATCATTCCAAACACCTTCCAGAATTCTATTTGCTGTTATCTACTCACCAGTTACGTATTTCTCCAAAACGCAATAGCTGTATGGAAGGCAGTAATACTAAGGTGGTGTAATGCCCAGTATCCCCTTCTTGCTCCAGAGTGATCTACACATACATGACTTTTTTCTTATAAATCCATCCATATATACTAAATCTTTCTTTCAAGATCAGTCTGCTTTCCCAAGAGCAAAAAAATAGGTATCGGTAGTGGATATTAGAACATTGAGGCACTCAGCAACTTACCCAAATTCACACGAGACACAAGAAAACACAAACCATACCTTCTCAACTCCCCTGTATCCAAGTCCCTCATTTTTCCATTTTACAGTCAGAAATACTACTGTATTTATTTCAGATCCAAAGCATATTTATGTACTATGATATCTTTATATAATCTGATCCTCATTCTTGGTCTTCATCACACTTAATTTCTAAATTTACTAGTGCCTTGCATTGCAATATAGTGGCAAACTACCACATTTACAATGAGCCTTTTGACAGTTCATAACAATTAACGAAGAGTCTTCTGTTATGCTCATGAACGCTCGTAAGTGGTAACTGTGAATACATTCAATATTATATGAAGTAATTTCATCACTCTAAGCACAGCTTACATCGATAAAAACTGAAGAACACATTGCTACGTGACATTAATGCTTTTCAGTCATCTGTATCAAAATATTTAGCTGATGCATGTACACATAAATAACACATTGACGTTCATGCCTATATTTTATCATAAATTTTAGGAACTATCATACTGAAATGTTAGTCTAAATCAAAACACAGCATATTGCTGCCCATCTTTGGCTAACATATATCACCCTTTTTTGCACTACAAGGGACAAGAATGTAACAGGACGTGATTCATTATCACAAAGCTTCAGATTCCGAAGGAATGACTCAATAAAAGCTTTTGAAAGCATCACTGTGATTGTTCTGACAGCCTTTACTTCCAAAATTTCATAAAGTGTTTCAAGGAAGCAGTTAAAATACAGGGTAACTAGCAAGAAACCTGAGTGTCTGGTAGTAAATCATTTGTCACAAGAACCCAGACTTATGAAATACCCAAATTTTTATAGGCATGGTCAATAGGAAAGTCTAGGTAAATATAGGAATTTTTCCACACCTAGAATCCCACAGCCCAAGTATGTGCATTGTGAAATAAATTATCTGAACCACCATGGTCTAAAGAGACAGAAAAAGGACATTGAAATAAGCTAACCCACAGAATGTCAGTGAATATGAAAAACTGCTCATTTTGAAGAGTTCTGCCAGTCTGGGGGAAAAAAAAAGCCACTGAAGTCATGCACTGATACTGACTAAAGCAAACTGAGATGTCTTCATGCACTCATTTTTTCCCCCCAATCATCTGAATAGTACATCTTCTACTTAGGTTCCATTAAATATTTGGTTTCTTTTAGCAGAGAACATATTGACAACAAGAAGGGACATTTTCTGCTAAACAAAAACAGATTTATAGGCCTACCTAAGCCAAAGTCTAGAATTTGGCATACTCCAGCTTCATGAAAAGCTATAGTGTCTCCTGGGATAAATTCTAGTCCAAAAGAATATAGTTTACTAACATAGATATTCTCACTTGGAAATTTACTTCTACTGGGTGGATTCAAGTCACAGTTTCAGTAATTGTACACAAAGAATTAAAAGGAAAATAGCTTAATCAACTCCATATAGACAGCAGAACTGGAGTTGGCTAAAAGCCATCCGATGCAGTGCTTTGTCTCTGACTACAGCCAGCAGTAGATGTGTGTGAAGCCTTGTAAGTACTTGGTAAGTACAGAGATACTTCCTAAGGTACACATTTAATTCAGGAGCACCAAAAAATTTGACATCATACAGACTCTAAAGTCACAGCAGCACTGACAAGGTGTTTAATGATAGGTTACAATCATGGATTTTCTTATATTTAATTACCTTTTAACCCATCTAGAAATTTAAGATCAACATCCTCTACAATACCCAATGGAAAGGTGACCTTTTTAACAATCTTATCTATCTTGAACTTGACACATAATGGTCTAATCTGATGCTCATTTTTGCAATAAAAGAGTGAGTAGGGGTTTGTTTGGATTTTTCATTTGGAGAGAGGTGGTTTGGTTTTAGCTTTTTTTGGGGGGGGGAGGGGAAGAGGGAGGAAAGGGCTGTCCATTTTGCTTCATTTTTAGATTTTCTCCTATCTCTCACAACTGTCTTTTCTCCTTAAGTGTTATCAAGACTGACGGAATCCTATGGAATCCTATTTCACCTAGCCACTTCTTTAAGAAAGCCATTCTTTGTACATCTGAAACAAGATGGACACTCACTTTTGGGGAAAAAAAACAATGCTTGTGAGACCTTTTCACATCTATCCTGTTCTAGGACATTTTCCATTCTCATCTGGCCACGCTTCAGGCAAGAGTCTGAAGAGAAATAGGGAATCTCACAGTACCTTCCACAAAAAGTCTCCGTATATTTCTAAGTGGATACATTACGGCAACCTCAAATTCTATGAGTCCAGTCACAACCCCTCAAGAAGTGCTATTCAAGCAGTTCTGCAGAACTTGGGGAGTGGAGGTGGAAAAGGTGGTGAGATGTGGACATACACCATAAAACATTGGTCCTTTCCTTCCAGTAAGCTGCAGCCCACTTAGGCAAAGTGCCCATTGCAGTCCCTACCCAGGAAATATATGATGGCATGTTACAGCCCAATGAAAAGAACTAAAATGAAAATATTTAGCACACTGTGAAGCTGTCCTACAAAAACGTCAACACATTATACTACTTTTTCTCCTAAGGAATTTCCCTAATGTGTAAAGAACAAAAACGAATGAAAAAAATAACAGTGAGGGAATGTTTATGATCTGTGGATAGCCTGTGAACAGGTACAATAATTCAGATCATGTTTCCAAGTACAAATTTGATATATGTTTCCAAAGCCATTTCGACCTGAGGTCCAAGTATTTCATAAGTGCAAAATCTCACACCTGCAAAACGTAATTGCCTCTTTCCTGAATCACTGACAGGTATCCAACTGTACTAAGAACATGTATGTGTGAGTAGAGTCTGCCGGGACCCAAAACCTGCAATTTCATTAAATTCCATAAATTGAAACAAAACACACTGGAAGTTTAGATAGAACCCTTTCAGGATAAGCTACTGCTATAAGAAACTATTCAAGAACTTCAAGCTGCTTCTTACAGAAGCCAGTTGCCTCATGCAGCAAGACTGATCACCCAGATTGTTAGCTTTTCTTTTGCTCTCCATGGATAGATCAATGGCAGATAGAAAGGATATCACTAGCCAGAAATCACTTTCCAACATACATGAAATCTTGGCATCTTTTAAAGCCAGCTAGACCATCCCCATATTCTGACCATACCCTCAGAAAAGATCTTAAATTTTTAATGGAAAGATGTAGATTCTGTTTCAATGAATTAAATTTATTTACAGCTTCCTGTGATGCAGTACTTTCCATAGAACATTACTTCAAAATACATTTCGTTCTTCTGTTTAAGCACAAATAGGACCAAGTCCCAAATTCACACTTTATACAGCTTACAATCTGAGTTCAATACTTTCCCTTAGGGGAAACTTTTAGATAAGATCAGATTCATAACGTATTTCATGAAAGAAAATTACTGTATATTACCACCATCTACCACCAAGCAATTATTCTTTGTGAGTTGCTATGTTCCTCTTCCATGCTTACATAAGCAATAAGAACAAAGGACATAGCTGGTGCTCCACATTTTTTTCCTTTTGAAATTTATGCTTGCAAAATGATTTGAAAGTCTAAGGTGCATCTAGGTTTAGAATTACAGAATGCCTCAAAGCATTGCGTTACTTGGTCTTCATGCCTGCCTTTCTCCCTGTAGCAAGGCCACACAACTTCCCCGCTCTAACCTGCCATCTACCCCTGCTTGAGCCACTGTTGCATTTAGATCTGAAAAGATCAGCACAGCTTTCTTTTTTTTCCCCCAAGAGTCCACAGTTGAGAAAGGGTGAAGCAGAAGCATGGAGTGGAAAGTCCTGCCCAACTGTTACGCTTGCATTCATGTCCAGATCGAAAAGTAGCAAGTTTTTAAATAAGCTAAAACTTACTCTTCAAAACTAATAAATAGAATGTCATTCCTTAATAACTTAAAAGGATTTCTCAGCTGAATCTGAAAGCTTTCTTATTTCCCTTTTGTCCTATTACTACCCAAGAAATACAACAGGATTCTCCTTCACTGCCATTTTCTGTTCACATCACATTTATTATTACATGTATTAATTGCATACTCCAAAGGTGGTGACACAGGAAGAGATTTTCCTCCTTAAGATATGACTTGGCAACAAAGAAAAGGCAAACAACATTCAACTTCTTAACAAAATTGAAAACCAGCTGAGCTTAAAAACATGTTAGAATTGAAGCGCATTAATCCTGGTAGAGATATTAAACCCTGTTAAGCATTCAATTAATCATCAGCTGCAGGATCAAGAGAGGGATTGTTCTCCTAGACAACACGGATAGGGACTATTGGAAATATTTGTTTACCTCTGCAACTGTGCTGGGAGCCCAGAGTGGAGGGCTCAACCATGAATTCATCTCCCAGCAAGAATCTCTTCTTCCAGGAGTTTCTGATGCCCCAGTCCCTCCCGCTCTCTTCCTGAAGATAAAATTTGAATTGGAAAAGTTTAAGTTTTCTCTGAGATAGTACACTGTGGGAATTTTAGCAAAACCATAAACCTGGTGCTACAGCCACAGCTACACAGCTAATTCATGAGTCTCATCCATAACGTGGTTGTCTGGGATTGCATTGCATTCGAAGTAGTGCTGGTTCTTCTGAAGACAGTCATATTGTGAATGTGTAGGGAGGTGTTCTACTGTATGAACAACTGCACAGAATTCAAATCATGACAGACAAATTTCACAGCCACCACCTTTACGTCAGAGATGCCTCACAATTTTCCTGCCTCTAACACTATTAGCCACTTGTTTCTTAACACTGAACTATTATTAATTGAAAACAACCAACGTAAATTAACAATTCCAAACAAAACCTAGGTCTATAGCAAACAGGCTGTACTCAGTCATGTTTCTATCAGGATTATCAGGTCAACTAAATCCTATTCTATGCTCTCAATAGGGAGGAATATTCAGCTCATGTTACAAAATACATATTTCCTCTGCTATGAGAAGAGGAATAATGTATTTGTATATCAAAATCACACGCCTTTATTCCAGAAAGAACAATATCTAACATCTGAACTTTAAAGTCTCATTGATTATCTCCAATGTAAAGGAATTACAGAACAAATTGAGCTTTATTCCCTGAGAGAAGGTATTTAGCTATCAGAAAGGAGTCTATGACACTAATTAGTTGATCCATAAAGCAAATATTCAGTAGATAAGAACAAATGCAAAATAGAAACAATAACTCCACGTTTTTCTTCATTTGCATTTCAATTTTATAGCTTTGCTAATATCTGGGCAGCAGTACAGCTGCCAAATTATTAGAATAGGGAAAAAAGTTAGTATCCAGTCTTTTATTTCAGTTTATTCAAATTTAGTCACTAATTACACTTATTTTTGGACAGTTTCTTTCAGATAAATATTGTAATACGATAGTTTTGCCAGGCTCAGTTGAAACCCCTTCATTGGTATTTTCCTCTAAAAAGGATTCAAAGACTGTTTAACTCTCAAGAGCATTTAAAACAAAGCAATTGAATAATCATTTAGCTTCAGAAACAATAAGCTGGAAGAAATCCTACAGAGCAGCTGATGGAAAAGGCAATAAAAGGAACTGAGATGACTAACTTCTGAGAACTTCACAGAGAAGGTGCTGGGAAAGGTGACAAGTTTTGAATCAGAGTAACAGTAAGGCAAAAATTATTCCATACCTCTCACTACTTGGCAACAAGGTCAGTTCTCCCAGCTGCATTAAAACCATTTGCTCTCAGATTCCGGCATTAGACATTAAGGGTCTTTCTCCACCTTCCTTACCACAAGTTGACTCTGAACTTTTAACACCATTCAACTGACTGGAAGCAAAGTGGTTTTCTCAGCACCTGCATGGCTACAGACAGAATTATCTTGATTGCACGTATTACTCCTAAGTACCCTAAAATAGCTGAGCACACTGCCTAGTAATAACTGGTTATGTAATACAGCATGAAGACCTTATTTACAGTATGGGGTATTTTGCTAGGGGCGACAGGTACCGAAATATAACCCTATGATTCTAGAAGATGTGTATCATAAATTCAGTCTTCGCAAGCAAAACAGCATTCTAAGAAAGTATTCATGTTTCAGTCAGTCCAAAATTAGGAATACCTCCCAGTTTTCCATGTGTTGGTGTGCCAGCACTGTCTTACCCTACACTATTCTGAAAATCCATGCCACAGTTGAGCAATGCATGTAATTTTAAACACCTGCCTACTAATACCTTTATATTACTTATTACTCCCCACAAGAAAAAGTGATTTTCCGTATTCTAGTGCATAGAAACAGAAGTGCACCCATACACACCAGCTCTGACTCTGACAAAAAGCATTTGATATAGCTTAAT
This sequence comes from Centrocercus urophasianus, assembly GCF_019232065.1. Lineage (NCBI taxonomy): Eukaryota > Metazoa > Chordata > Aves > Galliformes > Phasianidae > Centrocercus > Centrocercus urophasianus. The sequence goes on along the minus strand of NW_024884142.1, from coordinate 70,778,992 downwards.
TCAAAATACAACACACCATGCAGAATCCACAATCATATGCCAACATGTGTGCTTTTATTACTGTGCATATAAACCACAGATCATCCAGTTTTGATAAAGATTTTTTCCTCATGTCCCTATCAATTTTGATACTCAAAAGTGCATTTTTACATATCACAAAGGTGACAGCAATTTAACTAATACTGGGGGGAAAAGCTAGAGAAAACATTTTGGTTTCTAAAGTTATTTTCTGACAGGAACCAAAATATTCAGACTGCATTACATATCCATGTTTTTCAATAAAAATGAAAAGAAACAGCCTGAGACTGAAAAATAGATTCCAATTAAAAATGAAATCTTATCTGGAGGGATGGGAAGCCCTAAAAATAAGTATATTGGAGAAGTAATCATGGTTGATGCCTGCATTGTCACTTTTTTTGTGGTAAAAAAGGTTGTCAGTTAAAAAATTTCTTCAGCCCCAAATAATAGTATGATAACTATTTTTCTTATTAACCTATGAGCCTCACTGAGCATGATCTAGCATAAATATACTACAATGTAAAAGGCTCTGAAAGTGGGATTTTCAATGATATTGTTGTTTTCATGGCACCTCATTTCCTAGAGAAGCACTCCTAGGAGTTTAACAAGTTGTCAGCATAGCGCTTTCCCTCCCCACACACAATCCTGTGTTTGCCTATCTTGAAAAGGATTCAAGGAGATATTTGCTACTGAAGCAAGCAACAGTGAACCTGAAGATACATAAGCAAATTTCAGAACTTTGTGTGAGACTAATGATGTTCCCAAAAAAACATTTTAAAGGCTTTTGAAAAAAACATCTTGGCAATTTTGGGGTCATTGAGGTAAAGACTGCAATTCAGAATTGCACAGGTATGGCTCCTGATTTAATTCCCAGGAAGCCCAAGTGCCAGGCTTCATATGGTTTATCAGCCTTCACAGGCAGCAGCTTCATCATCCAGCTGCTTGTGGCAGCAGCAAGTTTTCTAAGCGCCTCTAGCAGAGAGTTTGGTGCCACATATTCAGCGTGTGAAATATAAATATCCACTGTGATGAAGGAAAGCTTGGAGCATTTTTTTCCTTTTTATGTCCCAAAATGAGCTAAACATAGAACATTTCTTCCTGTGTGAACACTTATGGTCCACCTGACAAAACTTTTACTGTAAACCCAGCTAAAGAATCTGCCTTTATATTCTTACAGGCTGCAAGGTGGGAATACATGGGGCAACTTAGTCATAAGAACTTGATATGGTCAGTCACCAAAGGGAGATAAGGTAGTAGCACTGCCGTCCACGCGGCAGCTTCAATACTTGAGAGATTTTAGATCATATTTGAGCCATATTTACTTGGGAAAAAAACTCTAGTACCTTCTGTCAACATGTTAGAGCAGGAAGTACTACATCCCTTCAACAAGAACAATAGGTGTTTAGTTATACTGCCTCTGGGAATGGGAAGATAGTAATTTTCCCCTGTTCAGCAAGTAATATTTGCTGCATATGTAGGTTCAGCCACTTACTGAGCACTGTGCATTGTCTGTCTATATCCTCTGAGCACAGTAAAGCCCATAGAAAATGAAACAAGCACTGCAGCTAGCAGTACTAATGTAAAGTGTCACAAGCATCTTTGAGATTCAAAATTCAGATTCAAGACCTAACTCCTTATTTCAAGACCTAATGATAACAGGACATTCTTTAACAAGGTGCCAATATCATGGTATTGCTCCCTATTTAATCAACTGTAAATAATTCAGCATTTTTCAGAGAAAATTAGTCTTCAATTCAAGATTACCTTGCAGACTGCACTCACAGGAGAGTAAGCACTCAGATGCTGTACTCCACATCTCATAATGTGTCTCAGAAGATCAGAAAAGGACATACCTTAGGTATTATACTTTAAGGAAGGGGAAAAAGGTGTTTTACAGTTTCAATTTTATGTTAATGCTAGTGTCATTACTACAGTCCCAGGAACTATTGAATCTGGACAAGCGTAATGGGATGAAACAAAGTATCATAGAAGAACTATGCAAATCACCTCATACAGTAAATCAGGCAAACAGATAGACTTCAGCTTTTTTTCCACAAAGAACAAGCAGAGCCTGCAGTATGAACAGGAAGGGAAATCAGTATCAAGTAACTTAATCTAACTGCATTCATGGAATATAAGCAAAGAAATACTAAATGTTGGTAGCTGATTTGCCTTCGTAGATGGCATGAATAATTTTTTTTTTAAAATCTCCTTTGATATCATAGAATTACCAAGGTTGGAAAAGACCTAAAAGATCATCCAGTCCAACCATTCACCTATTACCAATAGCTCCCACTAAACCATGTCCCTCAATACAACACTCAGTCTTTCCTTGAACACCCCCAGGGTCGGTGACTCCACCACCTCCCTGGGCAGTCCGTTCCAGTGCCTGACCACCCTTTTTCATGCAAACTTCCCCTTCTCAACAGGGCAAGACCAACAGAACTTTGTTCTTCAGTACTTTTGATCCATTATTTATCCCATTTCTAGCAGAACCCAAAATTCATTTCTACCTACATGTTTTCTCCAGCACGTATCCAGCCAGTAATAACATAGCAGCGTAACTTATCTGAACATGGACTATAACTAAGTTTTTCCTCTATGTCCTCAGGGACACTTTTAGACTCAAACAGCTATTTCTTAACTCACAGTAAACAGCACTGTTCTCCACTTTTCATATGTATTTACATGGTAGCCATTTCTTTTACCCCCTAAATGTTGATACTGATTTAGAGTCCGTCATCTTTTTCTTATTACCACTTGCAAAGCATGTCATCTTTAGGCACTTTTCAGAATTTCCTCCTCTACATTCCCTGATCTCCAGTGTACTGCTCTGTTCTTGCTTTACAGCTGTGTGCTTCTGTGCGACATCTGCACTACCTAGATGTTTGCTTACAAGCCTGAGGTAGACTCTCCCTGCAGCTTCCCCTTCTGCTTCTATGAACCCTTAGGTCTCCTGTCCCTGATTGCCAATGAAGTGTTCACGCATACACTTTCTGATATTCACAGAATATTAGTGTGAGACAAATACAAACTCTCCCAAATCCAAAAGTTCAACTCCTCTCTATTTTACTTTGGGCAGGGAAACAAAGCATTTGTTTAGGTCAGCTATGTTTCTTTTAGGCTTGGCCACTCACCAGCTGTCTTCAACAGAAGCTTTCACAGTCATTACTCCAAACCTCCTCAGCTCCACATCTACTTCATTTGAAAGATATCTTCATTTGTTTCATTTAAGGTAGACTGCAATCTATATAGACAGGGAATAGGTTCAGCTTCTTAAAGGCCTTAGCTATCTGCTCTAGTGCATCCAAACCTGGGTTACCTAGTCATTTTCCACTAAAATACAGAGAAATATAAGTCTCTCACATTCTAAAATCCTAATACATATAGGCCTTAACAATTAAGACCACAAACATACGTCATTGAGTTAAAAAAACATTCTTTTGAATAAAGCCAATAATTCCACTGCCATTTGGAAAGACTTTGTGGTAGAAGCACTGTATGGCTTTACTCCAGAAGAATCAAATCAGGGTTGTTGCTTGGTAATCTGCTGAAGTAATTAAAAGAGTTTTTAAAGATAGAAATTCTCCCTAGTTTCCATTAAAGTCAGTAGGAGTTCAGGAGAAACTACACACCTTATGAAACAAATTACACATAAAACTATCTTCTCACTTCTGGCATTGTTTCATGCTAAAATGTAGTATTCTACTATTGTTCAGAGATCAATCTTAAAACTAAGAATATTAGCC
>NW_024884142.1:70722357-70775125 GCF_019232065.1 Centrocercus urophasianus | reverse complement strand
GCTGGAATGAAAAGGAAAGTGCCATTCACCGTTCAGTTTCACTTTGAGTCTTTACGCAATAAAATCTGGGATCAATAAAATTTTACAGCCAGTTTTAGAAGCCATTGAACTCTAATAATTTAATCAAAATTCTAGTAAGAGTGGGAATAATCATCTAATTATAGATGTATTTTCACAAACAGTAGTAGTCCCCTATAAACTGCACTTAGTTCCTAAACCGGAATTCAAAATAAAGGATAACAGTATTTTAAGCAAGGCTGTGAATTGCTCCTTACCTTCATTATATGGAAACAGGCACATTACCTGAAAACAGGTCATTAAAAGATGAGTATTTGAGTACTGGCATAGATAAATATGCTTGCAGAACAGAGGCAGATTTAATTTCATTTTTGCGAATCTGCTGAAGGTCAGCAATGCTTAACATTCAACACTGATTTTATAGTCAAGTCTCTGTGGAAGTTGACAGGATTTTTACTCAGCAGAAATTAATACAAAATCTCCTAAAAACTATCATTAAGTATGCACGAAGAACTTCAAAGATCATTGGGAAAGTCAGCTTCATTATGATAAAGTACACAGCCATAAAGAAATCTCATTGTCCCAAAAGATTTTCAAACAGGTTTGATTCTTTAAGCACATGATTTTACAGCAGCTTAGCACCTGCCTAATTCAGTTCATCTTTAATTAGTAACACACCAACTTCAAATTGATTTAGATGAATCCACCCTTAAGTGTTGACAACTCTATATGTCAGCTACCAATAGCTCATGTGAGAGGGTACTGATCTGAAGCTCTCCTCATTTAGCTCTCCACAAGGAGGCTCAAATCTACCACAGCCATGACTAGTCAAGCCTACTGAGTGTCAGGATATTCCACTGTCTGGAATTAAAACTATTTCAGTTATGCTTCTGACAGCTAAACGAGGAGATGCTAAAGAGCATGCAGAAGTAAACTGAAGAAGGAGAAAGAAATTAAGATAACAAGGTGGCTAAAGGGACAGAATTCAGAATCTATCTCAGGCTTTTCAATTGACTTCAAGAAGTAATAAACTATTTTCAAGCATTCAAAATATTTCCCTGTTTCACAAAGTAGGTAAGTAGAGTGTATAATGGCTCAGATATTAACACTAAACCATGGAATTAAGTGCTCAAATAGATATGACTATTTTTCATTGAAATATAGAACATGCTGAGAAGGATTAAGTGTTTGTTTCCATGGCACTCTGAAGCCCAAGCAACTAATAAACAAAGAAATGTTATAGCATTGTTTAAGAATACACGTTAAACTAAAATATCATTCCCTCTTGGAATGAGTCAGAAGAATATAGAACTGTAGAAAGATTTACTAGTAATTGAATCTACAAGCAAATGGAAGAAATACCACAGTTAAAAAAAATCACATTAGAACTGGAAACTAGTAAGTGAGTCATATTATATGTTTCCAGAGAAAATTGGTAAAGCTTGCTATGAGGCTAATTTTCCTGATTCTGGCATATTCCTACACTTTGTAAGGAAGAGACACTGTTTAACTAACAATCATGACATGATTTATAATACATTAATCTTCCTCTGTCAACAAGAATTGCTGATGAAGAAGAGAAAGACCAAATTTTATGTAAGCTAGAACCAACATAGGCTGGTAGAGCTTGGGAAAATAAGAACACAGTATTACTTATTTCAGTTCTCTGAATGCTACAGTCTCTCTCTGATCTTCTCCTTCCAGCCAAATTCCAGGCACAGATGCCCGGAGGTGGGAAAACACTATTTTTAATGCATACTTTTGCATTCTTGACCACTAAAACAAAGAGATTAGAAGTTGATTTGGCTACTTCTTATGTCTTCGACAACCACTAAGTAGTCAGTCTTAAAATTTCCAATTAATTGTTTCTAGTATTACAATTTAAAAGTTGTTCCCTCTCCTTCTTCCTCTCCCCCCCTTTAGATAACACAGCAGAAGTACTCTGCATGATAGCCTCATCAGACAGGAACAGAAATAGCAAGACTTTTAATGGCTTTAATGTTCAGGTTGGACTAAAGCTGCATAAATACTCAACCATCATGAAAGCTCTGCGTGACACTGAGCAAAAAAAATGAATGAACTAGCCATCTAAAATGTAGACACACTAAGAACTAATTGAACATCCACTAAACAAAGCAAGAAAAGAGCTAATAAGGTTTCAGTAGTAACAGCCTCTGCAGAAGTTCATGAGATAATGAGGGTAGGCTACAACAGGTCAAGGAGAACAAGAGGGCAACTTGATCGGCTGGCATGAGCTCAAGTGCCATGGCTGCAAGACAACTCAGCCAGAGGGAGAGAGAAGCCTGTGTTTGTTTTCCTAGCACAGTGAAAAGTCTGACTTAAGATACAGCATAAAATAAAAGCAACCAATCTGTTAATTGTAAAGCACAGCCCCACACAGCGAATAACCTGTGCATATCACGCACGTAGTCAGGAGTCAGAGGAATACACTGTTTTCCATGACTCATCAACAGCGGGCACAGAGACTCTTGTAAACATCATCAAGCAGAGTTTTATTCATTCTGAAGTACGCATTAGAGAATTCAGTGGACACTGTTAAAATTCTTCAAGCAGCAGTCTGGAAAATCATGCTAACAAATAACCTACCTTTGTAATCTGCTGTGCATTGAACACAACAATAAGTCACAACAGGCTGTGCATCAATAGGCTACTGGTGCATATTTTGGAGGCATTCTAAGGATCAAAGCAGAAGGAAGAGCACCTCCAGGCTTCCAAGAAGAACACTTGCAGCCTACTAATGTACACTGATTGTACAAACAGCATGATCTATAAATTCCAAGTATCAGGTTTTGAACAATACTCCTCAAAATACTTAGAAGTAAACATGTATATCTCTTGAAAAAGAGACATAAGCACCTCAACTACTATTTATGAGGCGTAATTTGTCTTGAGTACTGATTTTTTAAAAATTATAATTAGATACTACTACACACACTGAAGTTTTTACTGTAGTATAGGTTTATAGCCCCTGACACTGGTAATTGTCATTACTGCGATTTTTTGTTCTTCCCCTCGCCATTACCACCACCCACCTAGATAGAGAGCAAAGCATGAAGGGCTGAACTGACTTGCCCAAAAGCACAGAATAGCCAAGTGACAAAAGCACTGTCTTCAGTCTCCATTGTTCATCCAGGCAGATTTACTGGTGAGAATTGTAATGGGGATTAATCACCCAAGGTTTCCTCAGCCTTTCGTAACTCTCATATCTTCCTTTTTACAACCTGTATAGGGGAAAGTTTATTAGACAAATGTCTGCTCAGTTGTTTCAGTAATATCTATGGTAATAAGACAACGATTCTTAACTGTACTTACTTGCTCTCAGTAGAGTACTGATTTTACTTTAGGGTACTGTACTTAAAAGAATCTGGAGAAATATTACAGGATGTAAAAAAAAAAAAAAAAAAAAAACCAATTAGTAAAAAGAAACCTTAATACCAGAGACAAGAAGCTAGTACTTTTGTAATTATACAGTACTTCTGTAATTACAGAGAAGATTAAAGCAAGTCAAGCTATCAATCACAAGGCTCGAAAAAGAAACAGAAGCTTTTAAAGTATGAGGAAAATTTTAAGTTTAAATATCAGGAACCTCTAGTAACCATAAAAAGCAGAGAGCAAGACAAGCTTCCATGGAATATTCTGCAGTCATGGGTATAAGAAACACAGTGGAAACTGGCTCATCTTTAAGAGTTCAAGAATGAAGCAGTAACAGAAGAGAGTTGACCACATGGCCTCTCCATCTCAGATTCACAGAATTGACTTCACCAAAGCTCGTGCAATGAGAGAAACGTTTTTATAAAACACTGTGTTACCGTCAGGAAACAAAAAGAGTTGTGCCACAATCTCCACAGAAACTTAGGTGACTCAAGCCACCCAAGCAGAGCAATGCCAACAGAAGCCAGAAGACTTCTCAAGCTAAAACACAAAGTAATGCAATTATGCTGATAATTTATATGCAGCTTTCTTTGGAATACACTAGGAAACCAAGGAACACTCCAAACAAAAAAATTTAGAAAAATTCAAATGGAAAAAGTGATCACTACTGGACAATACTACATTAATGCTTTATTATTAATGCCATCTCATCTACTACAAAAAGGTGTTCCTACAATGTTGCCTTTGTTTCAGCGACTCTGGCTAAACTCCCTCTGTGAAGTGTTCCGACAGCCCTGGTCAATTTCACACACTTTTCATGACCCCAATGTGGTGAGCAGCAAAATGGCGTTTATTGCAAGCAGCACACCCTTCTTAAAGCTTTCCCCATACCTTAGGGTTACTAATCACCTTAACTACAATTATCTCTGCCCAATGGACATGTGGCATGTCTTGTTTTCTCCTTATTTGGTCTAACCTGTTTTTCTCTCTTATCTTCAAGATATCTGTTGCCATGGTCTCCCAAGGGGCCCCTGTGGATCCTGGCGACTGCCACAGCCCATTCAGTTAACTATACTGTAAAAACTTAAGTACAAAGTTACTATTTCAGCCAAATATATTTATGCAACTCTCAGAGTAAATATCACTCATTTGTGCAGAACATCTAAGAGTCTGAACACAGCTCCTTAATCTTAGTTTCTCATTTATTTAAGTCTGACAACTGGTCTACTACCTACGGAAGTTAAGTAGAAACACATGCAGTATGTTTTCAACTACTCTGGAACAAACTATACATTCCACAACTCTCCAAAACCAGTGTTTTGACTGGTTTTATCTTCCACCCATGATTTCCAAACATGTCAGTCCTTAGTAGTATGAAGTTCCTTAATTTTGTCCAGATTTTAAGAAGCTGCATATCTACATGCACATCCAGAACTGGATGATATAGTCTTTCAAAAATAAGGATAGCTTAGGTCAAGAAGGAAATTTGAATCTACCTTGAATGTAACCTGAAACAATGGCTTCCTACAGACTCTTAATTTTGCTCATTTCAACCTTGACTATATATAGGTGGCTTGCATAATGCCAGTAATCTGACTTCTTGACATAAGATCTTGGCCACTTGCTTGTGGCAAGATGTTTCTCATACTGTTGTGGATGATAAAAGGAAAGGCTTTCCTTCTTAGTGTCTGCATGCAAAGATTTAACAAGAATTAGAGCATCCATTCCAAAAGATATTTCAGTTTACTCCAGCCACCCATGGACCTGAAGAGCCCACACAAAGTGGAAGAATAGAGCTTGGATAAATGTGAATCACACCTCCTCCAAACATATGGTATCACAGCTCTGCTGGTGGTCCTCTGCCACCCACAGATAATTCCTCTGCAACTTGCAAAAATAGAAGTAGTGGAAAGGACTGAAGATATACAAGATTTTCATTATATATATATTTACACACACACAAATTATTCTCACTTCACACGAACGTTCGCTTATCCCAACTCTCGCTTCAGTTAGTTTTCTGGCTTGACTGTCCGCTTTTTAGTGGTTTTCCATTCACTGTCTTCCAAGACAACACAGACTCCCTTTAGACTGCATACCAGGCTGCAAGATCTGTGAGACTTGTTTGTCCATGAATCACACTGCAAATATGAAACCTGTTAATCTCCCAGTAGACCATCACCTCAGTTCACAAAATGATCAAGAGTTCTCGTGTCACTCACATCACCGCTAGCACAAGCCTAGATCCACAAGTAAATAGGTGAAATAGGTAGCTCCCCTTGATTTCACTCAGTTTACAGAACATTCCAGTAAGTGAGCCAGTAACTCCACAGGCAGTTTGGGGAGGGCTACAAGGTGAGGGAGGTGCAAGCAGCTATTACTATGCAAGTGCTATTACTGTGGCTTCCACTCAGTATGGCAAGAGGGAGGAGGCATTTGATTGGAATAGAGGTCTACCTTCCTCTCCATCAGGAAGGAAACAGCAGCCCTTCACTGGGAGAAAGCAAGATAAGGGAGTTCCTACTTCAGAATTATTTCTGAGTTGTGCTAAAGCACACAGAAGATAAGGAATTGTTTAGCAACAGCTGTTATCTCCTGTAGCTATACTTACCCATCTAACTTCCTTCTCTTCTTAATGAAGAGAAGGTTAATGAAACTGATCATCTTTGAAAAATATTCCTAATAAAATGCTCCAAAAGTCCGTTAACTACCTCTGAAAATACTAACAGGCACATATCATACCATACAGCAATAACATCTTCCAGAATAAAAACTTTCTCTAATGTACAGTTCAAGCCATTCTCCCCATTGTAACAAGGTTTGCAAAGCAAATGAAGTCAGCCCTGTACTGAACAGATAGTGAGGATTTAATCTTAAGAAGATACTACAATTTAGAAATTATCATAGCAAGCTCTTCTGGATTGATACTTTAATTTTTCCAACTGGCAGCAGGTGGAAGTTTCCACTGAAGTCCATTAAACAGGCCCAGGCTTTTCAATGCTTTCTGCAGTGGCACTTGTTCCAAATCTTGAATTTTTAGAACCTGAGAGTCTGCCTCTCAGCCTAGGGAGCCTGAGGCAGGTGCAGAGTAGTCTTGATCTTGCTTGAAGGCAACATCATTCTATTCTTTGTCATGAAGTGCCAGCATTTATTATGTACTCACTAGCTACACGTGGAAGGGCAATGGGATTGCTGCCCATGAACCTTAAGGGCATCAGGGAGCAATACAGATTTAACTGTCATTAAATTGTAAGTAGCTCTTGTACCAAAAGTAATTCAGACTTCCATCACTGATTAATATTCTCTCCTCAAAGCCAACAGTTGCTTTTTTTTCCCCCCCTTAACTGTGTTCTGGGAGGCAAGATCTGTTCTCAAAGACCTCATGCTCCTGAGTTGAGTGCAGAAGGTCACCAGACTGTGCTCTTTATACTCAGTAGTCTACCATAGGAAAAAACAGTGAGGATGCTGGGTTTTAAATCAGGTGAAAACACAATTCATCTTGCTGCAGGTTGATTGGTTTAAGGATTCTAGCTGCAGTTCTCATACTCCTAAGGAATTCACTGTTTCATGAAATGGGAATGGTTCCTGCCCGTTGCTCCCCACTTATTCTGCATTTGAGGGGAGGTGAGTCTGGGCCCTGACTCCTGAACATAAAGAAGCTATGCAGTCATGTCACAGAATATAAAGAGCAGTCAGAAAAGCAGAAGTGACCTGGAAACCTCCAGTCAGAACCAGGCTGTGTGTCTGCTAAGCATAGTCTTCTCCACACCACAGCATCCAGTCCTCACTCAGGAGTAGTCCCAAGAGGTTAAGTGATGTTATGTGCACAAGAAATGCTTTTATATAAATCTTAAAGAGCAGCCATAGTTCTTCTGTTCCTGTTCACATTTTAATTAACTCATTTCTCATATCTTTTTCACCAGCACTAATCACTTACTTGCAGAAAGTGTGTTTACAGATGAAGTATTATTTACCACAGCAAAGATAACTCCACAAATTCTATATGCTTAAGGTAAGTTACAGCTTACAGATGAGTTACAAATGTAGATAAGGACAAAACCTCACCTAGTCACGATACACTAATCACAGTACCAAGCAGTGGGATGGAAAGGGATTACATGCGTCATGCTGGTACTTGTCACCAGAAACAAGACGTCCACCTGTAGCTTTGCCAGCATTTCACTGTTTAATAACATAGGGAACAGAAATTTTATTATCGAAGTGATCAACTGTCAGGTCACTGCTACATGAGCCTCTTCATTGAGCTCCAGTTAAGTCCTGTTGTTTATATGATCTTCTAAACATAAGCATTAGCTTGGCAGAGGCAAAAAGTACATTAACCAGAATGGTATATTGACTATTTCTGAGGGCACATCAGCATCTCCCAGTAAGTGCCCTAGAAAACAGATCACACAAGTGTCACTTTAGTCACTGCTACTCTGTTCCCACCTCCTGAATTTTGTCAGAGCATTTAGACACACTAAAAAAAAAAAAAAAATCATTTTAAAGTAAACTCCTAACTGCATAATACAGTAAGTGCAGATTAATCCTTCTAAGAAAAGTTTTATTCTCAGTAATTCAATTTATTAAGTTTTGCCCTTGCCAGAGAACCAAATGGCAGCTTGTTTCTTTCCCCCCTTTCTTGCCAAAGACCAATTACAGCAAGGCTTTGCTAATACAGTTTAAGCCTCAATACCCCCTTCATGTTTCGCATGCTGGGAATATCATATGTTTTGATTTCTTTGTATTATGCAGTTTCACATGGCTGGAGACTTCAAACACAGGGATTGTCCTGCCAGGAATCACACAGGGGACTTTCCTTTAGAAATTCAGCTGCTATGGTAGTCCTGCTAGGACTCATAGCTGTGTCCTAATGTGGAATGCCCTATAATTTTACCGTGTTAATAGTTTAACTCCTGTATTTACCTTGAGGGGAACACAGGAACACCAGCAGTGAACTATTTCCCTTGGACTTGCCTGGGTTCCAGGATGTGATTTCACCTCACTTTGCAGGGTTTGTACCAATTAACAGTCACCAAGGGACCTCATTTTTTGAATAAGCACATAAGAGCTCAGAGGGAGCTCTGTTTTTCCAAGTTCCCTATTGGAAATACTCATACAGTTCCTCAAAACTTCAGTTCCCTTTTCAGAACAGTCAAGTGTGCTTGAGTGAAGATCCTGTGTACACATCAATCACATTTCTACTGCTCTTCTGACTGTAGGTGCCACAATACCGAGGCATAAGAAACACATCCCTAATAAATTGTATTTCAAAAAAAGGGCTGCTTGCACTGATGATACACTTGCCCCACGCCAGTACATTATGGACTTACAAAAACTCTTCTCCTGGCACATAGCAGCATTATATTAAATAACTGCAATTAGTAGAGTTAAATGATGTTCCTTTGCCACTGGGAACAGCAGTTACTAGTGCAGCATACTGCAATTTCTGCTTACCATGGGAAAGGAAATGTTCTCCTGAGGGCAAGTGGATGTACTGTAGGGAGCTTCACTTTTAAATCCCTCCCATTCTGAGGCTGTTATACATCTCACACATACAGCTCCTATGACTAAAAGCAATTTGAAAGTTTGTGTTTATTCTTTCTATCTAGCCATTCAATTGCCTTCTAAAAAGGAACTGCAATGCCTCTGGCTGTATCCACACCATGGGATGCCTCTCTACCATCTGCTCTTTGAAGACAGAGTGCTAATTTGTACCAGGGAGAGAGAATTCCCTTCTAAAAGGCAGGCACCTGCCCAGCAGTAACCACACTGTCCCTTTGTATGGTCTGCTTCCCACAGCCTGGACACATCTACTTTTTTCTGACACAGTACATCCATGGGGAAAGACAACCCTAGAACTTCTCAATATCAAACTGACTTATTTAGTCCACACAACACAAAGCATATTTGATAGAGAAGAAGAGAAAGTTCATTTAGCAAGACTGAAATCAGACTTGCTGTTGCAAGTAGAGCAAAAGATCACAAGTAAAATAAATGAAAAAATAAAACAAACTTGAGCAAGATTTATCAAAACAACAACTCCACAATTTTCAGTGCCCTCCCCATTTCTCCTACATCAAGAACTCAGAGTACCACATGCCACCAGCTTCACACTCGCCTTCCCCACAGCATCTGTGCAGAGCCTCATGAAGACTGGGTGTTGGATTCAGAAACTGCTGAGTTACTATCAGGAACCATGCATTGCAGCTAAATGAACCTGGCCTCCTAGGCCTAGCCCAATCTCAGGGTACCAAACAGGTCATACAGTGATGTGCCAGCCCCTGATGACTCTTTTGCCAACCATTCACTGTTGATATCTAGGAAGGATTTTCTGGTTTACTCCTGACTGTGCCACCAGTGGCTGCCTACATTATATCAAGTCATGGCAACTATATTCACAGAAAACATTATACAAGACACGTACCATTGTATTATCAACATAATTATTTCTCCAGCACCAACAGATTAAATGACTCCACATGCAACACTACAGCCAACACAGAGATGGAAGTTACTTTGCCAGAAACAATTCCCTTTCTTACCCTGTATCACATACCACACATGTGGAGTATTGCTTCCAAGCCTGGACCCCCAGCACAAGTAGTACGCGGAGCTGCTGGAGTGAGTCCAGAGGATGGTTATGAAGATCAGAGGGCTGAAGCACCTCTCCTACAAAGACAGGCTGAGGGAACAGGGCTTGCTGAGCCTGGAGAAAAAGCGGCTCTGGGGACATCTCACTGCGACCTTCTAGTACCTGAAGGGAGCAGGAGGGAGACAAAGTTTTTACATGGGCAGATAGCGATAAGACAACAGGGAATGGCTTTAAAGGAAAAGAAGGAAAATTTACCTTAGATGTTAAGTGTTTTTTCCTCACTGATTGGGTGATAAGGCCTTAGCACTAGCTGCCCAAAGAAGTTGCAGATGCCCCATTCCTGGAAGCATTCAAGGCTAGGCTGGATGGGGCCCTGGGCAGCCTGAGCTGGTGGATGGCAGCCCTGCCCACAACTCTGGACTGGGACCGGATATTCTGAGGTTATTTCCAACTCAAGCCATCCAATGGTTACATTACTATTTCTGTTCTGGAAAGAGTAATTTCTCCCACATAATTCTAGAATGTGAAGTTTTTGTAATCAGTATTTTGGCTAAACACCTTCAGGCAGCATGTCACTTCTAGAATTTCATGTGGATTATTTTTTTTTAAATAACAAATGCCTCTAAATGAAAAATGCAATTGCACGCCATCCATGTGAATTCTAGATTTGTACTTCACATTAGATTATCTGCTTCCTCTATCTAATCTTGTCTAGTAGAAAGACATATCAAAATACTTACAAGCCAAACCACTGCTCAGCAACGATATACCACCTGAGTGTAGACTTCTAGAAATGACACTTCACTCCCAATTGATCAAGCCTTGTTCTAAAGCACTATATGTCACTCAGAAAAGAAGAACTCTGAGCACTGGCAGATACTGAGATCTCATGTCCCTGGGCACGCAGCTGCACAGTGGGTTACTGTGGAGGTTACTATTTGTGCACGTATTATAGGGATACGTAACTTGGTGTTATTCACATAGCAACTTCAAGACCATGCACAGCAACTCAAGCTGTACTGGTTATTATTCATATCAAGAGCACTTGTAGCACTGAACATTCACTTTTCTCAATTATTTGTTCAACTATAAGAACATAATTCATCACTAAGATTAATGATTAAAAAAAGACTATTCATACTGCTTTTCATACAGGATATTTCCCAGCATAATGCTGTCTAGATCCTTTTATAATGGCCTGAGTGAAAACACTCCTGCTACAAAGATGTGTGGTACACTTTGTACTCATTTCTGATCACACACGGACATCTACTTATAGAGCTCTGAGCAGATTTACTTAGAATTCAAGGAAAAAAATGAAGCCTTTTTGAGAACTTCAGTGAAGAAAGAAGAGGTGAGGACTTCAGAAAGGACTTGCATTTCAGCTTCCTAGCTTTGAGTTTCCTCTCCGCTATGCCTATAGCAATGCTTTACTCAATATAACACTCAGGAATTTTTTTTACACCCAAATCATCCTGTGAAGGAGGATAATACCTTACAACATCCACTTGAGCAGGTATCATTGAGCTACAGTGGGGAGCTATGAGGGAGCAGATAAACACTCCCACTTACTGCAAATATCATCTTGACTTGCAACAGTCTCAATTAAAGCAAGCTCCACTGTCTAACAGCAGAATAGAAAGAGCAAGAAAACTTAAAATAATTATTTCCAAGCTAATAGACAGTAAGATAAGTAATGTAACACTGAAATCACACCAATGAAATACATACTCAGCAAATATTATGTTTTTGAGAGCTATTTCTCTCAAAGACCTTTATGTCAGGAATGGCCCATCTCATGGGAAAGAGTATACTGATTTAAGAAAAAACAAAGTCACTATTATTAAATGCTGAAAATATACAGAAACACAGTACTGCAGGAATATTATGAATGCCAGCATTTGCCCAGAAATGGGTAAAAAAAAAAAGTAACTTTGTTTTTGAGTCAGCTTTGCCATTTCCAGAGAAAGATTTTGTGTTTTTTTGTTTTGTTTTGTTTTTAAATTTCATTAGCATTACAAGAACTCAAATTTTCTGCCTTCATACTAGTAATACAAAGAACTAAGCTCCTCTTTCAATCTGTGTGAAGGCAGAACTCTCCTAGGGGTGTAAGTTATGGGACAGTTGCACCCTTTCATCTATCATCTTTCAACACAATCCTACCAGTCAAAACCTTCACTATATTCCCCTTTCACACTCCAGCTTCAGTTCCCTTCTCCTCTTCATGAGGTAAGCCGCTTTCTTGGGTTTTTTGGTTTGTTTGTTTTTGTGGTTTTTTTTGTTTGTTTGTTTGTTTTGTTTTTTTGTTTGTTTGTTTGGTTGGTTGGTTTTTTTTAACCTAATAAAGGTTAAACACAGGTTGAAATTATATAAATTAATCTCTTCCAAACTGATATTTAACTTACATACTTCTTTGCTGAAGATAGCAGACACGGACTCTATCTACAGTTTGTCCCAGCCTCTACAACATGAAAGGAAACCATGTTTTTATGTTTAGGGAGAAATACATGTTACTCATTTACATATTTGTACCAGTGCCTAGGGCTCTTGTTTTAGTGCCAATAATCACTGTTTCTAGCATACTGTCTCCTGCACAAATTAAAAGGAAGAACGCTGGCCACATCAATTGTGTTCAGGCTGACAGCCTATCTCCTGTATCAGTGTGACAGATGAGATAGCAGAAGCACTCTGACAGAAGGACCATCATCCCTCTTGTCCTTCCTATGCTCTCTGGTCTATTGCTTAGAAATTGTGATAGTGCAATAACGCTTGTGGCAAATAAGACCAGGCAAAATAGATATGTCTAAAACCACAATAAGCAATATACTTTGCTGGGTTTCGGATCCTTCCCTTTCTCTACCTATAGACTCCTGTCCTGTGCTATTTGTGATCATCTGCAATTTCCATGTTTCTTCATAACAATTTTCATGATTTTCAGTGTAGACTCTGCAGAAAAATTATCTAATCTTTTCCTCCACTGGTGCCAGTAACAGCTAGCTCTTGGTTTTTCAGCAACTGTATTGAAGTGAGTGTCTCCAAAATCCTGCCATCATATGACTTCTTTCCACGATTCAGGAAACCCAGGTTTTCCCAGTACACAGATGCTGTTCTCTTGGCATATTCTGGCAAGCGGACAGACGCTGTAACTTGAAAGAGCCTGCAATACTAATGCTATTTACTCTCAGTGAGTAGTACCTAACCCTGGGGACCCTTGTGCACGATTACCAAAATGGGAAAACGAGAGGAAGGATTTTTATCCCTCTTCTCAAATTCAAATGCCTGTGTAAACTTCCAACAGACATCAAGATGTTGCATACTTTTGCCTTGAAACTGAATCAGTTTTACGTTTCTCCAAAAATATTTTCTGTTCTCCAGATACTGACAAAACCTGCTCCCCTATTTATTAGGCCCCCTAGAAAAACTTAGGTCTTGTAATTAAACTCACTGGGCCGTGTTTCACATGTCTCTTTTCACACATGTCCTTTTTCACACACTGCCCCTTTTCTCCAATCAAGTATATTTGTCCTTTTGAAAACTTACCTGTCCTCTAGGAATTGTCCAAATTAACTGAAATTGAATCCAATTAACCAGCTCACTGAGCACACTAAGCTAAATTTCAAGTCTGCTGATTTGAATATGCTCAGATTCTCCAGAAATTCATTAACAAGCATTTTCCTAATCTGCGACTTTCCCTTCTTTCCCATCAGCTCCTAAGCTGCCACTGCATTCATTTTTAAATGAATGTTGTACTAATGTAATGGTTAAGCACTTCACCCTTCAGAATTTTCTCCTAAAGGACAAACTAGATATGAATGCTCATCATCAAGTGGGGTTTGGCGATTGCCAAGGAAGAAATCTGGCTCTCCCATATAGCTATCAGTTTTCGCTTGATAGCATTACCAGCTTTCACAATCCAGTTCTCTGCTACAGTGACCATTCAGCAAATACAAAGAACACATCCACCTACAGTCCAGCTCACAGCATTAAAACTGTTACTGGACAGTTGCTACTTGCCTTTTGTTGTATGAGGTCCTTTGATGGCTTTCTTCGATGAAAAGTGTTTTTAGGTTTGAGCAGGCAGTTGAATACAACACAGAGCCAAGATCTGTATCTTATTCTTTTCCTTTTTAGAAGTACTCACTCCCAGTTTATACCGGTTCTTAGTCCAGAAGCCTCTGACAGATCATTATTAAGCTTAATTGCAAAATACCATCAGTTTGCTGAAATGCCTCACTGTTATGCTCTTATCAGCACTTTCTCTTTCAAATTTATTTCAAGAGATAAACGTACCAGAATACAAACACAGCCATAATCTCAGTAAAGGACTGTACATCAAAACAGCAGTACTGTCCTGTCAAAGAAAGAATCTCATCAAAATTCTGTCAAATGGTTTTGATGCAGGAGAAAAAGTACATCAAGTACATCAAAGCGTAAGCACATTTGTATATCAAATGACAGCATATACATCCTGAGCACTATGAAGACAACTACTGTAGCAATACAATAAACGATATTCCTGTTGCACAAAAAGAACTTTCAGTAAGCAGTGAAGGTAAAGACAACATAAAAAAATGAGAGCCCCGTGTCTGAAATCAGTTCTCCTTTTGTTAAGGGCTCACTGAGAATTCAAATTCTACTTACATGGCTGTAAATGTAAGTAGATGATCCAACACTGATGGTAATTAAGCAAACAAGACATTGTTGCAAAAAATAGAGCTATGAGTAGATGTCATAGGCACCAGCAAGTTACTTCAGCCACACAACTGTTTTTTTCTCTGAACAGTTTAATTTTTGCAAAGAAGTGAACAGGAATACCAACGCTAATGAAAAATCATCATGGAACACTGACAAACTTTTGGCTTGAGTAGTTTTGGAACTTCTGGGGAATTATTCAAGTTGTATTCCTATAGCTTAAGCTTTTGTTTTCTTTTTCCAGAGTACCTGCATTGCACAGCCATTGTTTTCCTCTCTTTGGTAGTGAGAAGGTATGATGAAAGCAACAGCTGAAGATCACTAAACTAATTGAAGGCAAAGTTTGAGACTTTCCAGTAAGAAATTATCCCAAAAAAAAGATTTTCCTATGAATTCACAAAAGAGCAAGTAGAACCAAAGCTCACCACCTACTACAACAAACAAACAAACCTAGTAGCATTATTTTATAGAATCTGCTATCCCAAGCAAAGGCAGCTTCATTGTGTTGTTCCAGTAGAGTATATGCTTCAACATGAATTACTTCTATAGCTACCCTCCTCAAAGAAGAATCTACAGTCACATACTCAGTTGACATTTCAGGCGTATAACAGATATCAGCCTCCTTGAAGAATATCCCATTAGAATAAACAGTAAATCTATATTAACTTCAGGAGAGAATCACAGGGATCAACTAGGTTGGAAAAGACACTCAGAATCATTAAGTTCAGCCACCCACCTAGCACAGGTCCACCACTAAATAACATCCCTAAGCACTGCATCCGCACATCTCTTAAATACCTCCAGAATGGCAACTCCAGCAGTTCTCTGGGCAGCCTGTTCCAGTACACAACCACCCTTTCTATGAAGACATTTATTCCTGACATCTAATCTAAACCCACCCCCAGCACAGTCTGAGAACATTGCCTCCCATCTTGGCACATGACATCTGAGAAAAGAGATCAGCACCCTCCTCACTGCCTCATCCTATCAGACAGAGAGCAATGAAGTCTTACCTTCATCTGCCACTGTCTTACCTCCAAGAGAAAGAACTCCCAGCCCCTCAGCCACTCCTCCTAATACATCATTTTACTGTATTAAAGACCTGAAAAATCCCCTTCTTTATAATACTAGAGCCATTTCTTCCCTTGTGTAACTGTTAAGAGCCTGTTAACCTGCTGCTAATCTCCTGCAAAAGCCTCATGGCCTCCCATGAGATAGATGTATACCCCATATGACTAATCAAGGTGTATTGCTAATATTCAGGCTAGAGAAAGTAAACAGAGGCTGATCAATAGCTGAAGGCAATTCACTGCAAATCCTAGAGCTCTGTACACAAGATAACAAGTACAGAAGGCACTAGGCAGACAGCAGGTCATCCTTTCAGCCATATAGTAGCTTTATGAGGACCAGATTATGAAGCAGCAGCCATGCATAAGCACAAGGACTACAGTAACTACACCAGGGACAGTCTTCCTAAAGCTCCTCGGATGGCTTTCCTAGGTCAAGAGTTTCATTACTAAGGACAATCATGCCAGCCTTAACTGGCACTGCCCCTCAGCAAAAGCTCTCATGAGAAAGGCAAGTTGCTTATAATCTCCCATTATTTGTGGTGCTTCACTTGCTGGCAGCAATGCATTAACATGTATTCACTGCTCATGCTGATTTCCAGGATTCACTGAGGTGAAAGCAAAGGGATCAGCCATGGATTTCTGACTCTTCTGCATGTAGAAGTATTTAACAACAGCTGTGTTAACATAGCAAGCTTACTTACAGCCTCCCTTCATTACACTTGATCAAGATCAGTTACTCAGCTGCAGTAACTGAAAGGTCTAAATGATAATAACAAAGGCTAGCAAGAAAGGTGGGATTTCTTTTTCCCTTTTGAATTGGCAAGGTAAAGCACATGAAAGAAGTACAACCAGTAAATACTGCATTCTTGTGTGTGTTTTATACTAAAAGTCACTGTTTAAAAATATCCATCTCTCTATCAACCCAAAGGAAAGTTTCACTATTAAGAGAGAACTGGATTTGTTATAAAAGCCTGCTTTGGTCCCAGCAGAGAGAAATACTATATACTTCTAAACAAGTTGTTACTGCACATAAGCACTTGAAAACTCATAGAGATACCTCAGATAGGTTAATTTTATCTGGAATAAGAGTTCTTACTACTTAAGAAAAAAAAAGAAGATATTTCACAGGACTTCACAGAAAAGTGCTGAAAGCATAGCAAGTGGATCTTCATGAAAAATGTAAGTTAGCCAGCTTTCAAAAAGAAATAATGTAAACTTGTTATTTAATTATAACTCTTCGAAGAAATAGTCTCCCAGCAACATTTAAATATGAATCTATTGCAACAATGCAGCATACTGTAGGTATAACAAGTTAATAGGCTTTTCACTGCTAAACTACTAATTGACATAGGATAAGAATGGGAATTGAAATTAACCATAGCAGTCTCATATCATAGTCACTGAACTTCTAGAAACCCTGTCAAGCAATAACAACATAAGCTACACTTATTATAAATGAAGATATTACTCAATGATATTCACATACAAGCATCTGAAAATAAATCCACATTAGATGGAATCATGCCAAGAAGAGCAGTATAAATTCAAGCATTCACAAAGTTAGAATTAAGGCTCTCAAAACAGTGAGATCATCTGTTCGCTTGTGAGACTCCAATTCGCACAATTTAGAAAAAAAATTTTGTGGCATGATAGCACAGAAGAACTCAAAGACTTGATTTTCAAGTTTTCACTGCTAAAAATATTGCTTGTGAACGTAGTCCAGTGTCCCCCAGTCTTCACTAGAAAATAGCAGCTCAAGCTTAAGAAGAAAAAACTCAAAACATTTAAAAAATTCTAGAGTTTTCAGTTATCATCTCACTGATACATATTCTATTTCACGATAGCTGAGACATGAAACTCCACAGGACCTTATTTCTGAGGAAGCTCATTTCTTCCACATGCTTTTGTTCTAAGCACAGAATGTTTAGCGTTGTTTCTCAGATAGCAATTTTCATTGTATTGCCACAGAGACACTTCTAACGTACATATACATATATGTAGGTAAGAAAAGATTATGTAAAATAAACTGTATTAGGAAAAGTATCAACAAAGTCACAAACAGGTATATAGCTAATTTAGTTAGCAAGATAACCATGCCCTTAATACTTACACTTCCTTAGCCAGTCATACACAAAAAGTGCTTTCACATGGAATCACACACCACCACTTTCCCAAGAAAGTTAAGATTAGTTAAGTTACCCTTTCGCTCGAAGTTTCCCCTGAATAACATCACACTGACCTGCTGTGGGGAACCTGCTTTAGTAGAGTTGAACACAATGGTCTATAGAGGTTCCTTCAACTGCTACAATTCTGAGATTCCGTGGTTTCCACTCTTCAGTGGAGAAGGCACATGGCTATGGCTTTACCTAAAGCCTAGCTAAACCAGTATTTCTCCACTGCCACAGTGGGAGCATACGCAGACCTTTCAGACGCCTTTAAGCGTAACCAAATTCACATCCCTAGAAGCCACTTCAAAAATTTCCATCTTCATACTAAGATACTATCTTGCACTTCAAGAGCTGACCAGACACACAGTGTTGCACCACCATTAACCTTGGATAAGCTTCATCAGAAGCCAAGGTTTTTTTCAGTCATTTACCCACCTTAACACTAGAAGCTGCTTCTACATTCAGTTTGTGCTTTACCACAAATCACGGAGGCAGGAGACTACTGTTCTGCACTCTCCATCCTCATAAGATGAAAGTTCTTTTCATAGGCAAAAATGTACTCAAGCTCAACAGTTCATACCTCCATCTTAGGTGCTCCAAAAGTATCTCAGCAAATCCTGAGCCTTTGCTTCTCTGAAATTTACACACAGGTTTGTAACTCTGCACTCAGACCCCAGAAAGCTTTACTCAACAAAGCTCCCTCCAGCCCCTTTTCAAACACAGGTTTATTTAATCATGATGAAGGTAATTAAGGAGTAATGGGATGCAGGTTATGCACCTGTTACACACAGTGCTCAGACTCAGCTGGTGCAAACGTGGGGAAGCTAGGACAGGACGGCCCCTGCTGCAAAGCGTCCTTCTCCAAGCCTCACTACATTATACTAGCAGTTCAACATAAGAACTATAAAAAAAAAAAAAAAAAATGAACCTGTAACATTTATAAAATCGCACTCGCTTCTTCGGCATTTACTACACACAATCATCTATGCAGAAAATAAGCGTTGAATCTTAAATGTAACTGTATTAGAAATTATAGAGGACCAGGGAGAGCCGAGCAGTAACAAAGCAAACAGTATTTGCATTTCTTCTCCTTTCAATGAGTTTGTTAACAAAACAAAACATGAAGGACTATACTCCACAATTAGTAAGAGTCTTCATAATGAAATTCTGATAAATAGCATTATTATAATTACAGCCTATTGACTAGAAGAGGCTTAAGAATAAGCAGGCATAGATGAATAAATAAACGCTTGTAATCTTCAAAGGATATAACACCATCAGGTCATACACTCTAAAATGTGAATGGAATTATATCATATAGAGGACATAACAGGAAATTGCTTCCTTCCTTCTGTTGTCAATACAGAATTCTGCTTTTACAACTGTAGCAACTAGACAGATCAATATGTTAGGAAAGGCTTCATAATAAAGGTGCGATAATGGAAGGTTGGGCACAATAGAGAAGTGCTATAAAAGAAAAGAAGAAGATTACTCACCCGTATCAGAAGATTTCAGGTTCACAGGGGAAAGCTTCACCGAGGAGGGACCTCCAAAAAGAGATTCTTCCCCAGTGGCAGTCAGCCCTTAAATGAGGTCTGAGAGGTGCAGCCAGACTCCACCCATTCTAGTCACACAGCTGAATTGCCTTCACCTGTGCTGCCAGAGCTGACCAGGTCCTTTCCCCAGGTGATCAATCAGTACAATCAGGCTGTAACTCAACAGTTACCATACAACATATTCCCAATAGTTTTAAATCAGTGTAGCAATAGATTTCAGAGCTTTGCAGCCCTGAGAGGTTGAAATAATCATCATCATCATCACAAATGGTCTTACATTTCCCTCTGTTCAGTGTCTTCTCTCAGTACTGACCCTTCAGTGCCTCTGAGATATTGAAGTTGAGACAATATCTGGACATGTATGGCAGGAGGATGAGAGACAACTGAAAGAGAAGAGGCTCAAAGTAGATAATAGGGAAAATCTTTTCATTCTGTCACCCAGGCAGTAGGACAGGCTGCCTCACAAGGCTATGCAGCACGCACCCTTGAAGATTTTCAAGACCCAACTGAGCATCCTGCTCTGACCTGGTCTTGAGTAGGGTGTTGAACTACAGAACTCCAAAGGTCTCCTCCCAGCCTGAATTATCCTATGATCTCATTATATCTCGCTACAGTTGCAAACTACCTGGAATAATCATGTCTACTTCCTTATTTCTTGCATTTTTGAACAGTGTTAACAGTGACAGGGAGAGCTCTGTGTGGTTTTTTATTGTTCAATCAGGAGAATCCATCTGCTCCTGTATGGCCTGTTTCGTTTCCTCAGCAACTTGGTTTCTAGCTTCCCTACAGACAGCTTTGCAGTAAGGCTAGCATTCATTTCAGTGATCACCCACGGCTAACATTTTCCTTTGTAAGAAATGAAGAACACACATTCAGTGCTACCAAATCTCACAGTGTACTTGAAGCCCAAGCCCCTAAAGATACTTGATTAAGTTAGAATCTCCATTTTTATTTCTGTTTTTCTGCACGGGCTATTTGTTAGCCCACACATCTTGAGAGGAAAATTTACAGATATAGGTATAACATATGAACTCATATCCCAGAAGGTATATGCAGCATGTTCTGTTTCCACCTCAGGGTTTTGGTGCCCAAGTTCTGACCTATAAACATGTATAGTTAGCAATAGTGACATTTCCCATACATTTGGGGTCTAGTCTCACCAAGCAAAACATCTGCAGCTAGAACTGTAAAGGAGAACAGGAAAAAGGGAAAGAAATATAGGCAGTAAGAAGTATGCATAACTGCAGATAGACAGGGGAGGCATAATTTATATGCAAAGTAACATTATAACAACTTCATTTGGCTTTGAGTTTATGAGGTAATAAACAAGCCCTGCAGAAGTCTTCAGAGAGGCATCACCACTCCCCTGGGATGAGGTCGTGGCATTTATTTGCCAGGACTTTATTGTCTCATAAAGCAAAAGCCAAGTGAAGCACAAGCAAAGTATTTCTTGCTCTGTAAAACTGTAATATTGCACAGTTATTTACTGTGTAGTGGCCCAATTATTTTTGGTCTCTTCACAATGTTAGGTGTTGACATTTGAGAAAAGGAGAGTTGCCATCCTAATTAAGAGAAAAAGACTCTTTCCCTTTTCAAAAAAGTATCTTTCTTACTGAGCTTCTAACTGATACCCGGTTTTGATATTCTGACAGCTTCATTTAGGTGCTCTGAATGTGGGACAGAGAAAATAACAATTAAGTTTCAAATTCTGGTATAATCAGAAATCAAACATTTTTAATATGGCAGATTAAGGAGTACTGTCAAGCTAAGGAGCTGAAGGGGTCTGTGTGGGTAGAGAAGTCAGTCCTTAAATCATAATCTCAGATGAAGACAATAAGTTAGGAGAATCACATAATCAGGAAAAAAAAAAAAAAACAAAAAAACAAAAAAACTTTAATTTGCTGACCCTAGTGCAGTATATAGTCAGTACATAAATTTGTGAAAGGAATTATTATTTTTAATGGGCTCTGCTGGATTTGTATTCATATGTATTGGCACTGGTGCAGTGGTAAGTGTTTTATATTATGCTTTATCAGGGAGCGGGCCATGGGAAATGGTTTTAAACCAAAAGAGAGAGATTTAAATTAGACATTAGGAGGAAATTCTTCTCATTGAGAGTGGTGAGGCCTTGGCACTGCTGCCCAGAGAAGCTGTGGGTACCGCATCCCTGGAGGGGCTTGAGGCCAGTGCGGATGGGGCCCTGGGCAGCCTGAGCTGGAAGGTGACAGCCCTGCCCACAGCAGGGGGGTTGGAACTACATGATCTTTGAGGTCCCTTCCAACCTAAGCCAATCTGTCACTCTGTGATGCTCCATAATGGATAATGTGGGAAAGATCTGAAGCAGGTATTTTAGTTTGAATTATTCTTATTTCTGAAGTAAAAAATTGGAATTTTAGTTCCCCCTTCCTCTCATTTTGTGTCTGTGTCCCTTTGCATAGAGAATGAGATACCATAACGTCCACATACAGCATATGCATGCACATGTGTGTATGATGATGCTAACATCTCAGATGTTAGCAACACTAGTATGGAATGAAAATACAGAAACGAATGTGAAATTAAAGAAAAATCAGAAACAAAGGAAACAAGGGAAATATTAGACAAGAAATGACAGAAAGAAGACAAACACAAAAACACCATCATGCAGGAAGTCTATGTTTCAAGCAGTAGGCCACCCAGGGGCCCAACTAGTAACTCATAAAGGTACCATCCATGAAAGAAGCTAGTTCTGTTTCAAAACAGCTGAACTTAAACAGTTTGCTACACAGTAGTTACTTTTCTAGTTCTTTGGTTTCTGCACTATGATCACAAATACACTGATGTTTCATTAAAATATTGTATGAAGCACAGTAAAGACACTGAAAAACGTGACTTCCTATACTTCAAAACTTCAGTTCCATGTTTCTTTAGGAAATACATTACAGAGAAGCGCTGTCTTGGTTAATATCAGTGAATTCTTGTACTGTAAGTTCCCACAAACAGCTCTTCATAACAAAGTCCACATAAATAGATTACTACCAGTCTTCGGCCTGAACAGAAAAAGAAAATAATAATAATAATAATAATAATAAAAGAAAAAAAATAAATAAAATAAAATAAAGGATAATAAAAGGAATGCTCTTATCTCCATTCCATGGTTTGAAAGCATTCCCTAAGAGAAGTTTCCAGTTTTCAGTTGTTAAGGCCTGATTCTTCATCTCCACTGGAAGGTTTGCATTTTGTTTAAGCCTTTCAGCTAGCATTAACCATACTACACACAGAATATTAATTTTGAAAATGCAGTTTAATATCTGGTCCCAACTATACACATTTTTCCACTTGCAGTATTGCAGTATCCCAGCACCAATAGTCTCTTAATAATTTATTCCTTTAGCTCACATCCCACCAACAAATCCTGTGGTATATTAACCAAGAAACCATATATTTTTTATTTATTTATTTTTTACAAAAGGTATATACATAACTCTCTAGGCCTGCTTTCATGGTGCAGCCATAGTAAAAAGTACATATCTTGCACTTTATGGTCACAGAACTATTGTAAAGTAAAAGGAGTAAAATATTAGCCTTACTGATGTCAGTGCCAAAAATTCTAATTTCAGTATCATCAGGATTTCATCTAGGTTCTCAAACTTCCTCAAGAGAAGGTCTTCAAATGACCAAGTTGTCATCTCTAGCTCATAGAACCAGGTCCAAGGAGAAAGCACTCTTCTTTTTATTTCTACATGATAAACTATTTAAAATCTTACTCTTTACCACTGCATTCTTGCTCTGGAAAAGGGATGACTTACCTCCTTTTCTATATGATGACTTACTGTCCCTTACAGATACCACAGGTAACTACCTAAAGACAGTTCTGAACAAAATGCCTCCTATGTTAGTGTGCTGGTCCACAACGTCAGAGGTGGATGCTGATGGTAAGGCAGTATAAGAGGAAGGTTTCTGTCAGTGTCCTGTTACATGCTGTTGCCCTGTGGCAGAGGGACAGTCTGACAGAATAGCATCTGATATGGAGGCGTGTCTGAAGCAAAGGGGTGCCAGAGAATTCCTCCACATGGAAAAAATTGCACCCACTGACATTAACTGACGCTTGCTGAACATTTATAGAGACCAAATAGCGGATGCGAGTACAGTGAGGTGGTGAATGACCAGTTTCGGCAGCGGTGTCAGAGATGTGAAAGACAAGCCATGCTCTGAACAGACGTGCACAGCTGTCACACCGCAAAATAAAGGGTGTCTTGATCAGTTCATCCTTGCACATCTTCGGATTACAACCAGGGATCTGCATACAGAAATGAGTATCAGCACCAATGCATTGGAAACAACAATGGCAATGTTGGAATACATCAACTTCGTAGCAGGCGGGTCCCACAAATGCTCACACAAGAAGAGAAGGAATGCCATATACAAGGTTTTCAGGACATATTAAACTTATAGGATGTTGAAGGTGACAGTTTCCTGGATCACATCGTTACCAGTGATGAAACGTGGTGTCACTATTACAAGCTGGAGTCAAAACAGCAGTCCGTGAAGTGGTGACATGAGAACTCTCCACCAAAGAAGTTAAAAACACAGGCCTCAGCGGGTAAAGTGATTTGCAATGTCTTTTGTGATAGGGAAGGGGTGATCCTTATGGTTTCCCTGGAACCCAGACAAACCATCAACTCCAACTGATGCATTGTGACACTGACTAAGCTGAAGGCTTGGACTTCCAGAGTCAGGCCAGAGAAGACAGCAACTTGTCTCATGCAGCACAATAACACCAAACTCCATACCAGTTTGAAAACTGAGGAGACCATCGCTAATCTTGGCTGGACTGTCCCAGAATGGCCGAGGCGAAAGGGAACTCAAGGATCATGAATCTCCAACCTCCTCGCCACAGGCAGGGCCACCAACGTCCACATTTAATACTAGACCAGGCAGCCCAGGGCCCCATCCAACCTGGCCTTGAAGACTCTCCTGGATTATTTGGTGGGTATGGTAGATATGGAACCCCATGGGTAACATTTTCCTAGAAATGTTGTTGTGAAACAGGGAGTCACCTCTACTGGTGCAGTTTTTTTATTTTATTTATTTTTATTTTTTGAAGTGTTGCATAGACATTCTTTGTCATTGCTGGTGAAAATGCATAGCTAATTACGAAAATAAAGAGGAGGCTTTACTTTCAGAGCAACCTACATCATTATAGATAGTTACAGCATCACTACTCAGCTTGCATTTTCCAAGACTTTGGATCTCAAGCCAAGATTTTGGATCCCCTATTTGTATAGGAGTACTGCAGTCCTTCTCTTAAAAATCTTTTGTTTCATATGCGCTGTTGGATGTGGGTGGCCAACTCCACAGACAACACTGCAGGAGAATTTCACAACACAGTGGTGAAAATCCTAGCACAACTCTGTCTCTATCTCCAGCAGTATTCCTAACTTCTCACAGCAAAAAAATAAAAAGTAGGATTGTAGTATGCAGAGCTTTGCAGAAGACACCTATAAAAGCAGACCATACTGGAAAGGAGCTTGAAAAACCCTGCTTCCTACTTCATGATCTTAAGTATACCAGAAATATCATCAAAATAGTCCCCCATTAAGGTTGAGTTATCTCAGAAAAGAAAGGGTAGTGAGGATACAGACAACCAAGCTTTGAAGTACTCAAAAAGATAAATGGCTCACAATTTATTTTGATTGCTATGTTGTGAAATATTCAAATGGTATCTACCAACATCACTCTTATTAAGAACTGGCCTTACAATTTTTCAGCTAAGTAAATGTATTTAGATAGGTCCAAGCAGACAAACACAAATACTCTTAAATCTGACAACAAGAACAGTACGTAAGACATATATCACACCATAATTTTTTTTAGTACACAGCATTTTTTAAGGCAAAAAAAAAAATCTTGCAAGATTTGCCATTTATTCATGACACCATAAGAATATAAACAATGCTGACGGGCAGATGTTATATCTCCTTTAGTCCTGCTGATAGGAGAGAGAAATAAACCATCATTCTCACAAGCCCACCTTCAGGTTTGAGAACAAGTATGAAACAAGTACATAAAAGACTGTATAAAGCTTATAAATGGGAAAGAAATATACAAAAACAATGAGTCAGGCCTACCACACTTGGTTCCATCTCTTCAAAAATTGCAAGCAACACCAGAAAGGAAATACATTATCTCAGTTATGCAACTTTCTGTAAGTATTTACTCCATCAGATCTGATCTCTGTGGAATTCAAATAGACAAGTGGGGACCCACTAGGCAGCCAAAATCATTTCATTACTGGGACACGGGAAAAAGGAAGAGAAAACAAAGTTTCATTAACTGAATATTTCTGGGCTTTGTTATGATTGTACTGATATCACAAAAGGCAGAGCAGATATCTTTTGCCCTTCCGCCATTATATGAGCTCTGAAGCAGCAAAATCCTGTTTTCTCAGCAATAGCTGAGCAGATAGGAACTCAAAAAATGCATTAGAGCACAGAATTTAAAGATGTGTCACACCGTGAGAAGCACTTTCTTGAATACAAACCATGCTTTCAAGATTCACACTTCTGACTCAAAATAGGAAAATCCCTGCTCAGCATAAGATATCAAAGGGCTTCTTCCTCATTGACAGAGATTTTAAACAAGCAGCCAATCTGTGCCAATCACTAGCCTTATTCCAATTTAGAAAAAAAAAGAGTTTTCACAAATGAACATAAGTTGGCTGCCAGCAAAAACAGTAGGAAGAGTTCTAAATACATCAATTTTCTGTCAGGATTTTTACAAACTCTTCCAGTGTTTCAGCTTTCTCCAACTGATGCGTTACAAGCTTCTCATGACAAGAGAGCGTGTAAAAATTGCATGGCTCTGCCTCCGCGTTGCACAGAGAAGACAGCTACAGAACACAACACTTTCACAAATAAAAGGAACTCTGAACGTGAAATTATTAGTGTTCCTATGACAGCATACAAAAGCTTACCTCATGCTTCAAATCCCACTCTGTTGGATGTTGTACAGAGTTGAGAAGAGGCAGTTCTTTGAGGAAGACCTGAGGGAAACAGTTGTTCAAATTTCACCCAGCAAGGGAGGAGAACCTGGTCTGGCCATGTGTAGACCTGACTCCTTATCTGGCTCACCGGCCACTAGAATGATCTATCCTTCACAAGCTTTAAAAGCTTTTACAATCTTCAAAAAGTTATCTTTACATTTTGCAGATGTAGGCCCAGTTGCATGTCACCTTATCAGATTCTTAAATACCTCCATGTTGGAACAGCTGTTTGGGCACTTTGGTAGCCTACAGAGGGAGAAGGGACCCTCGAGGAGACTGTTCATATCTTAGGTGACCTAAACTAGACCAGATTGCTATCAGTCCCTGAGGAGCTTTTCACACTAGGGGAAGATATTTTATCAACTTCTGCTTGGAATTAAGATGCCAGTGATTGATTATGTTTATGCCTCAACAATACCAAGTAATCATAGGATAGGATTCTCACATTTTCTATTGCCCCCTAAAACAAATCTCCCTGAAGCATGCAAAAATGCATCTTCTCTAAGAGTATACAAAAAGAAAGCAAAAAGATTTTATATATGTAAACATATATTTAAGTTCTGGCTACCTTTTTTTTTTTTTTTTTTTTTTTTTGCCTTGCAAACTGCTAACTCCTTAAAGAAAAATACCACAAGTAAAAGCCTAATTGGATAGGAATAATGTAGAGACACAGCAAGTGAGATCAAGACCAGACTCTTTAGCAGGCCCTATGACGATAGCACAAGGAGAAACCATTTCAAGCTCAAAGAGGGGTAGATTTAGGTTACATATAACGAAAAAACATCTTTTACAAGGAGGGTAGTGAGGCATGGAACAGGTTGCCAGTGATACACTTGATGCCCTGCGCCTGGGGACTTTCAAGGTGAGGCTGGATCAGACCCTGAGCCACCTGATCTAGCTGTAGTGTCCCTACACATTGCAGGGGAGTTGGATTAGATGGTGTGTAGTCAATGAATATAAAGATGTTATAATTATGAAATAAGCAAGGGAGTTTGGCAAACAAATTATAATAACAAAAAGAGAATAGATAGAAAACTTACCCTTGTCCTGAGCTCACTACAAAACTCCTGGTAGTCAGTTCTTAAATGGGTCCAGGAGAGGTGCAGCCAAGCTCCACCCCTTCCAGCAGCACAGGTGAATTGCCTTCACCCCCTATGAGCTCCTGCGGCTGACTCATTGCTTGCCTCAGGTGATCAGTCAAAGGTTCGGTCTGTGATTCAACAGTTCCCATACAAACGGCCTTCAGAGATTCCTTCCAACTCTAAGGATGCTATGATTCTAAGATTTTCTCCTGTTTATTTCTCTATATTCAGAAAGATACATCTCTCTTGGACAAGATCCATTAGATCTCTTTTTCACGTATCATTGTACAAGATTTGGGACCTTTTTCTGGGACCTGCCATTTATTCAGCCCTTTGGTCTGATACAAGTGTCAACACAAATATAGAGCTACTTTAATAGCATTGGCATCAAAACAGTGTTCTTTGTATAATGCTATACCACAGTCATACTATAATCATGCCACAAACTGCCCCATGGGAAAAGAAAACAAAGAGAATAGCAAATGCCTGAACTGATGGATGGATGTTGGACCACAGTGTGTATTGGTGATAAGAATGATTATTTTACTGCTGTATAAATATTTGAATATACATGATCAATTAATAATTTCCAATATTTTCTTTAGAGCTGATAAAAACGATTAAGCTTCAGGCTCATTTCAGCTTGCTTAAATTAAGGTGGAAACCTACAGCACAAATCAATCTACTGGCATATTCACCTAGGACTTACGAATATAACTAGAGTAATTTTTTCTTATCTTACAGGAAGCACTGTGAAAGGTATTTCAATTTATTGTGGATAACAATCTATCAAAATAAACCTGCCTAGGACATGCTCTGAATATAAATGAGGCAGCATGAAAATAAAATATAAAAAAAAAAAAAAACATGAATTTTAATTAACCTTGTGCTGGTTTGCAGATCCTGAAAATAAAGAGCTTCTAGATTTCATGTCGTTTATGTGCTTCTACAGCAATAATTGTCACATCTATTATAACAGTATAACAGGACATTTCATTTAGGAAAGTATAGAGAAGTAGCTCTTCAAGAACTGTATAGAGCTACAGACTCCTGGACCAACATTACCAGCGCCATCCAGGTACTGCATGCCAATCCCTCAAGTCACTCAAGGTACAACACCAGCTGTGACAGATGCATCTTGCATCTTTACCACATCAGGTTTAAACATCTCACTCTGAACTTTATACTATAGTCTCGCCCTGAAGCAGCCTACTATGTGAATACAGGCAGTTCAATGCTTTACTTTCAGCCTAAGGATTCCTTAGATAACTTGGAAACCAAGTTATCCAGCTTTTATATCTGAGTGGCAGAACATATTCTGAAAAACTAAAATGTAACAAGAATTAAAAACAAGTAAGAAAATCCTCGCATAACACAATGGAAAATGCAGCAAAGGCAGCAGAGTAGCAAGGTCCTAGGCTACAGCAAATGAGGATACGCTCAAATGCAACAGCCACAGAAACAAAGGAAAGAATGTGCTTATCTTCAGAAGACCTCAAGTGCACATGGATCTCCAACAAGATACCCTTGCCTCCACTGCCAACCCTCAAATGAGGTCTGGGAAGGGGTGGATCCCAACTCCACCCCTTCTGGTCATTCAGATGCATTGAATGCACCTAAGCTATCCGGGGTTGGCCCTGCCTTCCCACCAGGTGCTCAAACACTGGTTCATGCTGTAACTTAGCATTTCTGCTACACCCTGAGATTTTTTTAACTCTTGCATTTGGACTGAGGAATTAAGATTCTACTAATGACTTTTTAAAGACTTGAATAACAAGATATCCTTGTCACAGACTTGAACTGTAGGAACTAACATTGACTCTTAGCTCTTCAACTCCTTTAGCAGCCCACAAACTAATTTTCAGATGTGTCATACTAGGATCATGCTTGCACAGCCTTACCTACATATACCAGCAAGATCATTGTTTTATCACCAGTCACACCATTTAACTTGGGATTTCCTGCAGTTAAGGGCTCTGTGCAGTAAGCAGAATAAACTAAATTACTATTGAGAGGGAATCACATTATGAATCTTAATGCCACCAAAGATGACATTAAGACACAAGGACACTTTGCATCTCTTAGTCACCTTCCAGGAAACCTCTGTCTTCTTCAGCTGTCAAAGAACTAGAAATACAAGAACAAGGAAACTAAATGTGACCCCTTTAAGAGGGCAAGCCACCAGCTGGCTAAGGCTCAATGTTTCTAACAAGCGAGGCAATGCACGATACAGATTTACTCTTTAGATACCAAAGTGCTACTACTCACGGACTACTTCATCCATGTATCCTTTGCTCATGTTGCCATTGCCAAAGGCAGTGAGTAACATCACACTTCATTCAATATAACAGCAAAACTCCTGTGGACAAGAGCTGAATTAGAGCTTCTTTCTACACCTAGAAGACTTTCTGAGAAGTACATTATGTCAGTCCCATAGACTGTTCATAGCTGATCAGAAGGTCTGATGGACACTGATGTGAACACAAAAAGCAAACAACCATTCCTTCTCCAAGCTGCTGTGAACATATCCAAAGCGTATGTAACTTGTGAATAGCATAATTTTCATCTTCTAGCCACCAGTTTTTCCTACTACCAAGGACTAATGAAATTCTCAGAGTTGTTGCACCAATTATAGATTTCCATAAGCCAACAGAAAGCCAACTTCATCAAAGCTATGTAGCAATATGGAGGCCTGGGAGAAGCCAGGGGGCAGTGAAAAGACCTTCAGAGAGCTCATAATAACTTTCTGCAGAGGTGTAGCTGCATAGAGCACTGAAGCCACTGATACAACACCCAGTTGCCTTTTTACTTCACTTTCAAAAATGCCTGTGTAAAGGCCTCAGACCATATTTCTTCCTGCAGGGCAGGCTGCCAGAGATCAGGACCAACCTGAGGACAGTTCAGCCAGGGCTGCCCCTTGTTTCTGGTGGCTCTGACAACACTGCTGGGAGATCTCAGGCACACAGCACTGTTTTTAACTGAAACCTCCACAACTCACTCAGCCGTGTTAGTACTTCTGCTTCTGCTGTGTCCCAGTGCCCCTGGTGGTCTACCTTTGGCTGGGGTGGTGGGACCCTGAGGGACTCTGGGAAGCATTCATGACGGTTGGCCCCTCAAGGAGCCACTGTCCCCGGTGGAGGAAGCTCTGAAAGTAGGCATTTTGTGAAGAACAGTACCAAAACCTATTCAGAAAATTGATGACATTCGGCTTAAGAGAACCTCAGATATTACTACACTAAGCTAACGTTCCTTCTCTGTCCATTAGCAAATGCAAATCCCCTGAAAAATGAAAGAGCTTTAAATATTAAAATAGTAAGTTGATAAATAGGTGGTTACAAACTATTATTTCTGGCTAAAATTAATGTAGCAGCAGGATTTTGATAAATTCTAAGAGGAAAAAATTGGAAGCCTTTTAGTATTTAATGTAAGGCAAATTAAAGCACTGACATTTTTATGGTGTTTTAATTAATGAGAATCTAGAGTGGAATTCTCATGCAAATACTGTACATATTGTATGACAACCATACTAATACTAGAGGAGTTAATTATGATTAGTGCTATTACACTGAGTGCTGAATGAATTAACAATAGTGAGGCACTCCTAATACTATCATCGCATTTCCGCATACATTTTAATGGATATGTTTCACCCTGATTAGAGCTGATAAATTATTAGCAGCAAACAAAATTATCTATTCCATTTATCGCTTTGCCTCGTCAGTTTGATTCAGAAACCAAAGCTCATTTCTGAGAAAAAAAAAACGTTACCCGTGAATATCCAACGTATTTCTGGATTTATCAAACTGTTCCTGTAACTAGTAATTAAAGAAATTTTTGATTGCAGGATCCTATTGCTACTTCTAAATATATGAAACAAAGAATATTAATTTCTTCAAGCTCACTTGCTAGGGAGTCAGCTAGCCAGAGCCTTCTATTGCCTCTAAGTAACTGGGCAACAGATAACTGTGTTGCCATCACTTAGCAACCTGAATTGCTAAAAGCAAAACCAAGAAGACTGAACTTATTGGAAAATTTGGAAGATGAAAGGTTGAGTTTCAGACAATGTGGTGAGCAAGAAGGTCTCAGATTTACAAGGCACCACAGCAGAAGGAGAAGACCCTGTCTGTACTCGTGTCTTTCTGTCCATAATTCCCCATCAGAAGTATACGTGCATGTACTGCTTGCTTTGTGCACAGCAAATCCCATGTTCCCAGGAAATTTCAGATACAGGAATGCGTTCTTCATTCATGACATAAATACAAAGTGTAGGGGGGAGCAAAAGGAGACATGAACAGAGGCAATGAATTTACTGCAAAGTTTAGAACACGTGAACAGCACACATGCAAAGCATTCCCTAAATAGTGTCAGAACAAGCACAGTGGGCCAAGCCATCTGTGCAAAAGTACGTGAGATTTAGCTGACACTTTGGTCATTTCTAGAAGTGCAGCATGCTGGAGCAGTACCTGGCTTGGCTGTACTGGAAGACATTCTCAAATCTTATTTAAAAACCAATTTAAAATGTCCTTATAGTCCATCTGTGCATGATTTCGGGTTGGAAGATGAGATGTGTTCAGTAAAGCACTGAAAACCACAAGGCTTAGCCTTTCACAGAATCATAGAATATTCTGTGTTGGAAGGGACCCATTAGCATCATCATGTCCAACCTCTGTCTCCACACAGGACCACCCAAAAATCAAACCATACGTCTAAGCACACTATCCAGATGTTTCTTGAGCTCCAGCAAGCTTGGCACCATGACCACTTCCCTGGGGAGACAGCTGCAGTGCCTGACCACTCTCTGGTGAAGAACCTTTTCCTGATATCCAAGCTCAACCTATTCTGTAGCAGTTCCTTGCCAATCCCTTGGGTTCTATGACAGGTCACCAGACAGAGGAAAAGACCGGAACCACTTCTTACTTTCTCTTAGTGGAATCCTGGCAATTGCCATGGTTGTCCCTTCTCACTTAAATAAATAAATACATACAGAAATAATTTTTTAAATCATAGAAGGACTTCTGTGTGAGTAGGAAGGGCAGGAAAAAGCAGGAAACCATCAGAAGTCTATATAAAGGAAAGCAGTAAACCTGAGCTTGAGAAGACTGTTTTCATACTGTCAACTTCATGGAAGGGACACCTCTGAATGATTTACTCTAGTTCCTGATGTTCATTTCCACTTATCCCTATCTATATTATGCCTTGTCACTGCATGTTGTTTCAATTGCTGCCACAAGGTGAGATAATACCATGTGCTCATGAGATACCTTCTCCCAGCTGTGTTACACTCAGGAATTCAATAGCCAGAGCATAGCTAAGTGCTTCTTTAAAATGAGTTCAAAATCAATGTTACCAAGTGTTTTTAGATAAGTTAGTGTATTGGTTTAGAGGAAAACAAATTGTTTCTTAAGGTGAGCATTCAAAATCTATCTACTAACTCTGGAGACACAGCTATAAATCCTCTTTGAGAAGAGGTTCTCTATCTTCAAAATCCTATTACACCAAAGCAGTGTTTGCATTGCAGTGTCTAACATACAAAAGTATATAAAAATTCACACAGAGTAGTAATTATATTTTTTTTTACACAGTGAATTAGTCTGATAGTATTCTTTCACTGTTCGTATTTCTGATTTATATTGATGAAAGCACTCAGGGCACAAATAGATTTTTCTGTTCCCTACAAAATGCTACTTTTCTTGCTGACTTCTAATTCCAGGCATATTAATGCCTTAAAAAACAGTGGAACAGAATCTAATTGAAACTTACGGTGTCTTAACTTGCTATGATATTAAAGGAAATAGTTTTTAATGTATATGGGGAAGTAGGAAAGATGGATTTCAACTCACTTATTTTGGTAAACTAGAGGAATGAATAGATTTATGAAAGTGTAAAAACAGCGGTTGAATGAAAGCCACGTCATTCAGAAAATCTGGCCCTGGATCACCGGGTTCAAATAGCACCTTATGGCTGAAGTAAACCTGCTGGATTCATTGGTCTTACTGGTACAGAAAAAAAAAAATAAAAATAAAAAACAATATGAATAAAGTTGTCAGGTCACAGTATTTATGTAGTATATTACTCAATCAACATTTACTCTTCTGTACATACCCACTTCGCTACAATGACCACTTTTATCAGATAGCCAGTTGAATGTTCTGGTTTGCACCCCCGACACAGATCATTAGATCATCTGTATCTTGTCAGTGTGCATTTTGGTTACAGTCACAAACTTGGGATCAACATGGTTTCGAGTAAAACTTTTGTTATTTCTGGCACTGATGGGGAGGGCAGGATTAGGATCCTGCTGATCTGGATCCATAACCTGATCAGCATTCAGGAACAACTTGAAAACATTTCTTGATTTTAAGAATGGAGTATGTCTTTTCATAGCACCCTTTCATGGGACAGAGGAAATTTTACCCCAGGATAGATATTTCTGCTCGTCTCCAATAGCATCTGATCTTAACTACTTGTGAAAAGCCCTTCCCTGGTGCACCTAGATGTTTGGAGTAGTGTAAAAATCATGAGGGCATGATCTGTTGTTCTGTTGTGTCAGGCTGATGTGTCAGGTTTTGCCCTTCTTAAACCTTCCTCCTGTTACTGTTTCTAATGTCTTTCTTCACCTAGTTTTCTACTAACTTAAAGCAATTTGCAGAAGTACCTTGCAGTTATTCTTTGCTTCTGAATACTTTCCAGAAGGAATTGGCTTTGATAAAGAAAGGCAGACACAAAAGCAGCACAAGAGGTATGAGGGGAAGTGCAATTTAGCAACACTGGTTTTAAAATAGCATTATGTTTTTTTCTTAAATGCTAGAAAGATTCTGCACTGAGAATCTCAATTGATAAGGGAAAATGGAAAAAATTAAAGGCCACAGCATAGAAGAGAAGTGAGGAATAAAATAAGGAGGTGGGAAAACAGGGGAGGATAGACAGATAAAGAAAAAAGCTGTAGCTAAAGAGGAATTCATCTCTTTTTGACGTTTCAGCTTCTCTCCTCACACTTTTTCTTTAATTATGTTTGTAATTTTTTCCAGTCTTTCTTTCCATTTGCCCTTTTACTAAGAAATTATTTCTCCAATGAACTTGCTAAGCTATTTGAAGTTCTTAACTCCTATACTACGTTATAATTGCTTTGCCCAGCAAGACAAATGTTAGAACACTATGGAAGGCTCTCATTATCACATTTATGTATCAGTAAAAATGACAAAAATTTTTATGCCATAAAAAGATATTGTCAACACCAATAGCAATGGCATAAAGTCATTTACAGTTGAGTATTTTAAGGTATGACTCTTGAATGCCCCATATAATGAACATTATAAAATCTTGACCCAATACAGCAATATGTACTTAAGAACACCATTCTGATGGTCTCAGGCAAACACTATCATGTGCTCTTCCTAACAGCTCAATATCCTACACTCTGAACCATCATATTGCAAGAGGCAAAAGCACTTACATTTAAGTAAGAATAAAATAAAGGAAAGAAAAAGAGAGAGAGAGAGAGAGAGAGAAAGAAAGGAAAATGACGCCTAATTCTATTTTGCCTATCAGGAAACACATAGTGACATGGAAGACAAGTAGGGACCACATGGGAAATTAATATCAAGCTGGAAACAAAACATGGCCCTTAACACGGCTCTGTTCACAGTCACAAGGCTTCTTATCCCAATGCATGCTCAGTAACTGCAAAAGAGAACACCTAGTACATATACTGGCACCATGTCCTCATAGTAAAGGTGTTTCTCTAAGCGACATGATTCTAAGAGGACTGTTTATACTCTGAAACTTACAGGATCTAAAAATATCATACAAGAGAGAAAAATAATACTGGGAGCTCCTGTCTCTTGCCCAAATGGAACTGATTATGATCTGTGTAGGATACGTTAATTTGGAAGAATTTTATCTAAAAACAAAGGACGAATTGAAAAACAGAATAAATTGTACGTGGGGGGTAATGAAGAATCACCTTTTTGGAATTACGTAGTGGATAGAGTATTCACTGAAATCTAATAGATAAAATATTGAGTGCCTAGCTGTTGTTGTACTCCAATTTTAAAGAATAAGTATTGAGCAGGCAAAAATGGCAAAAAACGTGTGTAGGATACAGTCTAACACACCCATAAAACTCTTACCAAGTCTTTTTTTGTGCAACAGGTCCCTTTGTATGTGCAGCTGGTACCAGACACAATATACATCTTCAACTGCATTTCACCTTAGCTTCTGCTCACATATAGGACATGCTAAATTTTATTACAACAGATTTTATCTTATGGTGATAACAATGGCTTAATCCATGACAGAAACATTAGTGATATGCTTAGCTTTCCTCATAGTATGAACAAAAATTAATATTACTTTCTAGCTCAGCGTTCATAAAATACGAATCTCAAGCTGAGGTACCTGTCAGAAAATACATTTATATGGATGTATTTATATTTAGACATACTTAGCTCAAAAACTCAACACATCAACACAACTCAAAAACAAAACACATCATCATGTTAATGGACACATAATCTAAGGATCTTAAGGCTTTATGATGAAAAAACCCATAGTCAGTGACATGTATAGTTGGTCCAACTATAAAGACAGTACTATTGCTAGGTTTTTATTCCTTATTCCAGATACTTCTTACAAATGCTTTGACTTACTGAGGCACTGCATACCTCTGCCTCTCAATGAAATCACGATTGCTCAGTTCTTTGTATGCCAAGCACTGCAGGATTCCATTTGAACTTCTGTCTGTTCAGACAATCAGTGTAAACATACAGATATCAAGAGTATACTTCCCATTCATCAGAAAGCTTCCTTTCTCTACATTTGTTTGTAAATGATTGTTGATATATCATAGGATAAATAGACCATTGGTATTTTTGCCAAGTTCATGGAAGTATTCTGAAACTGAAGGTAGAACTTCAGCAATTTACCTTCCTTCTTCCCTGACAGATACTGATTTACCAATAAGGACGGAGAATGCATCTGTTTCATGTCTTGTCCAAACTTGCATCATTGTTCAGGCAGTATCTGTACACTTATTTACAAATTCAAGTATCCCCAACTTTAAGATATTTCTTATTCAGGACCTGGATACCAGTATCCAGGATACTGTGTAAATGCTTTTTTTGCTGGAGATTATGAGTAGTGAGACCACCTCACTGTTAATAGCTGAACACTTCTGGTAGGCTATAGTGGTTGAACAACTTGCTATTCCAGGAAGACTGTGGATATGTAGCCTTCCAAACTGAGCTCTCTAAGAGATCTATTTGTTCTTTAGTTCCTAATATTCCTGAAGTATTATATTTGCAAATATATCCAGACTTCAGTAAAGTTTTGTTAATGTAAAAGAATTAATCCATACATTGCTGGCCAAATTGAAGAAAATTAATCTTTTTTGTACATTAAACTGCATTACATTTTATAATAGTTAATCTATTTTTAAAATTCAGTTTTAATTTTCCAGTAAAGCATATTCCTTTATTGGTCAAGTCATTTATTCATTGCTTTGCTTTTCTTAAATGATTTTGAGTCTCCACTGCATCACAGTATCATCTTACCCACATGTTTAAAATCAAAGTTTAAGCAATTTCCCTTTTACCCTTTTAATAACATATGAAATCACATTCTCAGTTGATAATGGTACTTCTTTTAATATACCAAATACAAAAGGTATGCATTCCATCATACCATATTTGAAATCAAGTACATGAATGTAATTCTATCTTATTTCAACTTTCAACTTTTATAACAGAACTGTCTCTTTATAAAATGTTTAACTCATTAAAATTTTACAAAAATCCATTAGAAGAGTTTCTCATTTTATCCAAATACTATTCATCAGCATTTCTAATTTCATTTTAATAGCCTCTCTTTTTATGATTATAAGAGTAATGTCACACATATCTTTTACACTGACATTAAAAAAGCCTGAAATGGAGGATAGCTAGGTGCTTTTTTTTTATTCTATAAATATAAAAGAAGAAAAATAACCTCTTTTTAGTATAATTTATTACTCCAGTGAAACAATGTGTTTTTCTTCCAAACACTTAACTTATACATCAGTCACTATTCGTTTTAAATTATTAAAAAAATAAAAATATATTATTCTCTTGCATTGTGTATATTTTGAAATGTAGAATTTAGGAAATTAAAACTTTCTTCTTATCTTTACAGAAGAGAAAAGCAGAAAGATGAAATATTTCTATTTGCAAAAGTTTCATTAAAAAAAAGCTGTGACCTTGGAAACAGTGCTTCAGTAAAGCACTATTTCATATTTTTGCCCTTCAGACATATTTTAATTCAACATAAAATCCTCTGTTTCTCCTCAGATACAAAAAGAATAAAATGACTCACTGTAAGTCTGTTGAATGTTGAGAAGTTTTTTAGTTCTGTCACAATAGGCAGCATCAACACATAAAATCTCTGCAGGTGTAGTTAAAAGTATGTTATTCAATGGCATGCCTATACCAATCCTGAAATCAAATGGTGCTTTAAGACTAACTGGAAACCATTTTCACTGTACAACATCAAGCTGCGCTGAATTTTAAAGAATGATTTCTTGGAATGTACAAGCTACACTAACTACACTAAATTAAAAAATACTGCACTGCTGTGGGAGAAGTACTGTGTCACAAAATAGAAGTGCCTCATATAACTACTCTGCTGAATGAGAAGCAATAGAGCAATGCATAATGTTTTACCAACACCAGGCCCTCATGGTAGTAATGCCAAAATAGGCTTGTGGGGTTTTTTAGACAAGAATTTAACAGCACAACAGGAAAGTCTACACTTTATTCTGTATAAACCATTACACTCATTTTCCAACTGCAGAAGCAGGCATTTC
Organism: Centrocercus urophasianus; assembly: GCF_019232065.1. Taxonomy (NCBI): domain Eukaryota; kingdom Metazoa; phylum Chordata; class Aves; order Galliformes; family Phasianidae; genus Centrocercus; species Centrocercus urophasianus. The sequence continues at coordinate 70,736,690 of NW_024884142.1, read as the reverse complement.
CCTCTCAGATGCTCAGGCTCAGTTTGTAAAAATGTGAGGATTTGTTGCAATTCCTGGATCAAAATAAATGCCTGGTATTTCTTCTCATAAACTTGAAAAGGTCACATATGAATAAGTGAAAAAGAGAACTGTAATGCTAATAGACTATTCACATGCTTCTGGTTCTATTACAACAATAAAAATTGTAGATTTCTATGATTAATGAGTTATCACTCTGTTATTTTTCATTTCATGTTCCCACACCACATCTTCATCTCTAAACTGGGGAGAAATGGATTTGAAGGGTGGACTATTTAGAGGATAAGCAATTGGTTAGATGTAGGGCTGTGATCAACAGCTCCATGTTTAGACCGGCAAGTTTGTCGATGACAACAAGTTGAGTGGTGCAGCTGATACAAAAGAAAGAAGGGAAGCCATCCAGAAGGACCTAAAGAGGCTTGAAAATTGGGCCCACATTAACCTAATGAGATTCAACAAAGTCAAGAGCAAGGTGATGCAATTTGTTTAGGGCAATCCCAGATATGCGTACAGAATGAGAGAAGAATTTCTTGAGAGCAGCCCTGTGGAGAAGGACTTGGTGGGCTGATCAATGAAAAGTTGATGTGAGCCAACAGTGTATGCTAGCAGCCCAGGTGACCAACTGAATTCTAGGCTGCATCAAAAGATGGATGGCCAGCAGGGCAAGGGAGGAGATTGTCCCCCTCTACTATACTCTTGTGAGGCCTCATCTATACCCACATCCAGGTCTGGGGCACCAAGCACAAAAAAGATGCAGAGCTGTTGGTGTGAGTACAAAGGGTCACAGAGATGATCAAAGGGCTGGAGCACCTCTCTTACAAAGAAAGGTTTAGGGAATTGAGTTTGTTTAGCTTGGAAAAGAGAAGGCTCTGGGGAGATCTCATTGTGCCTTCCAGTACATGAGGGTCCCTTATAAGCACGAGGAAGACTGACTTTTTATACCTTGTGACAGCATTAGGATAAGGGGAATGGTTTTAAAATAAAAAAAAAAGAGGAAAATCAGATTAGATGTTAAGAAGAAACTCTTTACTGAGAGGGCAGTGAGCACTGTCACAGGCTGCCCAGAGAAGCTGCAGGTACCCTATCCCTGGAAGTGTGCAAGGCTAAGTTGGATGGGATCCTGTGCAGTCTGAGTTGGTGGATGGCAGTCCTGCCAGTGCAGGGGTGTTGGAACTAGATGATCCTTGGGATCCCTTCCAATTCAAACCATTCTGTTCTATAACTACTCCAGCAGTACCAGCACGTGTGATACTCTCAGTTAGTTAAAATTCCACTTCAAAAGTTTTTTCCATGTTTTCAGTGCAAAATCAAATTCCAAACTTCTCATAAGGATGCATACAAATGTGTTTGGAGAGATTTCATCAGAAATGCCAGGTAAAATTGATTGAATATTCAAGCTAGTAAAAAAGTAAATTGACTAAAAAAAAAAAGTTCCACAATTTTTTATTTAGAGACTGTTGAATAGGTATTTGGATTGTTTCTACCACAGTTCAGTTTTAACTATTTTATAAGACAGAGGGATTTCTAAAGATGATTTTGAAGTATAATAAGGTCTCAATAGTGTAAGGATATCACAAATAGAGAGCCAAATAGAGAATCATGCTGTAGTAAATTAATAAACTTCAGCTCTATGTATTGATTTAGTTCTGCTTGAGGGCAGGACAAAACATAGTAAGAAAGAAGGGAGTGGAAGATGGATAATTACTAGAGAAAGCTGCTTGTGAGGATGCAAAAAAAAAAAAAAACCACAACTGGGGACTATTACAAATTCACAGACTTTGACCATCTTAAATCTAGTGTTTCCGAATACACTGTGCTGCTCTCAATAACTGAAAGCAAAAGATAAGCCATCACCAGAGGAGGTAACAATCTTTCTGGTGCACTTCTCTCAGTAAGTCCTCTGCAGATTTCTTCCATTATTCATGTAATAGATTCACTACTGCAAAAATACACTAAGTTAGAATAAGTCTGCAATGAGGTGTACCCTGGGGTTCATTATCACAGATGGCCAACACAGGGATTACAAAGGAGCTGTGGAGACAGCAGACCTGTGTGAGAATTGCTCATTGACAGAATATCATAAATTTGTCTCGAAGTCACTCTTTAGGAAGTCTGTTTCTCACCTCTCTGGGACAGTTCTACCCTCCAGGTTCTCTAGCACCACATACTGACTTCATAGAATCACAGAATGGCCTGGGTTGAAAAGGACCACAATGATCATTTACTTTTAACCCCCCTGCTAGGGTCACCAACCACCAGACCAAGCTGCCCAGAGCCACATCCAGCCTGGCCTTGAATGCCTCCAGAGATGGGGCAACCACAACCTCCTTGGGCAACCTGTTCCAGTGCATCACCACCCTCTGTGTGAAAAACATCCTCCTAACAGCTAACCTAAACCTCCTCTGTCTTAGTTTAAAACCATTCCCCCTTGTCCTATCATCACTTGTTAGAATAGCTAGGTTTAGGAATAAAACAATAGGTATGAACTATTCTTACCTTCTATCTACTTCTGAACTTACATTATTTACTCTCTCATCAGAGTATTTTCTTTTAACAGTAGGTACTTACAAAGCAATATTTACAACACACATCAGAAAAGGTTTAACAGAAGAATAGTCTGACAGATTATTCTAAATTGTACTCTAGATGATCGATATTTCATCAATTCTGCAATAGTTAGTATCATACTAACTATAAATCTTTTAGACTAGGCACTCAAGTGATGTAAACCAAGGTTAATTCCATCTTGTGACATTTTATACAAATTAAAAATGTTGTGTTCTTTCTGTTTTCTAGTTGTGAAGTTCACTGGAGCTCCACAAATTTTCTCTGATCCCACAATATACAGAGCAAATCCTATCACCATCTATATATGCCCAACATTGTCCCTCTCTGTTTGGATTTTGTGAGCAGATTAGAATTCCTATTGTCTTTCAGTTAGCTGAGGTCCAATGATTCTTTACATGCCTATGAATGTTGTGCTACAAAAAACGATTTGGTGTGGAGAGCATACAAACGAAATGTGGTACCTGTAAACATATAATGAGATATTGACTAAGATGGCTCCTGGACAAATCTTACATTCATTCATTCTGAGGAAGTAATGCTACTGACTGTTAGTGGCTGATAGAGGAGTCTTCTACTTGTGAGGAGCCTGATCCTGATTTGGCTATTACATTTTTTGTCTCAGTAGAGAGTGCCTTTATTGCCTTTATTTTCAAACACACAAGCAAAATCAGGAGACCTCACCAATTACATGACTTGCTTTATTAGGAAGCTCCAAATGAACATCACATTTAACATTTCTGAAAGAAACTGTTATTCAGTAATTATTTTCACTTTTTTCAACCTCTTTTACAGATTAATTACATTTAGCAGTTACTCAACTATTCTTTTCGTAAGACCCATTCATTTACTTTTCGCTGCCTTTTAGTAAAATATTGTATGCAATTAGCATGTGAATGCTAATCCTTTTTCTTTTTGGTTTGACAACTTTGCGAATCAGAACTCTTTTCAGTGAAACCTGTGGAAAAAGCCTTATAGATTTCAGAAGGACCAGGAATGTCGTACCTCCAAAGGTGAGATTTCAAGCCTGCATGGCTAGGTACCTAACTACTTAGAGAGCATTCTTAAAAGACAAGATGAAGAAGGGGGACTCAAGCTCTTCATCACTAGCTTTCCAGGACTCAGTGAGTTGTTCTGACTTAGAACATCTATTTTAAAGCATTGCACTGATGTAGGACTGAAAAGGCTTGTACATGAAAAGAAAACCATTATATACATCTGATGTATGCACTGAGGATGCCTAGAGTCCAACACAGAAGCCAGTAACCATTGGTTGTTCTGACATGACTGACTAGAAAGCAGCCTGTCCATGCCATTCCTCTGAGCAGGCTGCAACCTCAATACTGCAGCCAGGCCAGATTCTTCACATTAAAAAGTGCTGACTTTCTTAATGCTCTGTACACTGCAGGCAGAAGAATATAAATGCAAAGTGTCCCACTTAATTAGGAGTTTTGCCTCTTGGCATTGAGAAAATAATTATGGGCAGGACAACGCATTGGCTTGCTCACTTTTGACTCAGAAGGGTTATCCCAGTCAGTATTAACTGGAAAACAGGAACTGGTTTTGTAGTAACAGAGAGAGAAAATACAAAGCTATGATCATAGGATATATTAGGTAGAAAGGAGTATAGAGTTGTGAGATTCTTTTTTAATATAAGGTTGAATTGTAATAATGATAATATAACCATGACAAAGCTGTTACTGCAGAAGTGATATAAATGTAAATGAGAAAAACTTTAATCAACTGAATAAACTCCCCAATGCAATGTGAAACAAAACACTGACTGTGGTTTCTAGAAATCAGTAAAATACATGTCTCAAAATACATATTCCATCCAGCAACAAAAACATAGCTAAGTTTGCAAAGACAAGAAATTACTAACAGTCTTTTCTTTCCAAAGGTGTTTATTTTGATGTTGGTAATATTAAGTGTTAATTAGTGTTTTCTTTGGCTCTTGATGAGGAACCCCAGAAGTACCAGCTCTGGAGTAAAGATGACTTCTCTACACCAGAAATACAGTTTATCAGATCTTATAGAGAGTTTGGTACTGTTGGGTTTAAACATCAAAGGATCAGATTTCAGCCACATCAGAAGTGTCAGTGGTTTCCACCTAATCCAGCAATGCTCATCTCTACAGATTTGCACAAATTTGTATTGTAAAAATCTAGTCCAGTAGCTATACCCTATGAGGTTCAGATAGTTTCTTCACAATACTTTAAGCACACTAATGCAGGATGGATACAAGTAAGAACTCAGTCCTGCAAACAGTTCCCATCAGATAAATGCAGTTGAGGACAAATCCAAACAGGCAGTGTTTATCCATTAAGCCTGGACAATATAGAGCTCTCTGTGCTACTACTCAAATACCAGAAAGGTGATTTTTCTCACACATTGTTCAGTAATTTTATAATTAGAAATGCAAGAAATACACACAACAAATTCATAGAATAACACACATTTCTGCTAGCACTTCAGTTACTGTCTAGCACAAGGGAGGGATTACTAGATAGCTAGCATGATCCTTTTCTTTCTAAATCATTTCCATGCCCAAGACAACAACAACCATGTAATCACAGCCCAAATCAGCTTAGAACTGAATGAAAGCTTCATATGATTTGTCATTACTGCTGTGCTGGATGGCTTTCATATTATCCTACTAGCAAAAATGAAACATGAAGCAACTGGTTCTACAATAGATATATTCTAGACCTACATCTCATTTTCCCTTTTTTTTTTTTTTTTTTAAATGATGTGGCAAAAGATTTTTCCTTTTTGCAAATTTATTTAATTGCTGCTTCACAAGGGATGAGGAAAAGACTCTGTGGGTTTTAAAGATAATATTTTCATCCTTCTAGTAATATCAGAACTAGAACTTATATCAGGCATGCAGGTTTGATGCTATTAGTGTGTCAGTGGAACAACACCAGGAGAGGAAATGGGCAAAAGAATGAAGACGTACATTTAATTTAGAGTCCAGCTCTGCCCACAGTGCTCATGCTGAGTGAGAAATCTTACTGATTCATGTGATTACTCCTTAGGCAAAGTGCTTCTGGGGGGGAGGAGGAATGAACAGGAAAGTTCATTCCTAGGTTATGATGCAAACATCTATCCTTGCATACCATATTGCCAGGAGGCCCAAATTTGAAAAGAAAAAAATGAGCAAAGTATGAAATGGATTTGGCATTGATAATAATTTCCACTTCAAAACAAAACCACATTAACTGCCTTACCTGCACACTTTCCTGCTTTATTGGCATGTTAACACCTGGAGTCATTGCATTCGTCTGAACTCTGACAGTTTTGCAAATTAAGTTCAAAACAGGTTAGCATTCTATCCCTAATTTTTTTTTTTAAATAATGATTATTTTACTGTGAGCTGACACATACGTTACAAATGCAGTATTTTTTTCTGCGCAGTTCTATTTGTTGTTCTTCGAACAGAAAATATCTTAGCTTTAAATTCTGCAATTGCAGTGTTTCCAGTCCCACAACTGCGTGTTGAAACTGAGAAATCTACAAATGCACTTGGAAATTGCAGTAGTTTAATTTTCTGATTGTTCTTATTGGAATCCTGTCAGGTATACTTATTGTATCAGAAATTGGACGGTATTACACCACTTCCCAGAAAACTCACCTTGTGAATGATTCTCACATTTCCAACAATATTCAAATTCCACAGAAGGAAGAAGTAGATAGATCTGTGGTGCATGCATAGCTATAAGCATGGCTTTTGTACTTCTTTTGTACTGCTGCTCCAAAGCATTAAAAAAAAAAAAAAAAAAAAAAATCGGAAATCTCAAGAGTGCTACCAGAAAATGCAAGTCAGCAATACAAAATTTAAAAGTTGTTTTCCTGGCAGGGGGAGGTGCAGAGAAGTTAAGTGGGAAGTTCTCCGAAGTATTTACTTCAAAAATCAACATATATTCAAACTTGCATATTATGTTTTGTACTGAGTAAGGAATACAGAATAAAGATTTGTGATTGATACAGTTCTGCAGCTTAGCAAGTTATTTTTTCTTCAGAATGAGCTATGGAATTTTTTGTCTTCCAATCTTAGTAAATTAACATTGATGATAAGAAGTAATGTTCAAGCAATTCAACCATACTAGCTTCTTTCCTTGTATATGCTCTTTAGAATGAAGGTATCCATCATTTTCAGGCAATTGAAAAGTTGCTCACAGAATGGATCTTTCTAGCACAATGGTGAAGCATTTTAACTGCAAGTTGCTGACTGCTCTAATTAACTTAGGAAGCAGCACTACTTTTCCAAACTGAAATCCTATTAATCAAGTAGAATTCACTAGTTTAATATTAACATTTTCTTTTACACTGGGTCTTTTTTTCCCCACTCACTTTCATTTCAGAGATTCAATTGTTGTCAGGGTAGTTTATCTCCAAAACTTTCAGTTTATCTTTGCCTTAAGCAGGAAGGAGGAATCTCAGTAAAGTATTCCAGGTAATTCCAGTTATTCTGGAATATCTCAGCCCTAGCAAAACATTAAGAAACAAACTTGAGAGGGGATCCAAAAACTGAGATATGTGGAGACCATCTTATTGTATAATAAAGCTCAGGTTTACCTGGTTTGCTTTGCCCGGGCAAAGTCTGAGTCACCCTTGCAAATTTATAGAGTCTGCTATTTGTATCTCCTGCTTGAGATAGAATCTTTGCAAAGCTATATACTTAGATTTAGTGACAATTACCTCCCTGAGGAGAGGAACCATGCTCTACTTAGACTGCTCTGAAACCAAAGCTCAGTATGCGTTGTAAACATTCCCTCTTGCTTTACTTGCATGTACTTACATGTACATTTTAAGGACATTTTATTTGCAAGGTAAATTCTACAACCAGGCTCTATAAATTTCATCAGTCTAAGATAAAACTCAGGAAATTTGAAAAACAAGATGCTTCTGCCTTGCCAATATCACTGTCATATACAAACTAGGAAAAATGGAAAATAAAATGCTTCAAAATTTATCTTAAAGTTACATCTTATATTGAAAATTGCTTAGTCACTCAGACTAAAATCAACAGCAGCAACAGCAGAATGGAAAGGGATAGGTTATATAACATGAAGCATTGCCCAAGCTAGGTATCCAGATAGATGCCACAGTGCAAAGCACTGCCTATGGAAAATGCCAACACTACAAACAACAAAGCATGAGTTCTTCAAAATGCAGCACTTACAGGGAAAACCAGTTAACTGCTCTGATCTGCAGCACACATTGCAGATGACTCTGGGTGTCCTGCAAAGTAATTTTGGCATAAACACTGCAGGAAACAAACAAACAACAAAAAAGAACACTTTGCTAGAGCATGGTACATTGCTTCCTCTTAACAAACAGGCAAGTACACCCACTGTTCCAGGCACAACTCTTAACTTTGTACATAAATATTCCAATGCACACTGTATTAACAACAGTGGTATTTCTTGCTAAATCAGGAGACAGAGATGATTTATTAAGGTTGGATTCTGGCTCTACAGTCTCAGCATTTCCTGAACTCATTTACTCTTCTTTAAAGGCTAATTAATTACAAGCAGTGAATGATCTGGGGAGCCAGTTTCTATGCTTGGTTTGCTGTACATGAACATGGGTTTTGACACAGCACAATTGCTGAATTTAGTGTTCTGTATAAAGGTATGTTACACATGATACAGCGATGATGCAATGCAGGCATATAGATATCTGTCTGCAAAGCTCCAGCAATATTGCACACTACTGTAACAGACTGTAATGTCAGTGACTATGACAGTGCTGACAAAATAATGCTGTGTAAAGGGTCTGTTCATAGAAACAAGATCCAATCTAGTGTTCTATTCATACAGTAGAAACCCACCAGTTGTATCCCAACCTACTGTCTGCATCTTAATTCTCTAAAAACAATCCAGAGTAACATTTCTGTTAAACTGAAGTTTCAAAATGGTCTTGCCGATAAATGCAAAAAGCCAAAAATCGTGCGTCTGCACATATTTAAGAGAGCAAACCAAAGCCAAGCACCTGCATTTCATGTATTTCTATGAAAAATACAAAATCAGTATTTGCAGAATACACAGAGATGTCATTTATCATTGATTTTGTGCTTTACTACATAAGTGTGCAATTGCAAAGCATTTTACCACACTTGATGGATTTATCCATTTTAAACGAATATACGGCACGGACTTTCTTCCATGCCCAACTCTTTTCAAAGAATGGCAGGCATGTTTCTCAATAATCAGTGTAAAGTCCAAATCCAAATGGGACAGGTTTCTCAAACCTGTTGTACTGCCCTAGCCTTGCCTTGCAGGGCAGCGTACACAGTATGTTTGCAGAGAGGTAGAAACTAAACTTTACCAAACAGAACTTCGTGCTGGCAAACTCATTTTGTTTCGATATCAAATGTCTCCAACAGCAGTAAAAACTCAGAATACTCAAATATTATTATAAAAGGTCCACCAAGACATTTTGACTTAATTTGTGTGACACAATTTGCTGCTGCTTAGCTATGCATTTGCTGCACAATTACTTAAAATGAAAATCTGTAGAACTCCAAAGATCTGAAGCTGATGTATGAACATCCAGGTATTTATATTGCTTACCCTAAGCTATACACTATTGCGACTTTGTCACTGCATCCAGTTATGATCTTTGACTCATACTTGCAAAAGCCTGTGGGGCACTGCTGAGAGGATCATCACATTTGTGCCTAGACCATTTGAAACTGAGTGAAAGTCAAAAACAGAACAAAAACATGTTCTGCATAGCTACAATAGCAAGCCTAATTTAAGAATATAAATTTAGGATTTAGTGCTGTACTGAGACACCAAATATGGATTCCAGTCACATACTAGTGCAAGTTTACTTGTGCAGTAGTGCACAAGATTATATTTCTCTATGTACAATATGCATTTTAGACCTTGGACTAGAAGTGTAACTACTCAGTGTTTACCACTTGTGCTTTTTCTCTACTGTATACCAGAGATACAAAGTTGAACAAACAAGATTATTCATTGGCACCTATGAAAGAAATATTAAGTATTTTTTGTTTAAGATGCACTGTTCAACAAAAATGACATGGCATCTTGACCACAAGACCTGCTAATTCCATCCTCGCATCCAAGCCCTACTTACTGTTTCTGATACCATATAATCTTTCTCCTCCACAAAGCTATGATACAAGTTAGTCAGTGATTTATTACTCTAGAGGATTTACAAATACACTATGATCATTTTTATGTCTGAATTGTGAGTCCTGTCAATGAACTGTCTGAACAAAAGAGTGCTTATAGAATCTGTACAGGGCAAAGAATTTGGCAAGGGAGCAGTGACTTATGCATTACTGTTGCAGCATGTGCCTTTACTTGATTCATCTTGGGGAAGGTTTGCTAGTGATATCAAAGACCTATTTGTTCATGCACCGTTGACTTCTGCTGTGCCTTCATCCTGAGAGATTGCTTCAATAAATGGCATTTACGTCACAAGTCACACTTGCTACCATAATTACTTCCCTGCGCAGTTTCCCACAGAGTCCAGAAGCCCAGAAGACTTAGTATCCAGTAATGGATCACAGTTCACCTTTGCAGAGTCTGAAACTTTTCTGAGGAAGTAAAACATCATATGTAGAAGATCAAATACTTCAATTAAACTTTGGAAGAAAGTGTAGTGATTGCTGCATGGAAGGCTTCCTACAAAACCACAACAGAACATACTTCCAAAAGTATAACACGAGAGATACTTCCCAAATGGCCATACATGAAAGAGAATTAAAAAGCTAGATGTTACTGCATTATAGATAACCTATTCTGAAAAAGAAGTACAAGTGAATATAAGATAAAACAGATGCAGTAAAAACCACAAAATGACTAGAAGTTATCTCACGGTGCTAAAAATCTCCATGTATCTCACCTATGAGAATACACAAACTTTGATTTCTTTAAAGGGTAGAATCAAAGTTCATGTTTTCAAAACTGCCTGAAAAGCAAAGAGAAAAGAAAAAAATTGTACACCTCCAAAATATACGATAAGGCAGATCAGAGTGTTTCTCCCTGACTAATACATGAAGCCCAGGTTATCATCTGTTACCAGATGATACATAACAATATCCAAACAAGAAACACAGCAAGAAATGAAGAGCAAATGCTACCAAATCCTGATTACTCATGTCATGCAGCTAAATACTGGAAAATACAGTTAAAAGTTTAGGTTTAAATTTTAATTTTCTTCTTAATCAGTTTGTTTCTAAACATGGGACTTCCTCGTGAGTGGCTCCTTCTGAGACAGAAGGATAATAAAGTTACTACTTCATCGTTGCTTTAGCATTGCAATAGGCACCATCTTTCTAGAACTGGAGCATACATAGCTGTGCAGTAGGAACGTGCTGCTTACATGCTTGGCATGCTGTCTTCTCTCTGTAGATAGCTGGAAACTTTCAGGCCTGCTGCCATAGTCATCCCCACTGCCTTTTGCTGCTCACACAAATCTATATTCTGAAGACTGTCCTTCATATTTTACATTGGCTACACTCTTAACCGCACTAGGAAATTCTAATTAGTCAGGTTTAGATAAGCATTTGCAATATTCCCTGTAAAAGAAAAAATAGAGAAGATAGACATAACGTGGGTTTTTGCCTAGTCTCCTCCCCACAGCAATTTTCAAGTACATTTGAGATCAGTACAGGTGTATCAAAAGCAAACTCTTGCAAGCTTGTGAAAACAAGCAACTAAGTATGCAGCAGCTGACTAATTTGCCAGGAAAAGAAATTCATTAGGTAATATATTAAATTACACTCCAAAAAATCAACTTATGAGAAAGCTCCTATGAGCCTTTAAACATAAAAGAGCTTATAGTTGTGAGATGCAAATCCAAAAAAAATTATAGCTTCGGCTTCCTAAAATATATTACAGCTGAAAAGAACAAAACAATAATACAGAATACAGGGGGCAGTTCCTGCTGCATCGGTTATCTTTGACAAGTCTGTATTCCACAGGAGGACTCGAGAAGCTACATTTAGCTGCAGTTGTCACTATGAAAAAAGAGCTGGCAATACCTCAGCTGCCTTGCCACCATGGAGCTGTGGGAAAATACTGATATTAATGGTCTGAGCACAGTTGTTAATATTGGGATCAGATAACCCAATGAACTATGCTGGCAGCAGTATGTTATTTTCTCCCATTCCTCATTATCTGTCATTGAAAGTGACACTAAAACATCAGAAAGTAGAAGGTGACTAATGCTATAATGTCTCTGCTAGTAATAATACCACATTCAGTTTCTTTTGTCAAATCAGTACTCACTGATTCGAAATGTCCATTTAGCTTTGATGGCGCAACAACCACAATGAGTTAAAAATTCCAAGCCACACATCAATAAGCTATTTACTGCACTGCAAATCAAAGGACACATTTTCATTGAAGAATAGGCATGCCAACAGCAATAGCCAAACATCTGCCTTGTCCAGGACAAAGAGTCATGCAGATGCTCAAAGGATTCGAGGATAACAAATCTCTACCCGTATTGAAATGTTTCTTCCTATCCTCTTCCTACAGAAGCACTCCACCATGGAGACTCACACAAAATTTCAACCTTTTCAGATTAATTGTCCCCCATAGCCCTTCAAGCTCATTCACTTTTAGACATCAATGTCAAGTACCTCCTAGCAATGTATTAAACACTGTTGTGCCTCTAAGGTGTTTCTTAGAAAAGGGGAAACTTTCCCCAGCTTTAAACCTTTCAACTGCGTCCATTCTAAAAATGAAAATGTCTGCCTATACAATAGTATCTGCACTAACTTTCTGAAGGTTAAGGTTGCTTACCACTGGATTTTAGACATCTTTTCTTAAAATTTATCACAGTGGCTTTAACATCATCTGTTTCTCCTGCACTGCTTGCCAAGGATTTAATTAACTATTGCTTCAATTAGCAATAAATCCAAACTGTAAGGATAGATCAGATTGGATTTTGAAATAAAATTCTTTCACGCTTTCATGTTTTAGGACTTAAATTTTGATTTAAGCCTTTCTTTTTACCGAACACAGTGTTGCTTTCATTTCAGTGTTTGCAGAAAATGTCTTTACAACGAATCACCAAAACAAAAAAAAAAAGACATTTTCTTTGCTTGTCTAGAAAGCAGATCTGAAAACTTACCTTAACTACGTGTGTGTATGTACACACACACACACACACACATATATATATATATATATATATATTCTAAAAAAAAAAAAAACACATACATACATACACAAACAGCTTTTTTAATGGTTAGGAAGCATTCATATGTTGTTAAAAATTCAGGTGTGCTTCCTGACTGAGAGATCTGCATGTTAGCAGCCAGTCAAATGTGTCGTTTTCTTTTCTTTTCTTTTTTTTTTTAAATGCTGGGGAATATAGGGCTGCAAGGCATAGAAAACAGACTATCCTGTCCCTGGCTACATACACCTTGGCTTTCCTCCCATTAACCTACTCTCCTGGCTACAATTCAAGTCCAGCCTTTCTGGAAGCACATCTGGGATCCAGTTACAAGCTAGTAAAGGAATCATGGTAGCATTTTTCTGATGTGCTCCAAGTTAAAGCTTTCCTTCTCTGGCAGACTGGCAGCTGGTCCTTTTATAGAGCATCTCATAGCTGCAATTTGAGATGGGGCTATCCAGAAGCCCATTATGCATGCTTCTGTTTTTATTGCACTAGCAAAGTTCAGACATCTGTCAGGTATTACTGGTGATTATATACTCACTGGACTATTCTATACAAGTAGAGGGAGAACTGGGGATACACAGCTATTAAATGCAGTACATAATAAAACGTGTGAAGAAACATTTATTTGGAGTACAGACTGGAAGCAGCACTCAGTCACGTATCATGAAGAGATTCTAACAGTGTTTTTGTTCAAGCTCTCTCACACTCATTGCAATCTACGGAAGTGTTCGTGTTGGTGTAAGATTGCGTGCCAATAGGCAGCACGCTGAATGATCTGTTATTATCTCATAAGATTATCGCCCGTTTCCCTTTTCAACAAGCCACATGAGGATTACCTTATCCAACATTCATGATATAAAGCCAACTGACATCGTGTAAACTAAGCAGATTTGGATACTGAAGCACTTTTATCTCAGATGTATGCAGCTAACCTATTAGATAATTCCCCCGTGTTGTGGGAAAGTAAAGCTGGGTGGTGTGGCATCATGCCTTTCTCCTCAGCAGGAGAAATGATGTGGTACAGAAAAGAGAAGTGAAGAACGTTACCATAGCAGATCCAAGTGTGCTGGAGCTTAAGTACTCCTGGGCTCTTTACAGTATCCTGGGTTCTCCAGATTTTGGAGAGATGGTCCCAGATACCTAGGCAAGGTTGTGGAGTCTCTCTAGAATGTCCCAATTTCTTTCTTCCTTTCTTTCTTTCTCTTTTTTCTTTTTTTAATCTTTCCTAGTCATTAGACTAGGAAAAGAGTTTCTCTTTGGTGATTTGTCTGCTCAAAAAGCATTGTCAATTTCTGATTTGCTGGCACTACTGTTGGTGCCAAACATTTGCTTGTTTAGGATCTTTCTGGAAGCATTTACAATTAATGATGATTAGCAAGCATTTTTTATAATTTTTCTATTTCCGTGAATGAATTCAGATTGATGTTCATAAGAAGATGATCATATCTTGTATATTTCTGACTGAATCGATTGAAAAGTTGATTAAAGCTAACGGCCATGCTAGCCAGATTTAACTGCTAATTGAAACATGATACATCATCCTATATCTCAGTTTCAAAACAAGTACCAGAGTCCAT